>NW_019416351.1:93291-387758 GCF_000390285.2 Anoplophora glabripennis | reverse complement strand
TCATATGAGGGATAATGAAGGGAGTAATAAATGTATTGTTGTCCTGCCGCCCAATGTGCGAAGGAGATGCCTTTGTTTTTCATTTTGTCCTTCATAAATATATAACTGTTAATCCATAATGCATAAAGAAATTATTCAATTTCCAAAACCCCCTATAAAATGTGTTGCACTGATTCCCTTGACAGGCAATGATTTATTACTTTGCATCGAATACGATCGTACTATAGGTTAAACTCAGTGATATAAACTGGAATAAAGCACATTTTGTGCTAATAAGTGTATTTTTCTTTTATGTAGATATAAAAATAAATAATTATTGAAAAAAAAAATGTTAATAAAACTTTTCTTGCCTCCTAAACCTTTTCTAATAACTTGCCTACACATTATAGATCAGGGAGGATCTGTTTTGAGGTGGATGTGAGAGGAAGCAAGCAAATTTAAAAAAAAATAAAAAATTGACTATTTTATCTGAGTTTTTTACTTATAACTTGGAACCTATGCATTTTGGAAGAATATTGAAGAGGAAAAAAGTTTTAGAATTGGATTTTGCACAATACGCTGTAAGTTAAAAATGTTTAAATTTATTACCGATGTTGCAAAATAGCAATAATCGATGAAAAAAAAAGGCAAAATAATCAAGTTTTTTGGATAATCTTTTTAAAATATTTTAATTGCTCCAAAGGCGTTCTAATTTTGGTAAAAAAAACTTTAGAGTATAATAAAACAATACACCAAATTTCATTAAAATCGGTTAGTGTTCGCAATATAATTTTTTGAAAAAAATTAACAAAAAAAAAATTCGAATTTTCAAAATGTTGCACAGCCTCAAATAAAGCATCTAGATACTTGAATTTTTTTTCACATAGAAAAGACCGCTCAATCTTGCAAATGGTTTTTTTTAAAGTTAATGAAGTATGTATTTGGTTTTATAATTAACTTTTAGTACATTTTTCTACAAGCACAAGCTACCAGTCAAAGACGTAAAAATACAAGAACAAGGTCACCCCCCATTGAACCTAAGATTTAAATCAGTTAGAAGTAAAGGATCTAGTAACTAATTCTACAGTTAACACTCTTTTTTTTTATTTTAAACAATTAGATTACTTTTATCAATTTGCAATTTAGTTTTCTTAAAAAATTATGGTTTAAAGTACTATTTTTTATTAATTTTATCTGATTTAACAAAAAAATTTATTTCCAAATATTTTTTTTAATTTGTTTAATCAGAAATTATTTAAATAATTGTAATAATTATAACTAAATACATACATTCATATTCAGTGTTGAAATATATACGTAAATATTTTTTTCATTGGAAAAATGCAATAGCAGAAGTATATTTAATGCATAAATAAATGCCGAGATAATGCAATTTTTTTCGTACCTTCGCATTTTGAACCTCCGAAGCCACTGGATCAAAGATTATTGCTAAATTGTTTATAAATTAACAGTAAATGCCGATAAACTTTGACCGCTTATATCTCGAGAACCAATAACCAGAATTTAATCTTTCAGAGTACTTTAAAATTATAATTTTTGAAAAAAACTAAATTGCAAATTGATAAATGTAATCTAATTGTTTATAAATAAAAAAAATACTATGGCCGTCCTAATCAACCGATTTCAATTTTTCAAAAACCGTTTGAAAGGTTGAGCGGTCTTTTCTATGTGAAAAAATTTTCAAGTATTTAGATGCTTTATTTAAGGCTGTGTGACATTGTGAAAATTCTAAAAAATTTTTCAAAATTTTGTTCAAGAAATTATTTTGCGAAAACTGTCGAACCGATTTTAACGAAATTTGGTGTGTTGTTTTATTATACTCTACAGTTTTTTTTTTACCAAAATTAAAATGCCCTCGGAGCAATTAAAATATTTTTAAAAAATTATCCAAAAACCTTGATAATTTTGCATTTTTTCATCAATTATTGCTATTTTGCAACATCGGTAATAAATTTAAACATTTTTAATTTAAGTATATTATGCAAAATTCAGTTCTAAAACTTGTTTCTTCTTCAATATTCTTCCGAAATACGTAGGTTCCAAGATATAAGTAAAAAACTCAGATAAAATGGGTATTTTTTAAATTTTTTAAAAATTTTTGCAATTGTGGAAATGTTCCGGCCCTCGCCCAGATCTACACTTTTATTATGCGAGTTGTACTGAAGGTATTCCAGCAAAAATTAGCTTTCCCCTTCTTTCATCCAAGAAGAGGGATATTTCGACAGATCCGCCTTGGTCTATTATAAGACGCTACAATAGGTTGTATGTACCTACTAATAATATTAATAACTTGCAACTAAATGCATCAAATCCTCGCGCTAAGTCGATAAACCTGTACACGTAACCTTTTTTTTTGGTCGTGATTTTTCCCGTTTTCACATTCGACGTATTCCGCGGAACAAAGTTTATTTAATGATATTACATTACATGTAATATAAAAAGCTACAGTGTTCGCGAGACCGAATTTTATTCAACGCCCCGAGCGGGCTGTTTCGCGTATGATAGTTGTACGCTTAATTGGTTTTCAGAACCGTGTCCGCTATTTAACTATACACGTAGATTTACAAACGTCCGACCGAAAGGGATTGATTCAATATTTCATAAAATAACTGAAACATTTTTGTTGGCCGTCCTCCCCGTGATGGCCGTTTCAAATTCAAAGTATGTCCATAAAATGTTAAAAAAATAATGTAGTATAACTGATAAATATGTATTTATTTAACACTCAGTATAACGATAATATAGGTAACATGTAGGTATCTGTAACACTGCTGGCAACTTTAAATTTGGATCGTACGTCACACTGGCCAGGTACTTGGCCCTGGTTATGTATCTGCAAGTGGTCAAAGTCGACGTTCGATCGCCTCTCTAACGGAAACGCTTATTATTTTCACCCGACGAACCTGTGGTTAACGGCTTGACCTACTTTCTAACGCCCCTTATAAATTGTAGCGCTACATCTGTATACAATTTTCATACGATCGGTTTTTCCATGCAAGAAAAGTTGCCTTCATCGCCCGCATTCAAGACGAGTATATTACGCGATCAATTCTGGGATCTCGTGACCCAAACACACAAAACGAGCAGCAAACCCGGCTGCTATTTATAGCAAATGCATTCCATTGTTTGAGGGAGTACACGGAGAAATTAAATGTTTAATGCCGGAACAATGAATACATATTTCAGATATCTCTGTAAAGGAAGCTACTTAGCGGAAAACAATACGCAAACCCTCCGTCGTGATAAAACGCTAAATTGCAAACACTGCGGATTCGCCTCTTCTGTTCTTGTTTTACGGTTTACCCTTTATTCGCAAAGAGATACGTCACGGTGGCGAGAATGAACTTTGTGTGTCGGTGTAACGTTCTTTCTGGAATGTTAAAAAAAAAAGTGGAAAAACTTCAAAAGCAAAAATACACATCCACAAAAATGAGAAAAAAAGTTCATGTGTCACATAAAATTTAAATATTGTGTATTTTTTATTATAATTTATTTCTCTTTGTTCTTATGACACTTCTCGGTCCATTTATTTTATTTGCGTCATTCGTTTTCACCGCTCTGTATAGTATTTTTATAATGTCTGACCACAACGAGGAAATTTGGCGTTTATGTCTAAAGTCATCTATTTTGTTGTACAGAAATATCCCAAATATTATGTAGCATAAGAATCTGAGTTTGCCTTTTCCAAAAAAACATTGCTAATTTCAGGGGAACAACAAACATACAAAAAGAACCAAAAATTACCCTTTTTCGACATATTCTTCCCTGTAACACTGAAAGTAAAAAGTAAGCCCTAAATAAAAACAGTTACCCTTTGTTTTTTGTTTATTTGACGATTTTCTATAATAGTAGAGTCATTGAAGCCTTTCACCTCCGAATTCTTTGAAACTGAACCGATCGTCGTGAAATTTGTCAGATAGTTAGAGAAAAGGTCAATGAACATTAGTGACATAGCATCGATTGACGCTTCCACCCTGTTGGAGGTTCACACCCCTTCTCGGGGGTGGAATTTATTTTTCAAAAATAACGCTGAAAATCGATAGAGAATCAAATTTTGAGCAAAAAATATTCGAAGATTTTTTTCGAAATATCAATAGTTTTTGAAATCTTGGAATTTTGAGTGGAAAAAACACTTTTTCAAAGTATTTTTCGCGATTAACTCAAAAACTACGCATTTTATTAAAAAAAGTGTAATAAACAAAAATAAATAATCAAAGAAAATCGTTTTTTAAAAAGTAGTACGTCCTATATAAGGCGAAATATGGTTAGTGGAAGGGGATTTGTTTTGGGGGGAATACTCGAATCGATGTATTCAACGTCAAATAACGGAAAAAGGATTGATTTTACGTGTTTAACGCTCCAGGAGTTTTTTGTAGTACTTCAAAATGAGCACTTATAAAAGTTAATTAGAGCAAAATTGAACGAGTTATCGACAAAAACAGATAGGTTGTTCATATTTTTAAGGAAAAATGAGCAGTAAAAGCTGTACCATTTCCATCAGAATTAAAATTAATCGTAGACCCTTTGCAATTAGTTTTGTTTTAGTGTTTTTCATACGATCCTAAAGTTAGACCGATTTAGAATGCGTATTTTTTGAATAATGTACAATAAAAGTTGAAAACGTATTTTTCATTATTCAAAAAAAATTGCCTTATTTATATAATAACTATGAAAGATACGTAAAAAATTATAAACAACAAAAATATAGCTTTTTTTTCAACAAATATTTTGATTTTTTTATTCTTATAGCATAAAAAATAAAAGAGATATCGCCGCTTGAAATATCCATTTTAGTGAAACAACGACCTGTTTAAAAAACAAATGACAAAAGGTTTTATATGCAAACGATCTTACAGCTCTTGAAATTATCTTTAAAATGCTTTTTTGTAAGATGTTATAGCTTCAAAATTAACCGAGTTATGGTAAAAAAAACCAATGACATTTTTTCAGAGCACAATAGGCTTTCTCATTTTTATATATTATATAAATAAAATAAGTAAAAAAATTTAGTGTGATTATTTATATGCAGCGTAGCAATTTTTTTATGATTGATTATATTTAAAAATCGATTATAATAAAAATATTTTACATTAATATTGGTAAAAGGGTAGTTTATAAGAGTTGAAAATGGCAAGAGTAAAATATTCTTTCGTAAACAATATAAGGATTTTTTTATTTTAAATTATTGCACAATTATAGCATTCGAAAATTTAAAACGTAATTTTTTTATCATTTTTTAGCACAGGGGTGATTTATAAGGCTTGAAAAGTGTTATGAGATACAAATTCTTTCATAAGCAATGAGGAAATTTTTATTTTAAATAATTGCACCGTTAAAGCATTCCAAGCTTTTAAAAAGTAACTTTTTATCATTTTTGTCAATACAACACTGGTTTTAGATGTTGAAAGGGAAAAATTCTCTTATTAGCTTAAGGTAACTTTAATGTTAAATAATTGCGCAATTTAATTATTCCAAATCTTTAAAAAGTAATTTTTTATCATTATTTTTTGCATAGGTTTAGTTTTTAAGGGTTAAATAATGGGTCGAAAAGATCAAATATATCATAAAACATGTTCCAGAACATGGAACATTATTTAACCTTTGTGCTTGAACAAGATTTTTATCAATAAAATGCTTAAAACTTAATTTTTTCAATTTTTTTCACTTAGGGGTAGTTTTTACCCCTAAAAAGCAAAAAGCGTCAATCGGGCTTATGTTACTTTTGAACTTGAGCCCAAGATAAAAAGTTTATCGCGTACCGTGGGTTTAAATTAAGGTTTAGTTTGCAGTTGTAATTTTATAGAAAATCGTCAAATAAACAAAAAATAAAGAATGACTCTTTTATTTAGGGTTTACTTTCAATGTTACAGGGAAAAACATGTCGAAAAACGGGTCATTTTTCGTTCTTTTTGTATGTTTGTTGTTCCCCTGAATCTAGTAATGTTTTTTTGGAATAGGCAAACTCGGATTCTTATTCTACATAATATTTGGGATTTTTCTGTACAACAAAACAGATTACTTCAAATACGCCTCGAATGCTCTATCGCCTGAACTATAGTGCAAGCGGCATAACTAGATAAACAGTACGAAGCTTCTTTTATTACACTATCAGATGAAGTCGAATACCGTTTATCTGATGTAACACGCTAAAATATGCGGATACACCGTACCGTCTTCCTTGAATAACAAGGAAGTATTTCACCATCATTACATTGTCATACAACACCGCCACCTTCGAATATTTGGATGTGTAAAACGCGATATTTATTGCGACGGGAAGTCTATTGTAGAATCGGAAAATCTCACTTTGCCTATCTTCCTAAATCCCCAGTGACGCTCACTGCACCGAGGATGCGAGGAACTGATCCCAGTCAAAAATATACGAGGCCGATAAATATGCATTATGCGTCAAATATATGTAAAAGTGCAGTATATCTCGTAAATATTACAATACGAGCCACATATGAGGACATGGATGTAACTTACAGATGATCAATGACGACATTTAATAAAAATAGTTTTTATATTAAAACGCCATCATTTCGCGCTGGTAGAAAAACGTAAAAACGCCAGCAGGGCGAAACTGGCACCGGCTACAATGTATGCAAACATGTCGAGATACGTAAAAGTCGAGTATTCCGACATACGGGCCCGGTTTATTATCACTGCCACTCATTCGCAAATGGCGTACAGCAACACAACAGCAAGATGTTGCCGGGCGTCATTTTCAATAAAAATAGCTCAACTATGACGCCATGAAAACGTTTGTTGCCGTGATACAAAGATTTTTATTAGAGACAACGCCATCGTAAAAATAGTAGCACGGCTTCGATGCGAGATGTCTATTTTTGCATGGCCAATGGCTTTTACTAGCTTTCTCAGAATATACAACAATGTCTAACACTCGACGTCGACAGAAAACAGAATTTATATATTTTTATTAATTCTGAATAGAAACTGTGTTGAACTTTGATCGCCAATTACGCGTACTTTCGTCCCCAACAAACGCCTTTCATATCCCAGTTCCTGAGTAAGCAATTCAATGAACTTAACATAAGTTGGAAGCCCTACATCGACGGGGTTTATTAAATAAAGAAGGGCTTCGTTAAGCATTAAAGCACACTAGGATTATCACGTTAGCGATTATATCCTTCACGGGCCCGATCTGCACAGGCGAAAAGCGGAAATGCACGTCTTAAAGCTCGAGAAGGGACAATTGAAACTGTTCCGTTAAAAGGTGTCTCGTAATAATGTTAAACACACCTAAGGGCGTCACACGAATTAACATCTTACAAAATTTAAAAACATGAGGTACTATCTGAGCTAACAATACATCTAGAAACGTTCTGCATAACGACGCGATGCCTCTGCTGCGCTTTGCTGACATTCACCGTAGACAACATTAAGATATAGTGTTTATTATACCCACGATTACAGATACCTCAAAAATTTCCGTTATAATCCACACAAAAAATAATAATATCCAAACGTTATAGTTTGCATCTCATATGATCATCAACAATATGAATAAGGAGTGAAAACCATGGCCTTCGCTTGAAATAGTAATGAATGTAAATTCAAATACTCTTTTAATTGTACTTCCATAGTTAATAATTGAAACCCTCTAAACTGATACGCCCATGGAATCTCATTATCAGACATCTTACCCGTCGCGCATATCACCGCCTATTGTTTTGCACTGGAGTAATAATAGTGAGTTAATAGCGCTAGGTGTTACTATCTACCCCAAATCCAAATACGCTACTACGAGCTAGTATTTTTTTCGCAAAGTAGCGCGCGCTCTAATAAATGAATAATTTATCCCCGACGGTAACCGGGTAAACCCCGGACTCCATTGGCTGTATATGGATAAACGTAAAATAAATTCTGAAACGGCGAAGTGATAAAATTGGAGCACTATCTCGAGCAACTAGTGAGCCTGGGGATCGATCAGGTTATGTAGGAGGAATTTAAAATCGATAGGGAAATAAAAGCGGAGACTGCTTTAATGAGGAAATTCTGCAGCCTTTGATATACCTAATGGGTCTTATTTTATAGGTAGGAGATACAGATCGAAACGCAATAATTAGATTCTAAATAGTTTACTTAATTACCTACAACTTTGAGAATTAGCTCGGAATATAGTGCCTGAACCTTCCACAAGCAAATTGCATTTCTAAAGAGACATTTATTTTGTTATTTTATTGTTTTTAAATCATTAATAGTTATTTACGCTATAAAGGAGGTAAGTATTATTTATCAGTCGAGGACGATTTTGCGCCCGAGCAGAGCGAGGAAATAAGTGAGGAAAACAGTTTTTTCACTTTGCAGGGAAAATCATTTATTTTAGCGAAAAGTGACTCTTAGACAGCTTATAGGGAGTAAAATTATTTACAAAATGAGTCTTGTTAAATTAAAATCGGTTAATAAACAAAAAAGTTATCGCAAAAGAACAAGAAAAGTGCCCATTTTTTAATTTGTTGAAGCAAAATATTTCGGTGAGGCTAAGCTAACCTGTGTCTGGCATTAAGGCCCCTATCAAACTTTAGTTTTTAAAAAGCCAAGCGAAGTGCATATTTTGTATATTGTATCAGGCTACGTACATTATCCATCGTCCCGGTTAAATGGAATACACTCCGGTAAGCCGCGTGGCTTTGGAAACTTTGAATCTAATACATGCTGAACGAAATTTATTATCCCTTTAGTTATAGATTCAATCTAACTTGGGAAACTTCCCCGAATTAAATAAGTTCCCCGAACACGGATTAGTCTAAAGTATAAATAATCTAAATATTATTTATTGCCGACGTGGAATTTTTCGTTTGTATAGTACACCAGGAAAATTAGCGAAAATAAAAGAGAAACTCGAAAAAAGTCCTATCCGCGAGAAAGGAACATAATACAAGACATCTCTCGTCTCGTGAGTCAAAAACTTTTATTAGCTAACTTTTCTATTTAAACAAATAAGTGAAGAAAACAGTTTTTTCACGAATGTATAAATCATTACCATGGAAAATACTTTACAGCACTATACTTTCTCTAAACTGACAGATAAATAGGTCTTTTTTAATATGCAACAATTTATTTTTTATTGTTTTTGATAATTCTTCAAAATATGCTAATAATATTGCTACTGGTATCCAGCTGTCTGCCAATATATTCATTATAATTATTGTTTATATCACAAGAAGCACAACGTTAAGTATATAAGCCAGGTTATCGAAACTAAATAAACATGGTCTTGTGGTCTAAAGTGTTACGCGTTGTCCTACTAATCTAAAGGTTCGGGGTTCGATCCCTGATGAGGTGTGGTTTTTTTTCAATTAATATAATATTTCGAATGTACTTTTTCATCGTCCACATTTCAAGACAAATATTTCCGTACCAGTTGCTGGTCATGAAGTGAATAATTTCTCACAGTGTTGCCAAATATCTGCTGATTCGAGGCGCGTTAGATTGCTTGTTAAATTCTGCCAGAAAATCGTGAAATATAAAATACAGATAAGTAGGTATAAGACCAAGCAAATTAAATTTTTTACTCGAAAAAAGTCCTATCCGCTAGATTATTGTAAAATTGTCTAAAGGAACATAATACAAGACATCTCTCGTCTCGTGAGTCAAAAACTTTTATTAGCTAACTTTTCTATTTAAACAAATAAGTGAAGAAAACAGTTTTTTCACTTTGCAGGGAAAACCATTTATTTTAGCGAAAAGTGACTCTTAGACAGCATATAGGGAGTAAAGTTATCTACAAAATGAGTCTTGTTAAATTAAAATCGGTTAATAAACAAAAAAGTTATCGCAAAAGAACAAGAAAAGTGCCCATTTTTTAATTTGTTTATAACTATCGCATTTATTGTCAAAATTTTATAAAACCTATGCCAAGTTGAGGATTTTGTCATACTTTAAAAGTGTGCCAAAAGTGGGCGCTGTAGGTGCAATAGTTTTCGCACAATTCTATTTGTTTATAGCGGACGCTCCAAAAGTTATGAACTTTAAGTCTCTGTACAGGCGTTAATTTCCAACCAAACATGATTCTGAAAGCGTCATTGTAATCTTAAAGACGTAATTAAGCGACCTATTAAAAAATATCACCGTTTTTTTGACATTAACATTCTCAAATTGTACATTAAAAAACCGTGCATTTTTCGCTTATAAACAATCTGAATAACATTGTTGCTATTTATGCTATCTTACCGAAAATAGATGTAATGGATAGCTGGCAAAAAAATACAGTTTTAAAATAAAAAAAGTACCTTCTACTACCAACAGGAGCCAAGTTAAGATTTTTTTTTTAAATCGTAGCGCAATTGTTTATAAATATTAAGACTTGAATTTTTCGCAAAATACAGTTTATGATTTCCCGTGAATTGCATTGAAAATTGTGGAAAATTAACGACTCACGAGCCCTTTAAAGAGAAGGTACTCGCTAAGTAAACTGTCCAGCGGCCGGCGGTGTGGTGGTGGGGGAAGCTCGGCTTTATACGTCAATTTTTTTAATTTACAAAAATGTCACAAAAATTTTTGTTAAACGAAATATTAATTAAAATTTCAATTTCAGAATTATTTTACTATATTTAATAAATAAATAAAGCTATCGTTCATTTAAAAAGTTATTTTTTTGACATATTAAGGCAAAATAAACTTGTTTTTTCAATATTTTGTTAGCTATTTAATTACGATTTAAATGTAAAATTAAAGTGAAAATTCGTAAATTATTTTCAAATTATTATTTCTCATAATAATAGAAAAAAATTTGAAATTTAAAATTGTTGTATTATATTGCATTATATCTATTATTGAAAATGGTTGCGATTAATATTTTTTTCTAATAAGATTGCACAGTTTTTGAAACTAGAACATCCTGAAACATATACAGGCCATTCATTCCGAAGAACATCGGCAACGTTACTGGCTAATAAAGGAGATTCAAAATTCTAAGCAGAATACGATATCACCTGTATAAATACCTCACTTAAAGTTGCTTTCAGCGTGCTTTAGATACTAAAGAATTTGTTATGATAAATAAACCGGTTGATGGTGGCAAGTAATAGTGATAAAGCTTTTCACGGCCCGTATTAAAAATAACATAATGAACTACTTGTAAAATCCGAGACAATGTGATACAATCCAAGCAACTAACAAAATTACATTAAACTAGTTTATTTCACTCTGGGGCATTGTAAAATATTTCACGACTCTAGTTATTAAGATGGTTGCATCTCGGCTCAGATAAAACCGACACTAACCCCGAAGATAATAATACACGCTGTACTTATTCTAATTTTATGCACGTAATACGTGAAGAATTCCGTCGGTGTGGAGAATCCTGATAATACGAAATATAAAAACCTGTATTATTCTATTTTACCGTTATTTTTGTCATTAATATTTCAATACATACTAACATTAGTGTTTTTGTTGTCAGTATGTACCTCAATTTCGACCAAATGAATCGATAATGCAGGTATCATCCAATGAACATTGTGAAACTAGGCCATTTCAACGTCGATTTTGTTTGAATTATTTATTTGTTAGCTATGTGCCAAATTAATTTATCAATACTGCACGATGTATCTTGGACAACACACCACACATGAATCAAACTAAATAAATATTAGGTAAAGTTAACGTTGACACAAAACTGTCTAATTCTGTCAAGTCCTTTTTGGTAAAAACGTGACCTGCTCCAAAGCAGCGGAAACGTAGAACGCTATCCCAAATAAAATTTATTGTATTGTACTCGTATCAATCCATCTAACGCACGGAGACCCGTTCGGGTGAATTACTAAAATGCGCAACAAACAGACTGCAATCGAACGCTGCCTTTGATCTTTCAAATCCGTTCTTCCCTTTTTCCCGCTTCCTTCTCTTTCGATGCTTTAACCATCCGAATAAATGTGCATTTGTAACGCTGCTCTTCTGCTAATCTAAATCGCATAAACTCACTATACTCTCTCTCTATCAAGTGACACTTTTACCACAGATAAAATAGCTATCGCCCCAGACCGCTACTGGAATAGGACAGCAGTTTTAAATTTCCGAATTGCCGATAGAGTATACACCACCAGCAGAATTTTAAGAAGAATCAAATGCAGCGGCCCGCATTCCTACGCGTATCCTAGCAACACATAAACAACACTTTGGCAATGTTGCCAGGCGTAGGTACTTACTGATTTATTTTGTACACTGTTTTTATCAATCTGTTTTTTGCGTTGCTGTATTTACTTAAATGTATGATATTCCTGAAGAACTTTTACACATTATTGTTATTTGAATAATACAGTTTAATTATGTTATGTGATTTCCAAACAAATGGCAAGTTCCATATCTCTTTAATTACATAATTGAATGAATAAATTTATTTGGCAGTTATTATTTGGCAACAAAGCCACCGCTAGAACTGCCATCTATTACCAAGTAGAAGAGTTACCACGCTAAATTTTATTGCTGGGTGCCGGCTAACAAAAGCCTGCATCCTTTTTGGGTTGCCAATTTCCAGCATTTAACACGCGGACTGTGCGATAAGCTATATTGTCTGTGTTATTACTGAAAGCAAGATAGCCACTAACAATAACTATTAATCAATCGAAAACGTGTAAAAATATTCCTTCATCAATAATTGCGCTGACGCTGTCGGCTGTGTGAAAAAGCACTTACCCTTTCGAGTCGCTCATGTTACAAGGTGAATTACGCTAAAACAATGAATCTAGACAATGCGGAGACATTTCGTATTCAAACATCATCCCTTAAGCCGGCGCTCTCGAAAGTTTTTATCATTTAAAAATAAAAGTCACGAGCCGGAGAGTAATCATGCATGGTAAAGGTTAAGTCCCTTATCGCAGTAAGCGACCGTATGGCATGTGCATACGAAAGAGGCTTTCTGCAGGGCCGCTCGAGCTATTTAGAGTTGTCATTGTAATAATGACTATTCTCGGTGTAAGCAAGATGGAATTGTGCATTATGCGGAAAGCGTAGGGTTTGTGCTCCCGACGTTATATTACAGCGAGATGGGTCGCCGCATTTCACCTGAATATGTAAGCGTACAAGCGAATCGTTATTTTTTTATGACACACGTAATGGACCTCCTAACTAGGCAACATCTCAATACACAATGACGTTGATAATTGGCAGTACAATTAATTACAACACTTTTGTCCCAAAATGATGAAACAACTTTTTTTCCAGTTCAGATTTTAAAAAAATCCCTGAAACAGGTCAATTAGTAAATTGAAATTGTCACTTTTCTGCCATATTTTCAATTTTTTGAGTCATGTTTCACAGACTTATAACATTCCCGAAGTTTTTTTTTTATTATGACGCTCTATATTTTATAGCATAAATAGATAGTCCAGTCACTGAAGCTTTTGGCTACCAATTTTTTCGCATGGAATGGATTGACGTGAAATTTGAACTGTAGCTAGGGAATAGCCCAAGAAACAAAAGTTATATAGTGCCGATGTGTGCTTTTACCCTAGGGGTGGATGCCATCCCTACTGGAGGGTGGGAATTTTTTTATTAAAAATAACCTCACAATTCAATAGAGGGAATTCTAAGCAAAAAATGTTCTACAAGAATTTTTTGTACATTCAATAGTTTTTGAGTTATTTGCGCCTAAAAATGTTAGTTTTTAGCCCAAAAAATGCATGTTTTTGATCCATTTTTCGCGAATATCTCAAAAACTACAAGTTTTATCAAAAAAATTATCATAAGCAAAAATGATGGTAACTAAATAGCAAAGAGATTGCTTTTTTATTTTTGTAGATGGTATAGAACCCGAGTTATGACTCCCATAAGTTGAAGTCAATTTCGAAGATTGCTATATCGAAATGTTCAACGTCCTGTAGCGGAAAAATTAAAGATTTTTCGAGGAAAACTTATATAACACCTATTAAAGTTCTTGAAAAGACATTTAAATTGAGTGGTGGTAAAAGTCGTTAGCATGAAAACTAATGAAGTTACAATCAAAATAAAATGATTGTCCTGATTTTTGAGAAAAACAAATCGGAATTGAAATTAATGACTTGACGAGAAAAAAATTAAACTTATTCCTTCTACAATTTACTTTATTTATGTATTAACAGTAAATTCTGGGAATTTGACCGATTTTAGAAGCCTAAATTAAAAAAAAAAATCATTTACTTTTGAATAAAATTTTTAAATTTTTTAAAAAATCGCCTTTTTTTAAAATATTTCAAAAACTAACAAAGTTGTACAACAAATGATAGAATAAGAAATTGTAGGTTTTTTCTTACTGAACAATATGCTTTTTTTAAATTTTTGTAGGACAAAATTTGACTGAATTATGAGCATTAGAAGTTCAAAACTAAGATCCAAGACTGCCTTTCCTGAGTTCTTTTAGCTTACAAATCTAAAAAACGAAGGGCTCAAAAAACTGCAAATCACAGAACTTAAAGTGCTTTAAATTCCCTGCAAAATGGTTTTTTGAGTAAATTTATAACTTTAAAATTACAAAAGTTATGGTAAAAAAAATTAATCGCTATTTTTCGGTAAAATTTTGGGTGCGGATAAATTACCATAATCTTTGTGTATTTTGGAGCACTTGTGAACTGATTTGAGTAAGTATACACACACGTATCCATTATAATGTATATAAAAATTTTTTTTACATAAATTTAATAAAATAATTTTAAAAATAAATTCAATAAAATTAAAAAAAAATAATTATATCATCATACTCACATATAATTTTTAGGAAATTTTTCTATAAGGGGTAGGGTTTTTTATGTGGGGTAGATCTTCCATAAGGGTTTTTTGGGTGGCCGAAAAGTTGCGATATATCATAGATCATTTGAAAAACAATATAAAACATCTCAAGCTTTCAATAATATTTTATTTTATTATAAGGGATGGTTTTTAAGGGTTGCAACTTTGTAATGAGTCGTAAGCTTTTTAATGAATAACAAAAGAAATGCAATACATTATGAATGCACCAAAAGAATATTTTAAACTTTTAAAAACTTTTTTTTCTAGTTTTTTGGTCGTGGAAGGTTAGTTTTTAAGGATTTTTAAGGGTTGAAATGTAATTAAATTTCATAAATTATATTAAAAAACACGAAAGGAATTTTATCCAACATATTTGAACATGAACTGAATCTTTAAAATACGTAAATCTGCGATTTTCGCATTTTTTTCGTACAAGGGTTGCTTTCACCCCCAAATAGAAAAAAGCACACATCTAGACAATATAACTTTTGAAGTGGTGGGTCAGATGAGCTTGTTTGCAAGTTTTCAGGAAAATCCATGCTATCCGAAAAAATTGGGAGCTTTTACTTTATTTTCTCCTTCAGTGACTGGACTATAGATAGCCGTTCTAAAAACGAATAAGATTATAATTTTTTGTCATAGTTGCCAAAAAAATGTAAAAAACGACTATTTCTACTTTAAAAAACTTATCAGCTTTTTATTAATCTTTATCTGCTTACTTTAAAGCTCAAAGCTCAAAAAAAAACACATCGATAAACACATAAAATTCACTAGACTACCTTAACAGTACAAGTGACAATTTTTATTTACTAATTGACCTCTTTTAGCGATTTTTTAAAATCTGAACTGGAAAAAAAATTGTTCCAATCACTCTGGGACACCTGTATAATTTATTTCGTAGTTCTACAAGCTTTAACCTGTTTTCCAAAAAACATAGAAAGGTCGCGACCACGCTAAAAGACCTAAACCACTTAGAATGCTGTGTTTAGATAGAAACAACGTTCCTTTCCTTGCAACGATAAAAAAACTTACAAAACTTTATCTACGAGTAATAGTTGAAACGTACAGAGGCGTTCGAAATAAAGCAAAAATATTACAGACGAGAACAGATAATGTTTAGAGCAGCAAACGGTGTCACCAAAGACAAACTTCACCCGAGGGAGCAATAAATTTGTTGACAAAATGATAAAATAAGTGGCGTGTAGGAGTAAGGGCGGATAATAAGCATACGTATACGTATATAAGAAATATTCACATCATAATAAATTACACTATATGAAGCATAATAATGAGCTTGCCCCCTACGAAGTTGTATTAGTGCAATATCAACGTTGCCAGTTGTTTTTAAATCAATCTTGTGGGTTGTGACAATGAAAAATAATTTAGTAAAACACATGGCATTTGTATAACTTAGCAAGGTGTTATTTTAAAGTCACCATATTTTTTTGATATCACTGTGATCGAAACGCTGAACAATAAAACCATTATTATCGCTTCTGAAAAAAACAAACATTTTTACATGATTTATTAATTATTAACTAATATTGGTACAGAGATACGTTACCAATTATTGTAAATATATATTTTAAATCAACTGTTAGACATCAAAACTTATTAAAAATATTATTATATTACAACGACTTGTTTTAAAGTCAACATATTTTTTTATGTTAATGTGGCCGAATACTAAAAAACCGCTGTTCTGTTGCGGAATGCCTTTGAAGGCGGATAAGTCGACTGTCCACGCACCTGACGTAACAGGAATGGCCAAAAACTGCACTGCTTCTTCGGTTACATATTTGTTTAATATTCGACTTTATCGATTTGGGGAAGGTTGTGAATGTGTTATGAATTTATCTGGTGTAAGTGTATAATCTTATAAAGCTATTTATTTCAGTGTTCAGTGACTATACACTGAAATTGTGTGTTTTAATTTCAAGTTTTTGTACATTATGGAAAAGCATATACATAATACGAATCAAGAAAGAGTTGATATAAGTAGAGCTACTTTTTGTCAGGAGCAACGCATCTACGTCAACTTATAAGTACCGAATAAGAAAATGTTTGTCGAATTGGTTCAATATATAAGAGACTATAGAGTCTTTGAACCAGAAATTATAAACACCCTGGTACCAATAGTCGAAGATTTATCACAAAAAAACAAGAAAAAAGTGTAGTTATAAAAATTAGGTGAATAAACAGATTACTTATTTATTTTTGTGTATTTTATTTATCATTGTCGACTATTGCTGCTAGGTTACTTGTTAAATACTGTTTATCTTATTTAAATGAAACTAATTTTTTTAGATGATAGAGCTCGTGGGTGTTCCTTTCTCAATAAAGTAACCTGCCAAAGCGTACGGCTAGTGGTGTGGAAATTTGTGTTTTAAATAATCCATATATATTAAAATCTATCCTTTAAAATACGATTTGACAACAATGCACAGCCCAGTGCCCAATTGTGCATGCTCTGCGACTAAATCGCGCCGTAGTTTGAAGTTACACTAGCTTGTCCAGCGGAATACACACAAAATACTGCAGGCAAATTCCAGAACACCCTGTATCTATATTTGCGAAAGCCAACGATAAAGAAACGACAACAATTAATTATTCTGCCATTTTTTTAAACATGTCGAAATGTCGAATGTACATGTCTCCCTCCTACTTTCGTACAAAGCAAACAAGACGATAAATTGGCATTTTGGGCTTTTACAACGGAAAAGGGGCCGATTGAAAGTGATTGAAAGCCGTGGCAGTATGAAATAGTATTTAACCAGATTATTTGTCGCTTTTGCCAGTGTAGACCACTATTTTTAATTAAATGCCAAATAGCAGCAATATTTGTTTAGATTGAGTGGAAACCATAAAATTTATCGCGTCCGTCCCAGTCGTTTATCCTGATAAATTACCATGCGACGAATTAAGTATCATATTTTACCCCACACAGCGCCCACACCACCGAAACGCATTCGAATTGGGAGAGGGACAAAACTGTCGCGATAAAAATCAGCCGTTTTGTCGAAAAAAAGTAACTTTTGGAATAAAGTAAGGACTGCGGTTGTTGGACGACAAAGTAACATCCATAATAAATTATTTCGATATAACTTGTGACTTCTTTGCACGTCAAATCTACTAGCAGGTATTTCGAGAGGATTCTTTTACGCCACCAACCAGAACGACTTCCTATCCGTCCCCACTCTGAGAGAATTAAGAGCTTACCGTCGCGCCGAGGAATCTTATTAGATCAAACTGTGTTAAGTACAATCGGGATATTATACAAAGCTAATTACGTATAAACACGTCTGCCTGAGTGCATTAGTAACGAGCTCATATCCTCTCGCAACTTCGCCCCCTCATTATTTCCGTTCCATTTATTAAGCTTGCCGGTAATCTTTTACGGAATAAAGTCTCTCCTCGTCTCATAAAGAGAACTCGTCGCGTCGGGCGGAGACAGTGAAACACAATCCCTGTTTGAGTACGCTCGGCACACAAAGGGTTGCTGCTACGAAGTAGGAACTTTAATAATTGCTACAATCTAGTTAATAACAAAATCGAGTGCAGGCCGATTTACACAGTATTTTTGAAGGCGGTGAATTCACTAAATCGTAGTGAAAATTCGAAATATTTGAAATTATTCAATTTTCTTGACTGAAAACGTACATAGGTATCGAATTATCGATTTTTATGTAAGGGCAAGGTAAATATATAATTTGGTGAGAATACATATACAGGATTACCTCTCATAACACTAATTTCATGTTGAATTCTTTCCCATTATTCGTTTTCTGTATTTACTGAAAAGTTATAAACTGTGGTCCGCAACGCTCCCCAAAGGAAATAATTACATGGGTTTAGGTCCGGGGATCGAGGTGGCCATTTTAAACGGGCATTATTTCCTATACCTATCCACCTGTTAGTATAGTAACCTGTAATAACTGATCTTTTAATACTCTATTAACGGAACTTTTTGAAAGACAATCTCTGTCGCTAAACGCCTTTTATTTACTTGAGGAATATCTTCGACCCTTTCCAAAATTTGTTCCTCCAGCTGAATAGTTCCGGTCGTACATTATCCACGATTTAATGTTACAGTTAAAAGTTGTGATTTGGAATTCTTCGATTAGGAAAACTGAGCATATGTTCGAACAGTAGCACAACAATTCGCTTCACAATAACCCAAAACTAATAACATATCAGTTTGTTCAGCAAAAGTATAAATTGCAATAAAAAACAAAGTAAACTAAAATTAAATCACAGCTAGTTTGACACTGAACCTTTTAATTATTGTTATGAATTTGTTTCTTTGTTATATGGCACCTCGTACTAGACTATTCTATTTATCTTAAACTAATTTTATATTATTTAATGTGCAAAAAATGCCAATTTTACTCGAAATCCATAAACGATATCAAAATTTTGTAAGAGGAAAAAAATCTTCTAAAATAGTGCTTATGTTTAAAAATACACATTCTGTTGTCATTGGCGTACACACAAAAAAATTACGGGCTAGCCAGTGGCGCACAGGCACTGGAAAGAGAACATCCTGTATATGTATTACCACCACTATATCTCAGTAGGCCTGCATTTTTGTATATAGGTATAGGCTAAATAGTATTATTTTCATCCAAGGAACTTGTGGTCAAGCGTTGTCCATCCTTTTCAGGGACACCCTGTATATTCATTTGATGATTTCCTTGACGATAGTATTTTTTAACAAATTCATAATTTTGCTGTTACTTTTGTTCTTTTGTACACATGTTTCTCTATTGCCAAGTATTGTATTTGGATGAATGCAGCTAAATAAACTAAACAAATAAATAATACTGCAACAATTGGAAAATGCGTACTTTATCCTTAATTTCCGTTTTAAAGAATCTAATAAAGAATTAATTTTTCGAGCCGCGTTTCGAGATTACAAAATAATTTCATAGGAACTCCAAGAGGATGGAATTCGTCCTCGCCGCAGTATGCGTAGCAAGCGGCGTTCGGCAAATAGTTTGTTGCTTTGATATACATTTAATGAAAATCATAAAACTTTATGAACTACCTCTAAAACCACAGTCTAAACATATCGCTGTGGATCGGTGTTTAACCGCGACAAACATAAAATCATACCTACAGATTTTGAGAGCATTGTTCCATCCGCCAGACACTCAACACGTGAAGTGTTCCCGAGCCTTTCACAATGCGAAATAACGGATTAAGGTAAAAGGGTAGGCTCAGACAATCGAAACTTAATCTAATAGTGATAATTAGTGAGTCAGTAGGAAGACGTAGACGTAGTGTTTACCTGTCGTGTTCGTTCCCATTATTATTAGACAATTAATTGTTAAATACGTGACTGGAATCATAACGTGTTTGCCCGGGACATTATAGCCGGGATTGGGTCCTTTGACGGGGTTAATTTTCCAATCGTGTGCGTATTCATAAACGTACAGGGTATCACTAATAACCCACCTAAGAAAAACGATTATTTTTTTTCGTGTCTCTTGTGAAGATATGTTAGTTTATCATGTTTTAAGTGCCCCCTCAAAAAATCAGCTGAAAAAAAAATTTTTTAGAGGTCGCTGAAGATTTTTAAGAATTTCCAAAATCGTCAAAAATTGATTTTTTAAATTTTTTTTTTCTCGTTACTTTATCATTTTCTAGATGAAAAAAATCTCGATTCTGAAAGTTTCAAATCGATATTTTCATTTCTAAAGGTCGCTCATAATTATTTTAACTTTCAAAGTAGTGTACCTTGTTCTCGAGCGACCTCTAGAAATAAATATCAACGAACTAATAATTTTTTTATTGAATTTGATGAACAAAAGAATAGAAATAAATCACGAGACATGTCATTTATTAACGATCGCAAACCGTTGGGTAAGAAAAACAGCATGGTTCATTTACTCGAATTTAAAATTAAAAAGGTTATCCTTGCTTGTCTAATTCCAGGATTTTCAATTAGGAAGGCAAATATTGTCCTGAAAAAATCCTTTCGTGAAAGAGTCGCCAGTGCAAATACGAATTATAATTTCAGTAAGAAAGGTTCGAAATAATTGTGTTTTCTATTTATTTATCGACAAATACGGTACTCAGGACAAAGGACGACCACATTGTCTGAAAACACAGAATATTATAGGTGCGATCAAATTAGTCTTAAAAACACAAGACTCTCAAAATAAATCTAAATTAACCAAAACATTGACGTTGCTGCCTCTGAATCTACCAATTAGATACAAAAAAAATACGAATATCCATTGCCTATATTTTCAATACCTTTTTGCTATTTTAGGTATGTTAGATACTCTACAAAAAAAATTCTAAATATAGACTGATGTATTACTTAAATTCGTTCTTGAATACATGGATAAAAATGAAACAAGTAATTTCAGGTTTTTAATATTTTAAAGTGTTAATAATATAACAAGGTCGATAAATGTGACACCCAACAATAGGTTTCGCTGTTTGCCACGAGTTGTTTCATGACCTGGTAACATAACGAATATTATGAATTATTATTATACAAAATAATATTAACCGTAAATGGTTCACATAATATTAAGTATTGGGGATGATAATTACCTAGGAAGACGTTATAAAAAGTACGTATATTTTTTAATATATTTGGATGCCTCGTTTTTCTTGGCGATTTTATTTATTTTTAATGATCTATTTCCAAACATAAAAAAAAAGGGATAGTCCTTAAAGCTTAAATAATTATTATTTAGTTCATTAATATTTCACAAAGTATAACCTTATTGTACTCAGTGTTTCTTTTGTTGAATGAAGTTCATAACGTAGATAAAATGCATTCATGGATTTAAGAAACCACCACGAATTGTATTTCAAGGATTTATTTCCACTTAGCTAGGTATCTTGCCTATAATTAAAAAACTAAGTTAATTTCAAAAATTGGAACAATGAACAATAACTGAACTCATGTAAAAATTGTCTCAAATCTATGAATATACTTACTTTATATACATCATCTAGTAAATTGACCTATATTTCCTTGTCACTATTATGAAATAATGAAAAATATATCTACCAATGATAAATAACAATAATAATGCTCAGTTTACTTATCCGAAATACATTTTATCTTGATAATTTTTATATGGCGTGAAAGAATGTAACAGTACTGATACATGCGACAAAACAAGCAGTCATTTCTGTATGAGCTACCTCAAAAGTTTCCTAAGACTACTCTGATATTTTCGCTTGACTTTGGATTTTTTCTCATTGAAAAGTTGCACAGACGCCAGTTTTTCCTATTTTTTTTTTTTTCTTGAATAGCACTTTACTTCCAAAGCATATTAGATTTTGTCTCGCCGATAAACAGAGCTGAATCCCAGCAAACAATTTTTAAACATCCACACTTTTTGCCTCTTGCAGGAGTCGTCTCTCCCATCCGTGAACACGCTGTATGCGGGTCACTGATTTGATCCACTGACAAGCATCGCCCGCAATGGGCTAATAACCGGAACAGAAACGCAAAAAACCTTATATCCACCTCGACGGAATCGATAGAATTAAATCCGAAAGGCATGAAAAAATATTTTCGTTTTCCTCGAAACAGTTTTCAAATCTGTCGGGATAAATTAGATTACATAACCTTTTGTAGCAGCGCAACGTATCCCTGGCAGAGGCCCGTTCAAACGGTCAGCGAAAAGAATTTAATTTCTGCTGTGATTTAAAAAGATATTTCAAGCGGGAAATCCGGTTTGTTTTTCTTATTCGGATCTCTTATTCGTTTTTAAAAGCTAGTCGAAATAGACTGAGATCTTACCTACTAATACATAAAATTATACAGAGTGTCCCCATTGTTTGTTATAAACGAATCACTAATATTGACGACGCTAAGATTTTTAGTTGACAGTGTCAACCGTGTAATGTTGGTTGCCTAACATCACGTGGCTTGTTATCATTTCTGTAGGCGTTGCATCTAGCTCGGCAGTTCATTGACACACAATATAGCAATCGGACTATTTTAGGAAGTTATCATTCCCGCCTTGACATTTGTATTATTCCGAATTTATTAAGTAAAAGCACCAAGCGTAATTACAATTACACTCTTGGACCGTAGGATTAACTAAGCGATCCCAATCGGACACACCGACCGGTTTTTTTGGTCGCTAATGAAACAGTAATGTGATTAAATAATTACAAACAAAATATGAGAGTCATCCGGCACAACGGAACTGTCATTCCGTGGTAAATTTATTCGCCACATCCACTTTGCGAATTTAATTAACTTTGATAGGAATCAATAAATGTACGCTGGTGTTTAATAAATTCGCCATAATTGAATCTCGATAAAGAATCCTGATTCCTACGTACGAAACAAATCATTTATATTCGACTGTTCAGGCTGGACCGTGTGTATTTCGTTTCTAAAAACACCTATACAATTAAAATGGCTTTCCAAAAAGTGTACCTAACCAAAATTGTGACTTAAAACAGTTGTAAGTAGCTGATATGTCAAAGTTTTATTAGTGACATTCCCTGTATTCACTTGCTAAATAAAAAATGTAGGCTTGGAAATTGTAAGGTGCATAACATATCCTTCAAGCAAATAACCCCACTTCGATAACGAAACGGGAAATGCGAGGGGGTCAAACTGATCCGAAAGGGACACTTTTTCACCGTTCTGATTGATGTCCCCGATCAATAAACATGTAGTTTCCCGTCAACCGCAATTTCCTCACCCGCGGATATACTAAAAATCCAACCGGCAGAATTTTAAAATTAAATAGAAAATTTGAGCACATATTTGATATCCATCACTGATTTGGAAGAAATTTTCGACTCGCTGCGCTTCGGTTTGCTCCGCGAATCGTATAATTCCAAATCTGTAATATTGGAAAACCTTTCTTATATCGTTAAATCCTGGAATTCGATTAAGGGGCGGAACATCGGTAAAGTTCATATAAGGGTTCATTCTATCGCAATGCCTTCCCCGGCGTCAGTAGCGGCAGCTCCAAAGAATAGTGACTCCAACAATAAAATAATCCGAACATTTTTAATTAATGATAATGCTATTTTTTCTAATCGCCTTTGTTATTCAGATACCTAGTTAAAATCACCACCGCGATAACTAATAATTTATAACTGGTATACATATAGTGATTTTACTATGCTGGTCGTGGTATTGGTTCGCAGAGTAGCTGTTTTCCACAACATCGTTAATTAAAAACCTTTCAGGTTTGGGTTTTGAACTGGAAATGATGCAATTTGTGTCACGTATAATTTTTTAACCGAATTTGAAAGGTTCAAGTCAAAAATCTTGCGCGCGACGGGCGCGATGTTCACGCGCATGCGCAGACTCGGCGCTCATTCTCCCGCTTGCAAGCCGTTCGTTAATGTTAACTTTTACTGCTGCTAGCGCGTTTATTACATAAACTGTCAATGTAAAACTTTCTGAAAATAGAGGTTTAGAATTAGAATTAAAAGTTTAGAAAATAGAAGAAGGCATTAAATGATTGTTAGGATGCGAGGAACAATATCCGGTAGCTTGTTTGGCATTTTATCGACGTTGAATAATAAAAAAGCCTTATAAACAAATAAAACCAGCATATTCGTTGAAATTTCACAACTGTCTAAGCTGCCGTTAATTGTTAAATAAATAAATTAAGAAAAGGAACTTATCTATCTTGTAAAATAAAGTTCAAGCTTTAAAATGAGATGTCGTTCGTCTCAATCCGTCCAATGGAACCAGAGATATGGTAAAATTGGTATTTACACTAAATTTACAATAACTTTGGTTATAGTTAATTTTTTTTTAATTTTCAAAAAAATTTATGTTTGTTATGAGAAAACGTAACTATTAACGCATAAAAAATTGTACTAGCTACAAAAATCAACTTTTTACAGCCATTTAAACATTTAATTTGTTAATAACAATTAAACTGACCACTTTCAGGCTTTGCGACCAAGTTTTTTGGATTCAGGAGGTCAAAATACTTACGAATAACGACAATGGAAAAATGTTCATGAGATACTTTTTGCTTAAAATTGACTGTTTTATCGATTCATGGAGTTATTTTCAATTTGTCACCCCCTAAAAGGGGTGGCTTCCACCCCCTGGGCAAAAGCGGTCATTGGCACTGTATAGCGTTTGTTTCTTGAGCTATTTTCTACCTACAGTCCAAGTTTTATGTCAATCGGTTCTACCCGAAAGAATTCGGAGGGAAGCCCTTGGTTCCTTGGACTATTAATGCAAAAAGAGCAAATTCCCGAGCGGCTCTTGTCTGACCTTGGGACAATTTGTTTATAACGCTGTTGTCCTACTTTGTTAGTTGTAAAGGGCTACTGAATTTTTTGAAATATTTCTTTGTCGATACGTTTCTTTGGATCAATTAGAACTTATACTCTAGATTTTCGTGGGCAGTAGAAAAAAGTGAAAAAACAACTTAGCGCCACTTCTTACTTTTTTGACATTATCATTCTACCTTTCCCGTGATAAAGTGCAGTAAAATGTCTACTAATAATTTTTCAAACCCTAATCCGACTGGAGTACAAAGAGGGTTCCGAAATTCATGCGTTATCCGTTTCGACTCTTTCAATAATTCACGCAAAGACAACAGAGCTCCTACTTCCCGCGGAACTGGAAGAGGGACATAATTTTTAGATTAATGGCGCCGGTTGCGGGGGAACTTTCCACGGAACTTAGACCCTCTCCGTGGTACAATGATTCATCTTCAATTAAGACGTGTTAAGAGATGTTTCGAACCTGTTAAATTAATTAAATTGGAAAGTTTGATGGCAGCGGTGATATATTTCGGTTCGGATTCGGGTCGGTAAGGAAATAAGTGACGGAGGGGTTGGTATACCTGGGAACGAATAGAATTCGGTGCGGATTCCTTTTGTTTGACTGCGTTAGTGACTTCTTCAAATGGAACAAGACCGTTCGACAAATAACTTGAGTGGTACGTGATTCATTTTTGACGCCAAAAAATTTTTATACATTACATTTCCAAATATATAATTCATAATTTTTTATGAGTATTTACTACGTTTAAATGTAAATATATTTACATTCACCTGTTTTGGCACAACCAATCAGATTCGTCACGTGATCACCGCGCTTGTGTAAGGAACTCTGCTAGCGGTCTAGCAGACCACATGTTTTGAATTATTTGTGGCGTAGTAATGCAGCATAGTGTTTTAATTATTATTATAAATAAAAATTGAGATAAATGTAAATTTTGTAAATCTTCATTTAACAATATTAAAGATTGTCAATATAACTTTTACACGCAGCAGTTACACTGTACAGGGTGTGCCATTTAACACTCCCGCTGCCAATATCTCCGAAATGAAGAAATTGAGAAAATTAAATAAAAACAAACAAAATAAATCAAACATTTCTAAATATGTATTACAAAATTCGGACATATCTCATCCTTTAATAATCGGTTTCTTGATTCCCTATAACTACGAAACCGTAAAATTTACATGGCATTATTGAAAAAACTTTGTCGGATCCGGCGACATTGTCTTCGCACACACGTACGGGCATGGCATAAAGCAGACCCAGAAGGAAGGAACACATGGCGGGATCTAAGGGATATCTCCTTGCTGGATAAAATATGCCCTTGTCCTACAGTGCCATCGGAAACATATGCCCTTGAGGGAGCGAACGGCCTAGTAACCGTATCTCGAAAGGGATTATGATTTTTATACGCAACTCCACAGCCCTATCCCTTAAATAATAAATGTCGTAATTTCGCCTCGATCATTTAATTCTGCACGGTGTACTGCCTACGATATATCTAATTCTTTCAGGTCGTGCGATATTGGAGAAAGTATAGGCCCTGGAGGTTCGGGAAAAATAGTTTGATTAATAAATCGACCAAGAGAAATCGCTAGTTCGTAGCTAGGCCGCTAGGAGGCGCAATATACAGTTGACAAACGCATTTTGGTAATTAAATGTCTTTTCGTTAGCGCCGTTCAATTCATTATCATTATTTATTTTTTGCTAACTAATTTGCGAATAACTTGATATAAAAAAAAGATATCGAACCCTTTCTGGCGTCAAAATGTAGCTATTTTTATCCTCTTCAAACTAACCTATAAAAAGTTTTATCTTGCTATTTCAGTTTTTTAAGAAAACGTGGAACAACCTAAACTTTGATAAAAAACAAAGTTCTAGGGCCTATGTAGGTACTTTTCCTAACAACGTACCTCGCCGACCTTAGTTGGACACCCTGTACAAGGTGATCTGCTAGTTCAGTTACAAACTTTGATAAAAGACAGTCAGATAATTTTAAAAAATGTTATATGGACAGTGAGGTACATACAAACTTTATAATATCTCTCATTGCCTATTGTCAAAATTTATGGTAAGAAAGCTGGCGTATCACCCTGTATGTAGGAAAAAATCATTAATTTTTTAATAAATTCCGAATCGCTGAATTTTCATAAAATTCCCCATCAGGGCAATCAGGAAAATAATGATTAATAGTGTCGGATTTTCCCGATAAGGATTTCCGAAGGACCGGCGAGCCGAAAGTTTTATGAAATAATAATTATTAGGGGGAAAATAAATACGAGGGATGAAGTTTTCCGAGGGCGTCCGCCTTAAGTGTTACACAAACATCTTGCTCAAAGTAAATTGTTTTTTTAGAGCTTTTAATAGAGTTTGCTTTTTGTTCAAATAATAGGAGAAGGAAAAAAAAAAGAACGATTTAACTTGGGACACGAAAACTGCGACGGAATGAATCGATGTCGGCGTCACGGGATGGTTTTTCCAAAACGGCGAAGCAGATTTTCAAAACCGCCTCGTTCTGACAAATACCTAAATGTCATTAAATAATAAATGCAATTTTAGTATACGAGTTTGATAAACCATAATATTAGGTGACATTTTTACGATTACAAATAATTCACTCGCTAATATTTTTCAACAATGTTTTGTTAGTCAAAAAAAGTCCTAGATTTTGACGAAAGTAGAAATCGAAACATTTATTCAAGGAGCCCTTGACAAACAGTTTTTATTAACGGAGGTAATTCTCGCTACTCTATTTGAGATATTTTTTCAGATTGTTTTAATGATGAGCATACACGAGTCTTGCTGATAGCAAGATACATACTCAGAGAACAATAGCAATCGGCCTCTGGCAGCATTGATCTCAAATATATCGATTTTTCGCACTTTTAAGTTAGAATATCTCGAAAATCTGACGTGACGGAACAATTCTGATCCAGCGCTGGAAAAAGGCCTTCGACCTGCGTAATCTCCAAATGGTAGGGGTGAGACGAGTTGGAGTAGACCACACAATGAAGCAATCCGTATAAACATCTAAATTTCGAGAATGTAAATGAGTGAAATAATGACTGCGATACGTACCGCCGCGCCGTAGGCCTTTATCGCGACGTTAAGTGTTTCATTTTATCATTAGGACCGCGAAATAATCACAAAAGGCAAATAAATTGTATGCATAATACCAGAAACATTTTTATTCATTAAGGAAGTTAAGGCAGCGTGAATAAGCAGCTGCTCCACTTTCCATGCAGATTCAGGTGGAAATTCACCATAAAGCTCCCCATTATCGGGGAACTTATTCACGACCACGCAGTCTATTCCAAAAAAATTAAGTTTTTTATTTTATTCGGAATAAATCAAGCGAGCGTCATGAGCGTTTCCCCACTTTATGAAGATATTAAGATATTTATCATTTTTAGTTGGCAAATGCTGCTGCGGTAGGCGTATTTCCGCTGGAATAAAATACTGCCTCGGCGTGGAAAATCAACCGCCCCGGTGGTGGCGGCGGCGGAGCTGCCCCGCCGGAATAGCTGTCAATCGTCACGCATTGAAGGAAACGCTTACATGACGAAACTGATAGAAAGGACGAAGGTTGGAAAATATAATAATATACATCCGAGGGAGAATTAGTTCCCGAGTGCCCAGCGGGGGGGACCGGGGCAAGCACGGAATCATCGCTTAATCACACAGCTAGGGAATAAAAAAAATAATCTAAATAATTTTTTTAACTCGTATTGCGAAATTACATATCGCAGTAAGAAAAACGCAAGGCATTTGACTTATATTTGAAAATTATAGACCAAACTTTTGCTTTTTCAAATTTAACGCCGTCGTTTTTTGGATTCCTTTCCTTTTTCCGATTACAGTGTTATATATTTGCTTGCACAGCATGTAGCAACCGAAACAAAGTCTGGCAAAGGAGAAATAAAAACTGGTAGAATGACCCAAGTACGACCCTGTTAATAACCGCGACTCCCGAACTCTGTAGACCTTTTTAGTAGTGCACAGTGTCATGAAGAATTTCTCAATATTTTTACTAGATCGATTTTCAACCTATGTACTTTGGACATAAGTGTCAACAGGATATAATTCAAGAAAAATGTTTAACAAAACAAGAGAAAATAATTATGACAGCAATAACATATCAACAAGATCTTACCTGCTATTCTTTCCGTGCATGAGCATTAGGAATAACATGAATAATGTTTAATTTTTACTTTATTAAATTTAGGTATATCCTTTTTATATCGGTTTTTGTAAGTTTTAAGCCCATTAGTGTATCTATTTTACGAAACACGTGTTGGTTGTTCTTAAACACTCCCAAATCCTTGCAAAAATAAATTAATTTGAAGTTGTTCATTTTTAAAGTAGATATCTATGTAAATAGTACACAAGAATCAGATTCGGTCCGTACAATTTCAACTATGACAATTTGTTGCGGTTTGCCTAAATATGTGACGTCACAATAAAAGAGTCTATAAAAGTTGTAGGGAATCTTTCTGCGAATTTAATGAGTTTATGAATATAGAAATTATACAGGGCGTTCCAGAGATACGTACCAAACTTATGGTTTTTTAAATGGAACACCCTGTTTATTATTCGATTTTCGCAATCTCTGCTTCTTCCTGATTCAAACAATATATAATATGTTGTGCCTTTACTTAAGAATTTGCTCAATATTCTGCTTTGAAAGCAAACTGAATCTCGCAATGGCTAATATAAAAATTGATATGGAAAATAAAATAATAATATTAGATATTTATGCTTTATTTTAAATAAGTAGTCATAAGAGAACCTTCAGAGTTTATTAACGAATACATAAATTATAAATTTTCAATAATTGCTGCATCATGTGTAAGACAAATATTTTACTTTTTAATTAAATTTCTTTTAAAATTATTGTCGCTCATGATAGGTACTTGGTAAAAATTTAAGGGGGGTAAAATATTATATGAATAACCCTGTACAACATCCAATATCATAAGCATAAAGCACTTCTAGACAACAGTTACAGCTCTCTTAGTTTTTTAAATTAAAAAGAAGAAAATTAGGGATGGATGGCATATAACAGCGACGTGTACAGGGTGGTTGATTTTCGATAGTTTTATAGGGTACAGCCAGAACGGTGATAGATACAAAAAATCTGATATCGATGTCCCGTCCTCTTTTTTTGATTTTACTTCGCTGGTTCCAAAAGGTTTTGGCTAACTTGATTAGTTTTAGATATACAGGGTTTTTTTGAAAAATGGCCCATTTACATTAACCGCTCTATCTCCGTTGTCATTCAATTTAGAAGAAAAAAGTGTGCACATTATTTGTTCTATTTTTTATTAGGAAGCCATTGGCGTACTCAGATTTTTTACAAATCGCACAGTTTCTCCGATATTGCATAAACATAGGTTTTTTTAAATAGAACACCCTGTATTTGGCCATCCCGTTGAGTAGCATTTTTTTTTACCTTTTCAGCCATATATAATAATACTTTTTTTTGCCTAAATGAAGAAAAATGTAGATATAGATATTTTTTCAGTTGGCCATGTTATTTATTTATTCGTCTTTTGTTGTTTAATATTGACAGTTAGTTTATTTTTGACTGATTGAAAGCTTGTTAAACGTCTATTACTTGGTTTTAATTTTAAAAATTATAAAAATGGCGTACGAAAATCTTCACAAAGTTTAAATGTTGGTGTTACATTGAAAGTGAAAAAAATAGTGACACAGCTTTAAACTTATATTTGGAGAGATACCCAGAGCGTCATCAGCCAGAAAAGAGAATTTTTAGCCGACTCTATGATAACTTGTGTGAGTTTGGTTCTTTTCAAAAACCGAGAGCTAAATCTTATAATATACAGAATAGAGAAAATGATGAAATCAATACTTTAGCTTTTGTTGTTGCACATCCCAGTGTATCCAGCAGAGAAATTCAAAGAACGATAGGAATTGGTAAATTCAAAGCATTGATAATTTTAAAAAAACACAAGTGTCGACCATATACTATAAGAAAAGTCCACCATTTGCATCCAGGAGATGAAGAGAGACGCGTCATTTGCTGTCAATGGTTTTTGCAGCAAACTCATGAATACCCCAGAAGGTATATTCAACCGGCATAATGCGCGTTATTGGTCAGATGTGAATCCTCACCAAACTGTGGCCAGAATTCAACAAGGGCGGTTTGGTTTTCATGTATGGGTAGCTCTCTTCCACAATAGAGTGTTAGCTTACGAAATGTACGATGAAAACCTTAACGCTCAGAGATGTGTGAGAATTTTACAAGAAAATATTATTGAACTGCTGGACGATATGTCACTAGCTCAACGATATAATATGTTCTTTCAGCATGATGGTGCGCCTCCACATAATTCCCACATAGTTAGAGAATTATTAAATCATAATTTCGGGGACAATTGGATCGGTACGTACGGGCCAAACAGGTGGCCGCCTAAGTCACCAGACCTAACCCCTATAGACTTTTATTTTTGAGGGGATTTTAAAGACAAAATTTATAAGTATAGAGCTAATAATGTCGAAGAGCTGAGGGAACATTTTGAAAATTATATTCAACGGGTGTCAAATATTCACATTTACAATGCGACCCGCTCCATTGCCAAACGTTGTCAGTTATGTATCAACGAAAATGGTCGACAATTTGAGCACTTGCTGTGACTTTGTTATGTCATTTTTGTTTTATTGTTGTTTCTCTCATTTTACAGTTGTTATTTTTGTTTAGTTTATGTTTAGATAATAGTTATAAGTGTACCTATAATTAAACCTATTAAGTAAAGATAAATGGATAATCTAATTTATTTTTTTTTTTAATTTTTTAGTCTAAGTTAGGTGCTTAATATAAGAATAATAATAGAAAACGAAGAGACCAATACTAAACAAATCTCATGGGCAACTGAAAAAATATCCATACATTTTTTATATTTTTCTCCATTTAGGCAAATAAAAAGTATCTATTATTATATATGGCTGAAAAGGTAAAAAAAAATGCTAATTTTCTTCTAAACTGAATGACAACGGAGATAGAGAGGTTAATGTAAATGGGCCATTTTTCAAAAAAAACCTGTATATCTAAAACTAATCAAGTTAGCCAAGATCTTTTGGGACCAGCGAAGTAAACTCAAAAAAAGAGGACGGGACATCGATATCAGATTTTTTGTATCTATCACCGTTTTTACTGTATCCTATAAAACTATCGAAAATCAACCACCCTGTACAGTGACCTTATATTGACCGTATTATACTCGTATACAGTTTTTCTCTTTCAGTTTACATTTCAAACAAATAGTATAGAAATACAATATAAAATAAAACCGTTTAGCATAAGTTTTATGCTCGATTAAAAGAGTTTGAATAATAGTAAAAATGAATGAAACAAGAAAGTTATTGACGTTGACACACAGTACAACTGTATTATTAAAAATAAACGATTGTAAATATTTAATAACTAAACTGTTTAGGATTTACTTTATTCCTGGCTATTTTCAAGAACAATCTCTTCTCTAGTAAACAACTATAGTTGATCGCAATGAAATATATGTAAAAACTGAATTTAGTTGATGAAAACATCATTATTATTATCATTTACAATTTCAGCAGCATTTAAAATTTCTAAACCCGAAATTACATAGATTTTTCGACATTTTACGCCAACCTTAAAAGTTACTGCTATTACTTTGCCACCTACTCATCCAAATCACCTCCGACTTACTCTATGCCAACACTATTCCGTTTTAAAATCTTCCTGAGAGCTCCCACTAAGGTAAGTAAGTGTAGCTAACCAAGTAAGGAGTACTCCAGGCACCCCCGGTGACATAACCCGTCGCTATCACCACCGCATCCGGTTAACATCAGCAGCCTGGTCTCCGGGGAAGGGCCCTTGAGCACGTGTATAAAACACGTTAATCAGTCGGCAGTAGTTGCAGACGCGGCCGACAAAACACCGAGTTCACGTAACTCGGCACGAACGCGAGCGGCCAGACCGGCAAAATAATAATTACACGGGGTAATTAGCGGACGGCTAAAGTGAAATAATTAATTAAGATGTATCGCAGTGGATTTATTGTCGCTGCTGAAGCCCAGCAGCAAGTATGCTCCGTCCGGAGCGCTGGAAATCCGCGCCGTGATTCCCAGAACAAGATTTTAATCGTAGCCGCATAAAACTTATTACTACGTTCTAGATTGGCCAGTACTTGTAGGAATAAAAGCAATAATATTTATTGTAGGTACAGTCAATACTTTTTGGGTTATTTGCGTCTAAACAAGTTCGTTTTTAGCCCAAAAAATACAAGTTTTTGAGCCATTTTTCGCGAATATCTCAAAAACTACAAGTTTTATCAAAAAAATTATTATAAGCAAAAATGAAGGTAATTAAATAGCAAAGAGATTGCTTTATTTATTTTTGTAGGTGGTATGGAACCCGAGTTATGACTCCCAAAAGTTGAAGTCAATTTCGAAGATAGCTATAATCGGAACGTTCAACGTCCTGTAGCGAAAAAATTAAAGGTTTTTCGAGGAAAACTCATATAACACTTATTAAAGTTCTTGAAAAGACCTTTAAATTGAGTGGGGTAGAAGTCGTTAGCATAAAAACTAATGAAATTACAATCAAAATAAAATGATTGTCTTGATTTTTGAGGGAAAAAAATCGGTATTAAAATTAATGACTTGACGGAAAAACAAATTAAACGTATTCCTTCTGCAATTTACTTTATTTATGTATTCTGGGAATTTGAACGATTTTAGAAGCCTAAATTTAAAAAAAAATTCATTTATGAATAAATTTTTAAATTTTTTAAAAAATTCGCCTTTTTTCAAAATATTTCAAAAACTAACAAAGTTATAAAAAAAATTATAGAATAAGAAATTGTAGGTTTTTTCTTACTGAACGATTTGCTTTTTTTTAATTTTAGTAGGACAAAATTTGAGTTATGAGTTTGAGTTATGACAGTTAGAAGCTCAAAACTAAGCTCCAAGACTGCCTTTCCTGAGCCCTTTTAGCTTACAAATCTAAAAAACGAAGGGCTCAAAAAAACTGCAAATCTTACATTAATTATCCTTGACATTACATTCCTTGACATTAATATCTTGCAAAAAACTGCAAGATATTAATGTCAAGGAATGACAGTGGAAGTTAATTTGATGACAATTTATAAGTATATTATGAATTTTAGTGGAATATTAGTCTAAATCTATAAAAGTGGGTATAAAATAAGGGCATTAGATAGTGAATTGGGAATTAAATAATATTAGAAAAGTTAAATTAAAAATGTAAAATTTAAAGTGATCTGATTGGTTAATTAAAAAAAAAGGAGATTTTGTATTTTAAATTAAGTGTGTAGTGCGACGGTAATCAAGGAGACGGGGAAAAAAAATAATAATAAATAAGACAGGAGAGTATAGAGGAGGAATTGTCAAAAAGAATATAAGAAAATTAAATTATTACCAGCTAATTAAAGTATCAAAGACGAGAGGAGAAGTTATTGAGAACCTGAATGAAAAGTTTCTGGAGATAAGAATTTGTATTGGAAGAAAGTAACAGGAGATACGGATAACGAAAAACCCAAGAATAAAAGATTCGAGGGGTACGAGAGACCAGAGGAGAGCTAGAAGTCCCATCTAGCATATATCGACAATCACCAGGAGAGAGTACGTAGACGCCTAGAAGGGAGAGGATATAAGCAACGCTACAGAGAGAAAGTACCGACGGCGACGTAAGAAATCAAGGACAGTGTAAGAAAGAAGGATTGTTGATCGGTCTGAAGTGAGTGACAATAATAATTATAAGAATAGAATAAGTACATGTTTGTAGCATAGAATTAAGATAGAGCAGGTTAAATTAGGGAATAGAAAAATTTAATAATTTATTTGTCATCATAAATATCAATAGAAAGTTTGAACCCAGATCACACTATATTATTTAATTTTATTCAGTTTAATCTATGAACCGACTTCTGAGATGGGAACTCATGTTCTAATAAAATTCATAGAAATTATTTGTGCAAAATTAACAGAATAAATTTAGTTGTCAATCAAATCATAAAAAAAAGAAAACACTAATAAAATTATAAGTTAATTTTAAATCCCGAATACTAAAACCATTTTTTATCTTTGAATTACCATTTAAATTACATTGAGTGACATCCTGTGAGAAAAGCTAGCCTGGTAAGTGATCAATTATATTTCATGAATTAATAGAAAAAGTTACAACATTTTACTGGCGCTCTATATAATAATACACACCAACACAAAACAGAACAAAGATATTTGTCACAATTGAAGCATCACAATACATACACACACGTATCCATTTATAATGTATATACAAATTTTGCTATTTGATATTAATTTAATAAAAACATATTAAGAATAAATTCAATAAAATTAAAAAAAATAATTATATCATCATACATATAATTTCTAGGGTTTTTTTATGAAGGATAGGTCTTCCATATGGGCTTTTTGGGTGGCTGAAAAGTTGCAATATATCATAGATTGCATTTGAAAACCAATAAAAAGTTTATAATTCAACAAATGCATACCATTAAAACATCTCAAGCTTTCAATAATATTCTTTTGTTTATTTTATTATAAGGGTTGCAACTTTGTAATGAGTCGTAAGCTTTCTAATGAATAACAAAAGAAATACATTGTGAATGCACCAAAAGAATATTTTAAACTGTTAAAAACTTTTTTTTTATTTTTTGTCCATGGAAGTTAGTTTTTAAGGATTTTTAAGTGTTGAAAAGTAATTAAATGTCATAAATTATTAAAAAACTTGAAAAGAACTTTATCCACCATATTTGAACATGAATTAAATCTTTAAAATACGTAAATCTGCGATTTTCGCATTTTTTTCGTACAACGGTAGTTTTCACCCTCAAATAGAAAAAGCACACATCTAGACAATATAACTTTCGAAGTGGAGGGTCAGATGAGCTTGTATGCAAAGTTTCAGGAAAATCCATGCTATCCGAAAAAATTCGGAGCTTTTACCTTATTTTCACCTTCAGTGACTGGACTATACCATGTGTTGCATTTTCTGTTTGTCGAGCTTTTGCATAACGAATATTTCTTGTCGCGAATTTCTCTAGATTTTGGCTGAAGTAATCCCAAAGATGCAGTTTTGACTTCTAAACTTTATAAAATAACTCTTCAAGTTTGTTTTTCGTTAAAAAAGCTCTTCCATGCCACATTTACAAATTTGTGAAACATATGCAGGCAATATATATTTTTATAGAAGATATGTCACTACGGCATATCAAGACCCGGAGCTTAATTTATTAAATAAATTATTCCACTCCCGAACTCTGTGTGCACTTTGGGACAAACGAAATTATAGTTTTTGCGCGAGCTTTGATTAATGTTACCCAAGTAAGACCATTTATTATTTATGTGAGTTCTGAAAATCTAGCAAGTATTAATGGAAGTTTACAAGACGACATTAAGACCATCATTATTTATTGTCACCACATCAATAATAATCAATGTCAGACGCCGGGCGTTCGGGGAGGGGGACTCTTTTGTAGTAGTTGTTGGCTATACGTGCACTTACAATTACGTCTAAAACTTTCAGTCGTCTGCATAATTAATAGAAGAATTAAAAGTCGATGCAAAATTGATATTCGCTGCCGTAAAATCGTAGGTAAAACATGTTAATTGTAATCTGATATTTACTTATTTACTGCAATTTTTTCCAAGACAGATTCTTAAAAAGTACTGCGAATTTTGTTCAGGCTAATAATTAGTACGAATCCTTGAAAAAACTTTTAAAAACATTAGTAAAAACAAATTCAACTGAAATAAAGTGGCCCAAGGTTGGATCCTTGAGGTACACCAGAACTATCTCAGAAAGTATTAGATTTAAAACCATTTTATGAAACTTTTGTATTCAATTTTTATATTCTTCTTTTAATAACTATCATAAATGCATAAATGCTCATAACCGATATTTAAACATAGTTATACCAACTATTCTCGTCTTTACCCTGCGCCTATCGCCCCCACGGGCCACAGAATCAAGCCACCGGTGAACCGTAATAAGTACAGATTGTTGCATCCCATCCAAGTTATTTCGTTACCTTTCAAATACATAAGAAATACTAAATTGCCCTCGTGACGAAATTTCTAATTGGCAATTCAATCCGGCCGGTTTTTTTTTTATATTCTCCCCTTCCTTCCTCGCTTAATAGAAAAGAATAAAGCCAGATCTTTACTTAGGGTATGTCTGTATAGACGGAATAAGGCGAGTCGTAAAAATGACAAACACGTACAGGTCTTTGGGGGAGAAATTAAGTTAGGGGCATTAAAGACGGGATGAAAATCATACACATAAGGGCTATTATGCAGCAAGGGAGTTTGTTATTAGCTGTCGACAAAGTGCGTAATATCTGAAAGCGAAATACGGCACAACGTTTATAAAGAAGGCTATGGTCGAACATGCACATCACGAATTGTGTCTCCATGTCTTCTTTTTATTTCCATAGCCCACTAGTGATTTTGGACATAATTTTAGTGATATAAAGCAAACAACACAACTTTCGCATCAAAGTATGTAAATACAATTCAAAATACATTTTTTAAGAAAATTTATGGGTCTCTTTCATCACCGCAAACATAAATTTAGAGAATCAAGAGCTCGCTTCGTAAGCGAGGTGTCTGAAGGCGCATACAAAAATTATATTTTATAGCGTATTAGAGGTTGTGGAATTTACAGCTTTAATAAATGAAAATGTCTGGCTTGCTCATAAAAACAGAGCCTTTCCATTCCTGGAATAATAACCTGGAGAACAAAATTTATGCAGAGGTGGATCTGAGGCGCAACATTTTTTAGCTCGAATTCTTATAGAAAAGAAGAGGAAAGGAGTATAAATAATAAAAAAAATTATTATACACCTAATAATCAGCAGCCAATAATACTACCAAGAATGATTAATAGCGAGAACGTACTTCGAGCGTTTAATATTCTTAAGTGGATGAAGGACAATTAAAATACGAATGCAATACAACGTTTTATCCATCATCACATCACAATCATATTTGTGGAGACAGAAATATTGGAATTTAGATAATAATAAAAAAATATTCCCACGACTTGATATTTCTTACTAGACTTAAAGAAACGTGGTAGGTTTTGTTACACCTACTGGTTGCTATGGTATGTTGTTTATTATCAATTATTTAATAAACAGTTCTATCTGAATTTGATAAAAATGCAAGAAAGTAATTTTGTTCCTGTGGCTGTTTTTGAAAAGGCTCAAGAAGAAATTTTTCATTTACTGCAGTGAAATCCAGGCAATATTACGAAAAAGTGTTCGCCGAATTTAACGAATGGTGGGAAAAACGGAGAGTAATAACAATAAATGAAGAAGTTCATGCTATCGTATTTTTTAAATTTGAAGAAAAAATATGCATCTATGTGGTCGAAGTATTCGATGTTGAAGGCTACTATAAAGGTGTACAAAAATATAGATACTGGAAAATATAACAAGTGTACTGCTTATTTGAAGAGTGAGTCGAGAGGATACAAAGCAAAAAAAGCTGCAGTATTGGAAAGAGCATATATTGAAGAATTTTTGACTGGAGCTTCGAATGAAGACTATTTAATGATTAAGGTAATATCTCTTTACCTTTTAAATGTTGTCAGGTTCATAGTTAACATTGAATTATTTTAGGTTGCACTCATAATGGGGGTTTCTGGTGCCTGTCGATGCTGCGAATTGACAAATTTGAAAATTATTGACGTACAGGACGTTGGCAGTTACCTACTTGTTTCAAAACCTGACACCAAGACGGACATTTCAAGAAAATTCACAATAATTATAGAAGGATTTTGCGTAGATGCTGTTGAACTATGCAGAAAATATATTTCTCTGCGCCCAATTCGGATTCTTTTAAAGATACATCAATAAAAAAAATGTACTTCAGTCTGTTAGAATCAACATTTGGTGAAGGTAGTCTCAATAGTCGCTTCATTGCTGAATAACGCAAATCCAGAAGCATATACTGGCCATTGTATGAGGCGCACTTCAACAACTTTATTGGCCAATAAAGGTGCTGATCTTACAACCATCAAACGGCATGGTGGATGGAAGAGCTCCTCTGTAGCAGAAAGTTATGTTCAGGAGTCTATATCTAACAAACTTGATATTCCTTAGAAGAAGAAACATCTGTAACTTATGTAAATTCTTCACAAACTTCGACAGATGTTATGCGTTCCGAAAATGATGGTCACAATGCTACAAGGGTTATTATTAACGGAAAGGAAGTTAAACGTGATAAAACAAAAGACGAAATGTCTATTACTATAAATGTAAATGTTAATGTTAATAAGTAAATAAATTAAATTTGATTTATTACTCTTTCATTGTCCTACTAGTGAAATAAAGTTACCTTATTCCACTAGTGGATAAAGTATCACTTTAAACGGTTCATATGTATAGATAAAAGTCCGATTAAAAGGTGAGTGTGGATAAAAAACTTTTAAATTAATTCATTAATATGTCAGTCATAGAACATTTACATAGGAAATAAGAATACATTCATAATTCATAATTTAATAAGCGCAATGGCGCTCTGTAATATAATCCCCTATTTCCGATGTAGTATGTCGCGGGCAAAAATAAATTCAAGGAAACCTGGAGGTACTCTCGGCAGCCTCGGTTAATACGTCAACCTGAAGAATATGTGATATATTGCGCCGACGAAAGGAGGGCTGGTGCATTGCATAAATAACAATATGGTTTAAAAAGGTCAGCTCTAACCGGAGTCGTTTTCCGCGGATGCAAAATCCGTGTTCCGGGTCAAAATCACGCCCGGAAAAAGGCACCGGCTTCTAGGATATCCTTTATTCGGAAAGAGTGTTTTGTATTGTATTAAATATTTCCTTGACGGTTGAAGCCTGCTGGTATTGTAGTAGTTTCATTTTTAGAGTAATTTAGATTCCATACAACTTTTTCCCGCCTTGAATTGCAAATTAGTCCTCCCTAGAATTTTTTGGAGTGAGTTTTTATGACAATAACTTTAAAATATAACTTTAAGTAATAATACAGTGTGTTGCAGATTTCGCAAATAAATACAACCTCTAAGATTTTTTTTTTATACTTAATGAAAATTTAAATCAATTTGAACTGTATTAAAGCAAAAAGTGGCCATCCATCTATTTACCATATACCTACTGAATATTTCTAAGCTTTTCTAAAAAAAACAACGCATATCTCTGCATATGACGAATCCATCGCTGCCGAAGGTCATTCAACTCTCGAGTATTTCTAAACGGACTATGAATAAATTTAAATTTACTCTTTTCGTTCTGAAAAACTAGAGCAAAAACGTTCCGCGTCACGAAACGACCACTGGTACCTTTACATCAAACAGCGATGAACGAAAAGGTCCTTGACATCCCTCCTTTTATGCCTCTAATACATTAGACTGGCATATTTCATCATTCGAACCAATCTAACAAAAATACGCGGGCCATCTCGATCCGTACGCATCCCGCGGGGCATTTTTTAGGAGTCTCGAGCAGGTCGTCTAACAATTTGTTTGTCAATGCCGCAAAAAATGCGCTCTTTACTTCGTTGCTTATCCTTACAGATGTCGGCCATTTGTTATTTCTGACGTGCTTATTGTTTGCGTGTTCAGCGGGAAACATTGTGTTAGGTTTATTAATTTATTTGTCTTTTCTAACGTGAAAGACACAACAAAGCTGAGCCCCGACAATGATGAAAATATATCTAGCCTGTATCCATTTTTGTGAAATTTCTTCATTGTGTAAGCGGATGTGTTCGGGTTGCACAACGAACAAAATGTATTATATACAGTCGGTGGTAAATATTAAACATATGTCTTATTTAGGGAACAGGGTCCGTGTCCGGTAGGTTATATTCTTTTAAAAAATAACGCATTATGAGCCTAGTTCTAGCGATAATCTACTAAATAGTTGCCTTTTAGAAATTAGTAGCAAAATACAGGCAATATTTAACACTTCGGCAGCCGTTATATTCACTTCTAATATCACCAGGGATTCCGAAGATCCTGGCAGGTATAACGTTTCGGGAGTTTATTATGTACGAATTGTGGAGTATTTTCCGAAAGTTACATGAGGTTTCTTTAGATTTTTAGAAAATTAACAACAATTTTAAGAAAAACGTCAATTTCTGCCATCTTGAATTAATTGGAATTGGAGCGACACTATACTAGAGAAAATTCCATCGGTCTCTTGTATTTTTGAGGTGGATGTGAGGGGCAAGAAAATTTTTTCTGGATTACCTTCAGTACAACTCACGTAATAAAAGTGTAGATCCCTATGATTAAAATTATGGCGATGTTCCGCACGGTGCTAGCTATGTCCTGTACACATTTAGTTTCGCTCAACTCACTCGGTTTCAAAAATACAATACCTATGTACGTTTTCAGCCACGAAATTTGAATAATTCTAAATATTTCGAATTTTCACCCCCAAGAACGGCGGTGACAACATTTTTAAAATTATGGCGATGTTTCGCACGGTACTAGAGCTATGTCCTGTACACATCTAGTTTCGCGCAACTCACTCGGTTTCAAAAATACAATACCTATGTACGTTTATCAATTTTACTCTCCTCTCCTTTTTTATATAAAGGAATTACTTTGGCAATTTTCAAAATATTTGGAAATTTTCCCTCATTTATCGATAAATTCACTAAATATGTTATTGGTTCAACAAAAACATAAATAAATTATTTTAACAAATTTGATGAGATATCATCCAAACCTGCAGAATTAGACTTTTTCAAACCAACCATAATATTGAATATTTCAGTTACCTTTACGTTAGATAAAAAAAGTGTTGGATAATATCTATTAGAAGAGTATTTAAAATTATTTGTATTTATTAATTTTGTATTTAACTCTTTTGAAATATTTGTGTAGAAATTATTAAACATATTTGATATTGCTAATGGATTAGATTCTATTTTATCTTTAGTGATAATTTCAGAGATATATTGCATCTTATTGTTGTGATTACCAACATTTCCTTTTATAATTTTCCAATCAGCACGAGACTTATTGCTAGACGATTCATATATTCTTTCATTGTATAACATTTTTGCTTTTTTAAGTACCTCACTATAAATTTTCTTATATTTTTTAAATTATCTTCTATCACTTTCAGCCTTGGATCAGTATCAGCATCGAAACGTAACCCACTGACCAAAAAATAAGGTGAATTTTCACTTTCGTATGTTTACAAAAACACCAGTAGCTCTGCAGCAATTAAATATATTGACTTGAAATTCATTAGACACAGAGTTATATTTACAAGAACGTTCTGCAGTACGTAGCAAGTGTAACGAATTTTTGAAGAACGCCAACTGCATCTTGCAAGAAACGTTTTTCAGCGAATATATTTATGGGCGCAATATTTTAAGACAAATCCTTACACGACTACTCCATACACGTACGGATACGTTTTCAATGGCAATAAAATTTTATACTGCAGATATTTCACAGAAATACTATTTCTATTTGAGCTGAGCTGAAATAAAATTCTCTTTGAACATTATATTTTGTGCAGTCATTTTCGGAGTAATGCGGAATCGTGTACAACGCCAGATAAACGTTTTATTTGTGTATCCACCGACGGCAAACCCAATCGTTTTCATTGGGTAAATGGTTTAAAAAATCTGTTTGTATCAATATTTAAACAATACATATCGAATATTGCATTTGTTTTAGAAGCAGGTATTTTTCGTTCGTTAACAGAAGTGATCCAACCTATGGAATAATAATACGCCGCTCTCCTCCACACAAATTTTCAATCCTTAAGCTTAAAACGTTGTGCGGTATTATTATTTATACAAGGGACCGCTTTTGCGTGTTTTTGAGATGTCGCGCACAAAAAAAAACGACAATAAGTAACAGATTGAAAGCTATCTTTCAGGCCATGATAAATACTCGCGTCGTATTATAAATAAACCTTTATCTGTGGTCAAATAAAACGCCGCTCTGATACATTTGGATCTGATAAAGGGGCTGAAAATGTATACAAATCGCCTGGAAGCTCATGAATACTGTAGAATTCCCTGATTCAACATGAATTGAATTTCATTTTCAAGACATCAGGATCCTTTTATACCGATGGGCCTAAGGAATTTTATTGCACAGAAATTGATATTAATAGGTTTTTTCTGCTCATTCCGCAGCGGTGGTTGTATTATGTTTTTAATTTTAGTTTAATTGCGTTTTCCAATTTCTTTTAAGGGCCCCGGCACCAACTGCGTGCAAAGGAAACGTAATTTGGAAACGATACAATTGAAATTGCTCGCTCGCGAAATTTAATTAATTGTTCGTTGTAAATCATAAGCGCCAACAGAGAAAAATCAGTTGTATTTTTCAAATAACACAGGTTTGGCCCCATGGAGAACAGTAAATGGTTTCTGAACCACATTAATGGAAGACAGCCCTACCCTACCATGTAGATGGTACAAAACTGTTTCTTCTGAAGAAGCCAGCGCTTTGGAAACGCCAAGAAACCTAAAGTGACGACGTGGCAACAAATTGTACGTTAATGAGCCATTGACAACTCCCACGGAAACCCACAAACCAAACCGATGAATATACTTGGTTCTTCAATAAAATTATGTGGATGAATTATGCGATCGTCCGTCGGCGGGGGACAGACGTTAAATTATTCGGTTTTAATTACCGGAACGAATGCGATCGCAATCAGCGCAATAGTTGGGGGGGTCCCGCGTGCATATAATAATGCCGTAAATGAGTCCGAGTTGCGGTATAAATCATTTAAGGAATAAAAGATCCGCATAACATTATGGGAGAACGCACGGCGAGATTAATCTGAATAAGATAAATGTAGAAAGTTTTAAAGGAAAAATATTGAAATGAGAAAACTTTTGAGTGCTTTTTTGTACTCTCAAGCATCAAAATCAAATTAGGCGGCTATTAACGTATTTATCACTGGGAAGCATGGGGATCTTTTTAGATATAATTAAGGACCTCAACCGGGAATTAATGAAATTACGCCGACTGGATTAACCGCCTTATCGCAGGATAAAAAGAATTAATTCCCATGATTTTTCAGCACGTAAATATTCAGCCAAACTTAGGATGTATTTTCGATAACGCTCTATAGTTTCTCATATGCTTTAGGCACATCCTTTGTAGTATTCCAATTTTCCAATAGGACCATGAAGCCATCGTAAACCACAAAGTATAGAAATAGGTCCAAAGGCACCCAAACTATACCTTCCACGAGCAGCAGAAGAAATTAAAGTTTTCACCTAACTCCCCAAAATTTTTGGCGAAAGTCCTTAAGAAACTCCCAGACCTACGCTGTTGATAGACTAGTCGTCAACGATACCTCTGTTTCGAAACTGAAAAGTGTTCCAACTGGCGAAATTCCAAATATGGGTAGATTCTAGAGAGGCCAACGGTTCAGAACTAAGGCGGAGTTCGCTATAGGTCCTCTGCGGCCCCATCGAAGACCGCGATCGAACGTCAGCCCTGATTATTAAAATTTCTTTTGTAATATCCACATACAGAGAAAAGTAAAACGTTTCTGGTTTCGTTGTTTATAGAGCGGATATTTCTACTTTTCATCTATCTCTTTTCCGTATAAGTGTTCAATACTGCCGTCTTTCTCTTATTTAACTATTAAATTTCAAATACAAAATACCCGCAAGGGCCGCACCGAGTCCCGCTTTATTTTCAATACGACATTAATTACCGAAGTTCCTCCGGTTCGAGGGTAAACTTTATTAATTAATATTTCATACGTGCCGAAAAAGAAACGGGGCAATTAAATAGTGGGCGAGCGAATTCTAAATAGTGGCGAAATTACACACGATTTACGGTGCTTCTAATTTTGAATGGACGGGTTAATTACTACACTCTACATGCAATTAAACTAATAAATTACATTCAATTCCACAGAAAACCTACAATTTAGGACCGACAAAACATCAATAGACGCGCTAATTTATCTATAATTAAAATAATAATTGGTTATTTTGCAATGTACGGAGGACAATGTTTCATTTGACTTGCCTCTAATTAGGGATATTGTATCGACATTGTAAAGGATCACGGGATTGGTAACTATTCAAACCACGATTGCAAAGTTTGGGAATATAAAGGAGAGTTTTGCAAATGAGAAATTAAAATGATGTTTAGATTGCTTACGATTTCCTCTCCCCTGAATATTCTGGTTTAAATATGTTGTGAACGTATTTCTAACTGATTTTGCAAATATGATGGTAAAAAAAACTACTAATTTTTCTTCAAACTTGTAGTAAACAATGCAGCTACTTTAAACGAATACAAAATTTTTAGTAAAACTAATAGAAAAGATGAACTTGTGACCGTTTCTCTCGGAAGATCTAATGTACTTGCTGCACCAATTTCCTTGAGTTCTTTGTGTGTCTATAATATTTAATTTAATATTTCCTCAAAGAGGAGAACTTTCTTGAAGTTTGTTTTTAATTTAATAAACGAAAGGCACAAAAGAACTGGGTTTTTGTTCGGGGTACTCTGGGCTGCGAAATGTTTTAACGAATTTTGGGTTTATTAATTCGTCAGATCGGAACAGTGGGTCTCGTTTATCGAAAAAGAAATGTTTTGTAGTGTTCAAAGGTCATTCGACCAATTACAATTTAATAAAATTCGCTATTTTACGGCACCTGGCGTTTGGTGGCAATTGGGACTTCAGGGAAAATTTTGGAACATGCGTGAATTTTGTTGACTTGTTGAATTGGCGGGATTTACACCCGTAAATGCCTTTTTTAAGGTTTATCGAAGTGATTTCAGAACATGGGTCAAAATTCGTATATTCCACGCTCGTGTAAATATTACACTCGCATGTAGAACAGTATAGTACGATCGTATTCGATGCAAAGTAATAAATCATTGCCTGTCAAGGGAATCAGTGCAACACATTTTATAGGGGGTTTTGGAAATTGAATAATTTCTTTATGCATTATGGATTAACAGTTATATATTTATGAAGGACAAAATGAAAAACAACGGCATCTCCTTCGCACATTGGGCGGCAGGACAACAATACATTTATTACTCCCTTCATTATCCCTCATATGACTTGTGTCTTGTGTTTTTTGCGGCGGCACGCGTGCCGGCCTGGCGTGGTCAGTTTCGTTTCGGTTGTATTGGTGCTGCGTGTTTCTCGCTCGCGATATTTGTGAGGTTATAACTGTTATAAGTGCAATTATATTTCTTTCGGGCTATATGTGTGTTTCGCGCTATTATTTGAGAATTTGTGAGTGAAATCATATTTCTTGTGCTCCGTAACAAAAGTGTTTTTAGTGTTTTATTTGTGTGCTGTGTGTGTTTCGGGCTGTTGTTTGTGAATCGTGAATGCTATTATATTTTCTGTGCTAGTGAAGTGAAGTTTTTTTGTATTATTATTGCTCTGTTGTCGTTATATGGATAAATGGAGGCGGTGCCTGGATGTTCGCGAGCCGGATGTACTGCTGTGGGTACAAAAAAATCTATATTAAGTTACAGAGAAAAAACGATAATATTAAATGTCTATAACCCTTTAGAAAAGGATCATCCCATGAAACTGAAGACTGGTTTGGTGGAAATGTGTTCTGGATATACTGGAGTAAGCGAATTATCTGTTTTCAAAATTTTAAGAGAGAAGAAAATTGAAGGAGACGTTAAGAAACCTAAAAAAGGGGGGTGCAAAGAAGAAATTAATATTAAATGAAGACGAGAAAAAGCAGTTTGGCGTACAGTACATAAATCATAGAATTTATATTTTGTTTATAATTTGTTAACATTTCTTGTTTGATAGAAAAATAACTTATTTCGTTGAGATTGGTAGAGAATTGTTGTTAGTGTTTTCATTTGATAGAATCATATCATAGGATTTATATTTTGTTTTCATTCTGTAAATATTTATAGTATATCTGTTATACAAGGTTTTTGCTTTGAAACTTCGTTCTCCTTATAAAAAAAAGAATCGTAATGGGGTGCGATGAAGAGATCAGTTCACGTCTGGAACCCTGTTCCTACAAAAATCCCTTTATTCTGATAAACTATTTGTTTTAAATGTAATTTATTATAAATCCAATTCGTTATTTAAATTCCACATATGTACTACATTTCACCTCTGTACGCGCCACTGTTTATTGTTCCCTGCTCTACGATCAAGCTCGCCAGGTTAGTATTTGACGTATAACCGACCACTTCGTACACTCGATGCACCTGGCCGACTACAGCTAGTACCAGAACACAGTGCGTATGCGGCGGTATTTCAGATTTTACATTCAATTTCATTTTAAATTTGAAACGGTTCATCTTACGCCTCCTAAAAATGATGACACGATTTTCCTTTGATAAAAGACCGACAATTTTTTGCTCTACTTTGCATCGTATACGATCGTACTATAGTTACTATTTTCAATGCCAGTAAAGTGAAAATAACGCGGACCTTAAGGCCTGGGCAACGGACACATAATTGGGCCGTTTAAACCTGCTAATACTCGCAAAACAGTTAACAGTCGTCCCCCCCCCCCTCTGGCGCGGCAACTCTTTCATCCGCCCTGATTAAAAGATATCCCAAAGTTTGCTGCTACGGGCAATTAATATTAACCCACCCCGGCCCGCCTATTTTTTGTGCTATGTAAACATTCTCACTCCCAAAGCACATACGATGTACCGCGCGTTCCTGTCACGTAGCCATATTTCATGTCCATTTGGACAATTTTAATGTTATTTATCAATAGCTACTTAAGGTAGGTACTTTCTTTTATAAATATTTAATATATTGTTTGTAGCGTAAGATAAATGCGACGTACTCTAGATTTTTTTCGTTTTGTATAATCAATCATCGGATATAAGCACGGTTATAGACAAGTGGGTTTAAAGTAAATAAAAGCTTCGAATCGATTGCAACGTGTATTAATTACATTTTTTCAATGAGTTGACAGGAAACAGCATAAAGCTAAAGAGGAAGGAAAAGTCACTAAAAGAATAGAAAATAGAAAAGGGTGATATTAAAATTAAAAACCGTAAAGAATTATCTCAAATAAAAAAGGAAATATTTTTCTAAAATCGCCTCCAGGCCATCTCAACGGAGGTAACCAAAGAAAAATATTTCTTTGTCTGGTATCCGTAATACAAAAAACGCCTGTAAAAAAGTGATAAATTTGTTTACAAATCAGTTTCACGCGTTTTTTTTTCATAAAGCTCGTGTAATTATTTTTGTGGAACGAAGTAAAAGTTTGTCCCAATATTGATTCTGTTAGTGTTTACCCCCAAAGCACGAAGTTTTTTGTGGGATTGTTTACTTTACGTACATTTTAATCAACAAAGATGTCAATGATTGATTGTTTTTGTTATGTAATATCACATTTACTTAGTGCAGATTTCTACTCTGCTTGATTGTACTGCTTGACGCAGAAGCACAAAAAATATAAGAAAACATGTTTTCTGTATAAAAATAACTAACACAACTTAATATACAGGGTGTCTCCAAGAAGTTTGGACGAAACATAATCGTGGGGTCAAAAAAAATATGATGCACCAATCCAAGTTACGTTAGTCCAAAACTTAATAGTTTCCGAGACACAGGACATGGAAGCTACAATTTTCTTTTGGTTTTTCTTCGATAACTTTACTATTAATTTTAGTAAATATATAAAACTTGGCGTAGGGAGATTTCTGGCATGAGAAATCGAAATCTGGTCTCAAATTTGCTATAAATTATTAACAACAGTAAAAATTTGAAGACTAATGAGTCAACAACCACAAGAATGTAGAAGCCAACGGGCCAAGAACAATAAAAATTACAAAACAAATTGCGAAGATAAGAAAAGATGAACTGGAGTAAGTTAATTCAATTTACTTAAAGTAAATGTTCAAAATGACCCCCGTTGTTTTGTTTCTCGTAATTATACTGTCGTATATTCAAGTTATGGCAATCAAGCTTCTAATACACTAGAAATATTGTCATCTAAGTTCTCCACATGAAAGATCTTGGTGGTACACTAGCGAACTTTCGCCTCTACCTTTTACCTTACTTCCTTCCTAGGACTTAGTTTTCAACATACCTAGCTAATCTCGCGTTGCAGTTACACATTTATTTAAGTAATTTTAATTATGAAATCCAGAGAGGGTATGTCTTATGTCGCACGGAAACTTTTAATGAAAATGTCTCGAGAACTAGACGTGTTCTCTGATGGAATCTAGAATGTTTTACGTTTTATCTCGGTTTCCGACGCATTTCCTAAAACTCCAGCGAAGATAATACGGGTTGAATAATTAAATTGAATTAAATTGCATTTTTAACGAGATGGATGACTAAAAAAAATTCGGAAAAGCGGAAAATTAGCCGACTGCGCTTCCTAAAAAAATAATTGTCCACATGGATGGTAACCCTTCGATATGGCACATATTACAACCGATATATCAGTGGCACATAAATAGATAATTTTCAATTGAGATGCGATTGTGAGAATTGGGACTGCTAATTTCACACCCCACTCCCGCACCCCCCCGGAAACGATTAATTAAACGAAATAAACGTTGCAGCTCTCGCTGTTCGAACGGGGCGATAAATCACCCGAAAAAGGCGTGTACCTTATATGCGCGAAATATCTGTTCGGAGCCGTGATACAAATGTCAACCCGGAAGTGCATCTGCGTCACCGTTGCTCCCGCGTCCAAATTGGCCGCCTGCCCCCCAGCAGATGCAGTGGCGGCTCGCGGGACATACGAGTACATGTACTTTGTAAAAATTCGTCCACTATGTCTATCCATTTATAATATTTTATTATTATCTGCTTTTAATTTGTATTTTTATTTTTTTTAAAGAAGAAAGGTTATTTATTGTATAGTGTCAGCCATTCGCTAGGCGCAGGGCTGATTCAAAATATCGGGAGGCTCAAAGAAGATAGAAAGGAGACAACTAAAAATACTAGAGGCTTACAACACTAAGCCAGCAGGTAAGGTTTTTTTGAAACGTTATTCCGAATTTTATGTAAAATTATTCAACTACTTAAACCTATAGTTTGTCTGTGTGAAAAAGAGTTTCAGAAAGATACAAAAAACACAAAGTAACGTATTGTTTTTTGCGATAACTTCTCATTAATAACATCCTGTCTTTTCCCAAACAATATATTCCCTCTTAGACCAGGCGGTATCTGTTTTGGTTTGGGTGAATCGTATATCCATGGAGATTTTTGGCTTTTTGGCTTTCAAATATCACTAGAAATGAAAATTTTTCTATGCGCATAAAAAAAACGTGGGCTTAACTTTTGACGACACAATATGTTAAAAAAATTGGAAAAATGTCATATTTTTCTTCCTATTTAATTATGTATCTTTTTAAGAGTTGATTTTAGGCGAAAATGGAAGAGGAAAAAAATGTTTGTAATTAAATTTTTTTACAATATATGACTGGTTACAAATCGAATGAATCAAGATTATTATGGTAAAAATCGAAAAAATCACAAAAATGGGGTTAAAAAACAATACTTTTTAAGGTTTTTGTTTGGTGTATTTAAATTGGGTGTAGGACCTTTATACTTCGCTCAAGCAAACTTCATGTTATGTAGAATCATCACACCAAATTTCATCAAAATCGGTTCGATAGATTTTGCATAATAATTTTGCAATCCAGAATAAAAAAAAATTGCAAATTTTCTAAATTTTGCACAGCAAAAACCAAGGCCCTTAGATACTTGAAAATTTAATCGTATATAGAAGGGCTCTCAGGCTTTCAAACTTTTTTTGAAAAATTCGAATCCGTCAATTAGGAGAGCTTTGGCGCTTGTTTAAACATTAGTCGAATTTTTGTATTTATGAATAATTAGAACTTTGTGAATATTCAATCAAATCAAATTTTTTAAAGCAGGTTTTAAAAGTTCTTAGAAAGGCGCTTCTTTAAAAAGAAACAAATCGATTGATCAATTAGTTACGTAGTTATAGACGACTCAATTTCGAGCAGGCCGAAGCGGCCGCGCTCTCTGCTTCCCCCACCACCACCACCCGTACGATTTTATTGAATTTCTCGCTTGCATAAATAACTTTAAACACGTTTTAAAGTAAGTTGCCAATGTAGAAAAGTATTGTAATCTTAGACCTGGGAAGTACTCGGAATACCAAAGGTATTTTTCGAAAAATTAGTGATGTCTCAGTACATTTAGTGTAAATGACGGCTGTAACTACGTAACTAATTGATCAATCAATCTGTTTTCTTTTCAAAGAAGCGCCTTTCCAAGAACTTTTAAAACCTGCTTTAAAAAATTTGATTTGATTGAATATTCACAAAGTTCTAATTATTCATAAATACAAAAATTCGACTAATGTTTAAACAAGCGCCAGAGCGCTCCTAATTGACGGATTCGAATTTTTCAAAAAAAGTTTGAAAGCCTGAGAGCCCTTCTATATATGATTAAATTTTCAAGTATCTAAGGGCCTTGGTTTTTGCTGTGCAAAATTTTTAAAATTTGCAATTTCTTTTTTTTTTAATCTGGATTGCAGAATTATTATGCAAAATCTATCGAACCGATTTTGATGAAATATGGTGTGATGATTCTACATAACATGAAGTTTTCTTGAGCCAAGTATAAAGGTCCTACACCCAATTTAAATACACCAAAAAAATTCCCTAAAAAATATTGTTTTTTAACCCCGTTTTAGTGATTTTTTCGATTTTTACCATAATAATCATGATTCATTCGATTTGTAACCAGTCATGTATTGTAAAAAATTTAATTGCAAACATTTTTTTCCTCTTCCATTTTCGCCTAAATTCAACTCTTAAAAAGATACCTAATTAAATAGGAAGAAAAATATGACTTTTTCCAATTTTTTTAACATATTGTGCCGTCAAAGGTTAAGCCCACGTTTTTTTTTATGCGCATAGAAAAATTTTCATTTCTAGTGATATTTGAAAGCCAAAAAGCCAAAAATCTCCGTGGATATACGATTCACCCAAATATGGCTTTTTGAAACAGATACCGTCTGGACTATCTCTACTATTTTGCCAACTCTGTCGCCCCCGCCGTGCCTCACGAGCCGCCACTGAACAGACCCGCTAATCCCCACCGTCTGCTGTCGGAGACGAAATGATTCAGCCGGCAGTAATTAGCGTAGGTGAGTGTAACTCAATCAGCGCCGTTCGTTTACCATTTACCATTCCCCATTGTGTATTTAAATGTCCTTTATTAATATTCCGTGGATTAATTAAGTTCGTCCGAAGGACTGTTCTGCAGTGCGATCACACGCGTCCTGTGTGTATAGGATTACGGTTCCGCGGGCCTAAGTAAATATGGAGGCAATGACGACCGACAAAGAATCCCCGACGTGAGAGCTATCGCACGTCGCGGGTTTTTTATTGGAACTGGGGACTTTGGTGCAAGTCCACCTTTTATTGCTCGAAATTAGTTGTTTGGTAGACCAATTCCATCACTCGCTCGGGAATTACCTCTAATTTGGAAGGTTCTGTGCAATTTATGATCTGGAGAGGCTTTATACAATGCAAATTGCAATAAATTTAGAGCGTTCCTTTCCTGGTTACTGAACGGCAAGGTACTAGGGCTGACGTTCGATCACAGTCCTTGATTGATCCGCAGAGATCCCGTAGCGAAGATCACCTATGATTTGGACACTTGGCCTATTTGGATTTTGCCATATTTAGATTGTAGTTGAATAGAACGGGCGATAGCTTGTAGTCTGTGGTAGTGTGGTTTAGTAGTGACAGTTTCGTGGTTTTGATTGGAAAGTTCAGTGAAAATTTTAATACAACAGTTTCTGAGCCGCCACTATCGCGGACCTATGTCTGTTTATGTTTCTGTATTGGTTTAGTTGAGTAAAGTTGCACTAGTTCAGTGTTGGTGTTATTGTATATTTATTTATAGTCCAGTCACTGAAGCATTTGGGCTACCAATTTTTTCGGATGGAATGGATCGATGTGAAATTTGAACTGTAGCTAGGGAATATCCCAAGAAACAAATAAAAGTTATATAGTGCCGATGTGTGCTTTTACCCTAGGGGTGGATTAAAGTTCTTGACAAGATCTTTAAATTGAGTGGTGGTGGAAGTCGTTAGCATGAAAACTAATGAAGTTACAATCAAAATAAAATGATTGTCTTCATTTTTGAGAAAAAAAATCGGTATTAAAATTAATGACTTGACGGAAAAAAAAATTAAACGTATTCCTTCTGCAATTTACTTTATTTATGTATTAACAATAGATTCTGGGAATTTGAACGATTTGAAATATATATTTACTTTTGAATCAAATTTTTCAATTTTTAAAAAATCGCTTTTTTTCAAAATATTTTAAAAACTAACAAAGTTATAAAAAAAATTATAGAATAAAAAATTGTAGGTTTTTTCTTACTGAATAATTTCCTTTTTTTTAATTTTTGTAGGACAAAATTTGACTTATGACCGTTAGAAGCTCAAAACTAAGCTCCAAAACTGTCTTTCCTGAGCCCTTTTAGCTTACAAATCTAAAAAACGAAGGGCTCAAAAAAACTGCTAATCACAGAACTTAAAGTGCTTTAAATTCCCTACAAAATGGTTTTTTTGAGTAAATTTATAACTTTAAAATTACAAAAGTTATGGTAAAAAAATTAATCGCATTTTTTCGGTAAAATTTTCGGTGCGGGTAAATTACCATCATCTTTGTGTATTTTGGAGCACTTGTGAACTGATTTGAGTAAGTATTTTAAAAATATACATACACACACGTATCCATTTATAATGTATATAAAAAAAATTTTATTTGATATAAATTTAATAAAAAAATATTAAGAATAAATTCAATAAAATTAAAAAAAAATTAAATTAATTATATCATCATACTCAGATATAATTTTTTAGGAAATTTTTTTATGAGGTGTAAGGTTTTTTATGATGGGTAGGTCTTCCATAAGGGTTTTTTGGGTGGCTGAAAAGTTGCAATATATCATAGATCATTTGAAAACCAATAAAAAGTTATAATTCAACATATGCATACCATTAATACATCTCAAGCTTTCAATAATATTTTATTTTATTATAAGAGATGGTTTTTAAGGGTTGCAACTTTGTAATGAGTCGTAAGCTTTCTAATGAATAACAAAAGAAATGCAATACATTGTGAATGTACCGAAAGAATATTTTAATCTGTTAAAAACTTTTTTTTTCTATTTTTTTAACCATGGAAGAGTATTTTTAAATATTTTTAAGGGCTGAAAAGTAATTAAATTTCATAAATTATATTAAAAAACATGAAAGGAACTTTATCCGACATATTTGAACATGAATTGAATCTTTAAAATAAGTAAATGTGCGATTTTCGCATTTTTTTTCGTACAAGGGTAGTTTTCACCCCCAAATAGAAAAAAGCACACATCTAGACAATATAACTTTTGAAGTGGGGGGCCAGATGAGCTTGTATGCAAATTTTCAGGAAAATCCATGCTATCCGAAAAAATTGGGAGCATTTACTTTATTTTTGCCTTCAGTGACTGGACTATTAATATTTGAGTTAAACAAAAAGGAACTAAATAGTATTTTATGACTGTTAGAAGCGTGGGCGGTGACAATTTTTCCTTTCACCGGCCTCAAAACCGAACGAATAATTACCAATACAACGTTCTTCCGAAGTTGGAATTGGCGTTGAGGATGGTGGGAAAAGTTTGCTGATTTGTACAGAACTTCTGATCATATGCAAATGCGATTATTATTTTTTAGGAGTTACGACAAAAGTTCCAGAGTGAACTGAAAATATGTTAATAAATCGCAGATGCATCGTCAGATAATCCCTTAATATATTTTTTTGTCATGTGACTAATACCATTAGTTCCATAAGAACTTGAATACATTATTTTTTTAATGTCTTGTTTAAGGATTCAAAACATATTCAATTTTATGTAATGCCAAAACAACTTATTACAAACAATACCTATTGGGCAACATTAGACATATCCTAATCATCTAGTACGTTCTTTAAGTTTTACTCGAAAATCAAGCTTTTTTCGAAAAACATAAGAGTGTAGTAATTTGTAGAAAATTGAAAGACTAATCCGAAAATATCATGATTATCATCGTAAAACAGTGGCGTACTATTTTATTTAGAAGAAAGAATACGAGGTTTCTTTTTTGGTCACCCTTTGTGAATCACCCTGTATTTGACATTATCAAATTTTTCAAACAAATTAACTCTTCACATATCGATGAAAATTCAATAAACACACCGCCAGTAAGTTATAATAATAAAAGCACCACGGACTAATTGTGTCAGACACATTTCGGCCGGTTCTAAATTCCGTGTCCATTTTTTCTGTCACATCCATCATACTAACTAACGTTCGTTGCATCTTAATCAGATCCTTTGCCAACATTAATTCGCCAGCGTGCGAGGGGGACACGCACGTTACACTCTTTGAATATTTTCCAGCGGTTCGTTTTACGGGGAAATGTGTTACGCATATATCTGGGTCCGTGTTTAATTAGGCATTTGTTTTCATTACGTTGAGAGCCGTACGCGACGCCCAAAAGATAGTCGTTATATGCTCGAAAAAAAAAATTGAAATGCGGCTACAGCATTTGGTCTACATTCACCATAAATCAGCAACTGTTAATATTACTGCATTACACAGAGGCGTAACATTTCAGCTGCAATTATAAGACCTTTAACTGTGCACTTTCTTGGAAAAATTACATTTTTCGCGGATAATCAGCCGCCTTTGCGTTTCCAGAAACTATTCCGTCGAAATTTCCCAAGCGAGTCGAACAGTAAAACATTTCTATCCATTTAAAGTTCAAGTACCTTGGAAAACACAAATTTTAACTTACTTGAATTTATTAGACATGATTTATTCGACCCCCTGAGGGTCGTTCGATCGCTCTTTGCAATCCCATTTTAAAAATGATTTCCTATTTTTAATGCGAAACATTCGAAAGGAGGTCTCGCCCTGACGATATTTCGTGTTTGGATGACGTATTGTGGGGCTGGCTGTAACGAGCGAGAAATGAAAATTATTCATCTAGAAAATGGACTGATTGCAGAGATTATCCGACGCACAACAAAATCGAGAAAAATAAACGTATAAATGAAAATCGAGATAAAAAAAGATAACGAATTTCAACTATGATAAATACAATGAAATAACAACGATGTTTTTAATATTTTAACATCAAAAGAAGGCGAAATCTCGACCTTGCTATTTCACTTGACTTTCTAGTTCGTTATTAACGTCTCGTATACCCGAAAACATTAATTTAAAAAAAATTGCGATGTCGTTGAAGACTTTAGAGTTAATTAATTAGTAATAAGTTTATGGCAAGTCGTCAAAACAAGTAAACTTTCAGTGTATTAGGTCCTACTTCGGCAAGTTCTCTCATTAGGGCACATCATCTTCCATCAGGATCTTTGTTTAAGTTCAAATTTATTACGTATTTAAACGATCTCTCAAAGGGAACAGTTCTTCAATAACGGAATACACAATCTAACTAAGAACACACGTATCACCGATGTGATACAAGTTAATGTAATTAAAATATACGAGCAAATTTCAGGTACGTAGCGTAATTAGAAAGTTGTTTTCCAATTACTTACTGAAGTAAGTAAGATTAGATTGGAAATTAAAACTGAAATTTCACGATTTTTATGCGCTATCAAGCAGGTAGATGTTACAACCAACCAGTTGGCAAGAATATCCTTTCTATGATTCCTAATAAGATTGCACAGTTTTTAAAACTAGAACATCCTGAAACATATACAGGTCATTCATTCCGAAGAACGTCGGCAACGTTACTGGCTAATACAGGAGTTGATGTATTAGCAATCAAGAGACATGGTGGGTGGAAATCAGCCACAATTGCAGGAAGTTATGTTGCTGGCAGTTTAAGTAACAAAAATGAAATAGCCAACAGGATTCTTTACAATGACACTTAATAAAATGTAATGTTCATCAAATATTTCTACATATTTGTTCATAAAATACGCATTTATAACTCGAAATCGCGTTCTTAAGGAGGAGCACTCTGTATATTAATCTATTAGAATTGCAATAATGACAATATCTACTAAAACTTTTGCAGACGCTAGTAGCAAAAAGCTTGAACTGCCGGTAAACTTTTTTTTAATTAATTACACAAATTCATTTCTTGCTGAAACCACCTGACCAAAAAACACCGGATCGTATCAAGAGAGCACAGACGTAATTCGATAATTGAAATTAGCCTGTTTTCAGTTCGAGTCTAGATTCCATAACAACCCAGAACCCGGGAAAAATTCCCCGATTCCCCGGATAAGAATTAATTATTCCCCCGGGATCATTATTAAATGAAACCGCCGAAGCGCGAAGGCAAGAAAACAACAGAACGCATAAGAACCCTTTATGTTCCTGCAGGACCTGCCTTTCGTTTTAAAACTGCCGGGTCATATTTTCCAATCCATCACTAACTTGATTTTGACTGCGAAACCTAAAAAGGCCCTTTAATAAAGTCTTTCCGATGGGTTCGATAATAGTGGGGCGGGGGCGGAGAGTCACTAATCGACGTCGCGTGGAATTTGTCGAGGGGTCGTACGTCCAGAAAATTTATAAAGACTTAAATCTTAAATGTGTACGTAAATTAACTACTGGTTGAATTTTTCAGTACAAATATTTGTAGAGATACGACTTTTTCAGTCAAGATACAAAATTTGAGAAGGTTACTTTATTAGTTTTTGTCAAGTCATGTGTCAAGAAAATAATTTTGCAAGTTAAAATCGTTTAAAAGATGCTTCTTTATTCAACCTTTTTCTTTCTATTTCATATAAAAGTTAAGAGTAAGAATTCTGTGTATAATTATGCTCCCTTTCAGAATACATAAACAGCACAGTAAAGCCACTGATTTATTTTAATAAAATGTTATAAATAATCAAAAAGCAGATTCATTTTACGGTCTGCCTACGTTAAAAAAGGACTAATTTTCAAGGATCTTTCACGTTTTCTTTTAACCGGTAGTTTTGTCATAATCCTTGCATACACTCCTGTAACTATAAGAAGGATGCTCACGATATAAAAATAAGTTTTCCAATTACAATTTTTTAACCGCATTTTTGGCGGTCAGTTATTTATGTCCCTTTCAAACGTAATACAAGCCGGCGTATCCTGATAAAAAATGAATTATGGATTACCCAGAAGGTACACAAAACATTTATATAAGAGATAAATAATAATTAATGAATTCGTTTTTATATTTTTGTTACACAAAAATCTGAATTAATGAAATATATCATAGCTGTGGCATACATATGAAACGATCCAATAAGCTATCTTGGACATATGGATTGAATTTATTAGTTTCGGAAATTTATCAGATTATACAACAAAAAAATTGTATAGAAAAGAGATTTCTTGATTAATTTTTGCAAAATTTCATTTTATTAACTTCACTTTTTCATAAGATATATTTGGAATAAAGTTTATACAGCAAACTGCTATAATTTTTCATTGCTCCTGATTGATTCCTGAATTTTCATGGTTAAATTTCAGGACAACTATGGGATTTTAAAAAGCCCCAGTATATTAATTTAACTTACAGTCCCCATATGGCAATTAGTAGAGTAGTAACATTTAAAATTAAAAACTAATTTTCATTTTTAGAGAAAACTGTTGCTCTTTGTCCAAAATTTACGAAATTTGGAAAACCTAGCTATGGTTAACTTTAAATTAGATGCGGATTTAATACCGAGCTTAATAAAATGTGACACGACAATAAAAATTATAAACAGTAGGTCCGTAACGGAATATTGAGATGCCCGACATTTTCCTCGTTCACTTTTTTAAATTCAAATCCTTTACATGTCAAAACTAGAACGGAATGGGTTCACAGAAACCAAGTAAAACAAGCCGACATTTACATTCTTTATTTTACTCCAGGAAAATTAGACATAAGCGCACTTTTTTACTCTGAGGTTTTTTGTCGAAAAATGTAAGTTTTGAGGTTAGAAAACATATGTCGCACACTCAACACAAGCAATGTAGAGCTATAAACTGCCAATATCTCAATGAACATACATTTTTTCGAAAAAAAGTTTAAAATCCTAAAAGTTGTTCAGAATTAAATTTTCTAGAAAATTGCTCCTATGAGAAATTTCAGTTTTCCCAATAGTTTTACTGAATTTGTTTTAAATGACGTACATACGTCAAAATTGATGTTTTGGAGCCAAAATAATGATCAATTCATTTTTAAATAACATAAGTGAATTAGAGAAAAGAAAATTGTAGAAAATTCTTTGACAATCTTATGCAGTTTTCCGAGGTCTGAATATTTATGGGCATCAAACGTATCATTTTATAGATTTTCGAACATTTACGAATTGATTATGTGCTTTTTAATATTTTCCAGAAAAAGCTTTCCTTTGAAATTTTTATGCAACAGCGATGAAGCAGTTTTACATAAGAAACCTAGATATGGAAGTCCATAAAAAAATTGTTAAAAATAATAAATAAAACAGTTGTTTTTTAAATATGAATAAATAAAAAAAAGAATTATATTGATATAATTTTTTTTTAGTATACCTTTGCAGCTTCAGAAAATTCCTTTCTTATTGTCATCAAATTTAAATATTTTCAATGTCATTATATTACAAATCTTTATTTTTTAATATTCAAAAGAAAAATAATTTCAAAGAAAACAAAATTTTCTGGAAAATATTAAAAAGCCCATAATTAATTCGTAATGTACATACACCTTAAAATGATACGTTTCCAAGAATTTTCCGCAATTTTCTTTTCTCTAATTCACTTTTGTTATTTATTTAAAAATTTATTTTGCTCCAAAACATTTTATTTTATAATTTTCACATCTGAACTTCATTATTTAAAGAAAGTACGGGAAAACTATAGGGAAAATCGAAATTTATCATAGGAGCAATTTTGTAGTAAATTTAATTTTAGAAAATATTCATTAGAAACATTTTTTCAAAAAAATGTATTTTCATTGACATTTTTGGTAAAAAAAAAAACGTGAAATGTCATCACTGTTTCATAATGATGTGCAAATATTTTAAGGTGTTTAAAAAGTAATTTTAAGGGGGGGTACTTCCAATACATTTTTTCGATTTGAGTCCCCCCCCTGAGAAAATATTCAAATCTCAAAATGCCAGAAAAATTTAGCTTTTCCTATTGATAAAAAAAACAATTTTTGCAGAAAGCATGTCAAAAATGACGATCGTTTTTGGTAACTGTACCTTAACCGGCAAGGAAAAATAATTTATTTTTTTGCTCGTAAACCATTAAGTTTTACGAAAAAATGGAAAGGGCAAAAAAGTTTCTAACTGAAATGTAGTATCAAAAGCTATTTTTCTTGTTGGAATTGGCTAACGTAGAAAAATGTCGTGGGAGAAATAAAACCAAGGGGTGCTAATTTCTTTCATTCAAAGACATAAACAAGAAAAAAGGACTACCAATACCAAAATTCAAATTTCTAAGTTTAACTATTTTCGTGAAAAAAAATACAAGCTAATTTTTTCGGTCATTTTGAGATTTGAATATTTTCTCAACTCAAATCAAAAAAATGTATTGGAAGTCTCCCCCTAAAATTGCTTTCTAAACACCTCCTTAAAATATTTGCACATCATTATGAAACACCCTGTATATGTCCATAGCTCAAAACTCTGTATGTTGCTTGTGCTTGCGTGACCTCGCGACTTACACTTTTCTATAAAAAAATCTCATTTTCCTAGCTATTTCTGCTAGCTCTAGCTAATGGTATCACGTGCATTCGCCTTACCTCCAACTGCAAAATCCGACAAAAAGGCACCAAGTACAAACCCTGGAAACGTAGCGGGGGCGCCGCGAGAGCTTACCCGCCGATCGCGAACCGCCCGCGCTCTCGTCCGCGAAAAGCGAAACCTCGGCGAATCGCGACCCACAAGTTGCGAAACACGACGACGGCCGCTATCCACAAACTGCGAGCTTTCGGCGCTCCAACTTGAGCTTTCCCGAACGGCCCCGGGGGAGGCCGACGGCGGCCGACCGAACTTCTGATTGGAAACGCATGAATATGTAACGGAATTACATCTGATGTAACGAGCTTTCGTTCGTTTCAGTGTGAATCTGTTTTTGTGTTGCGCGGGGATTGCTCATTACCGCCCCAGCGGACTTTGCAATTTTTAATAACCGGCCATCGGTTCGGAATTAGATTTTGCGTTTTTTTTTTAAAGGGGGCATTCTTCTGCGCCCAGGTAGGGCCATCCCGGCGCGACCGGGCCGTTTGTTTTTCAGCGGGAGTTAAAAGTTAACGCCAGAGTGGGCAGAATCAATCGCAAGCTGAACAATAAACACGTTTAAGCCACTGTTTGGTGGAATTCAAATTTGGTTTGCAAAGACCTACTATTGGAATAGTCTCCTTCAACTGCAAAGGAAATGGGGATGTTCTTTTATCAAATATCTAGTTAAATTTTGATTGCAATTTGAAAATAAATTGAAAATTTAAGATCTCATCTAAAGCGTTTTACGGTGTTTAACCAAAACTCAACATTAGTTCACGAAATCGTGAAATTTATGAACAGATTATTAAACCGTGAATATCTCACTAACAGCCCAGAGATATGAGGAAAATGCCGTGACTGTTGAGTAGCCAAGGATCTGTAAAGTTTTTCATAATTTGGGTGAATTTTAGTATAATATGTGCAAAACCCACACACCATCAGGTGACGTTTTTTAATAATTAACAATAAAAGGTCTAAAATAACCCAAAATATCACTTTTTGCTTACCCGAAAAAAAAAAACGATAATTTTTATTATAATGTGAAAGTAACCCAACTAGGCAGACGACTACTGAAAGTAGCATATAATGTGGTTTCAGTTTAAATTCTGAAATTAAAGTGCAAAAGAGTGCCTAATTTTTTTCTAAATAAAAATTAGTTTACATACATACATACATCCAAAAATTACCACAAATGTATCTATTCTTTTTTAGAAATTACACTATGTACGAATTATTGTTTTTTTAAGGCTTTTTTCCCTCTACTCCTTGACATTCAAGAATAACCACTCTCATAATATGTACCTAATTACAAAGAAACAAAAAACTCGAAATAGTCAGTGACATGAGGTTATCAGGCTCTATTTTCTTTCTGTTAACAGCTTGTTATTCATATTACAAGTTTCTAATAAAATCTCAACCTGAAACTAAACAATTATTGCAGCACATAATCCACAAGTGTCGGAAAATAGTTAATAAATGCACCCGAATAATAAGAATAGAAATTTATTACAGAAACAAAGCTGATAGTGTACTTGTCGAATACAATTACACGTTTTTATAATAATAAAAACATTTAACATACGATAATTTAATTACTCTATTTACATATGTACACTTCAAGTTTTGTTTACATACTTCAAACGTCTTTTCTAAACATCCAGATGAAATGAAGTAAACGTCATCGTTTTAAGCCGTTGATCACGATTGCCATGCCTCGTATCGGCCGAGATTTTGTTGTTGCGGCGCGTCGTTTGTTTTGTGGCTAGTGGTACGACGCGTCTCGTATTTTGTTAGCGTTGTAAATTTTTCGCGATGCAAGTGAACATATCGCGTTATCTAACCTTTATAGTGTGCAGGGGTATGTTTCAGATGAAATTCCGTTTGGTGCATGTGAATTTGGGTGAAAAATGTGAAAGTTTTCGGACGCTAGAGTGTAGTGAAGTGCCCGGGCTTGGCAACTGGCGATATAACATGCACTAGGGAAGCAAAAAACAGTAAACAAGGCTTATTTAGGTCAGTCGCATGTTCAGTATCGAGAATTGTGTTGATTTAGGTAATTGTGGCGGTGTTGGGATTCTTACAGTTTGATTTAAGTGCGAAACAGATCGTGTCTGTTCGTTAAACCTCGAAAGTTCCATTGTTTGTATATTTTCTAAGCTCTGTAAAAACAAATAAGTTGAATAAAATAAGGTTTTATAGTTCAGGATATCAGGAAAATACCTGGTGGTGTGACTGTTGAGTAGACAAGATCTGTAAAGTTTTTCATAAAATTTGGGTGAATTTTAGTATAATTTCACATTATAATAAAAAACGATATTTTTTATTATAATTTGAAAGTAACCAACTTGTAGGGAATAAAAAAAACTTTAAAATGGCTGTTTTTAAAATCCGATATGATAATTTGTTGCTCGGGAAATTGCAAAAAAACTGTCAAAATTCGATTATTACTAAATAAACAAATAAGTTTTGCAAAATTCAACCTACGACTTTGATATTGCATAAATAGTTGGCTTTTATAGTCCTTAAAATGTGATTAAAATTTCAGACCGATTCATCCAACAGTTTTTGCAAAATTCTAAATGTTTATCCCAGAGGCATTATTTTTGCAATAACTTGACACGCAAAATTACCGAGATATTTTAATTCTGCGGGTGTCATGTGAAAGAGAAAGACTTTTTTTATTGGAAGAAATTATTTTATTGCGAAAAAATTGTTTTTTACCACTGCAAAAACGTACCACAAAAACACTGTCATTTTTGTCTTATAAACAATTAGAATAAATTTGTTGCTATTATATTTAGAAAGATTATTTTTCCATATTCGTAAAGCTGGTATTTTTACACAAATTTTAAAAAAGTCGCTCTATCTTAATTTCGGGCAAAGTTAGACACTTTTTTTTTTAAATCACTGCTACTTTGTTTATAACAATTAAGACTTCTAATAAGTGCCACTTCAAAGATAAAGAACTATAGTTTCTATGTGGAATTTTTGAAAACGATAGCTTTGTAACAACATCTCTGAGAATGCTCCAACTAATGACTTCGATACAAGATGACGGAGTCAGTTGAGGGGGCAAATTGATAGAGCAAGTTATATCTCTGGAACTTGTTGACTGATTTTGATGTTTTTTTAATTTGGGGTACCTTGTTGCGTACATCACAAATATGCATTTTGTTAATAAATAAAAATTTAAATTAATCCAGTAATTTGTTTAAACATTAACAAATTTCTTTTTTTGCAAAATAACATTTTTTGTAATTTTTTGTAATGGAACATTATAGGAATGATTAAATATCATTTTTTAATAAATTAATATTGCAAGAAATTTGTTAAAACTTTTACCAAAAAAAAAAATTGACGGGAAGGTTCAATTTTTTTCTTATTAATAAATTAACATTTAAATAATTGAATAATTTGTTTAAACATTAAAACATTTTTTTTATGTATTGCGATTAGATTTTTGATAATTTTATGTTTGAATCTAAATAAAATATTGTTATACTTATATGTAGGCGATCACAATAATTTACCTTTTTTATTTTAAAAGTTTGTAAGATATTTATATATTTATATACATACTTAATATGCGAAAGTAAGAATTATGTTATATAAATAACAAAAAAAAAATGCATTGTTTACATTAATAAAGCTTATATTAAAATGTAAATTAATTATTCCTATGACTTCCTAAAAAAACCTTAAATATTGATATTTTAAAATGTTTTAATGTTTAAACAAATTATTCAATTATTTAAATGTTAATTTATTAATAAGAAAAAAAATTGAACCTATATCTATAACTTCCCGTCAAAATAACTCCGAAAATGATGATAATTAAGAATTTTTTTTCGGTAAAAATTTAAACAAAATTGTACTTGGTTAATTGCAATATTAATTTATTGAAAAATTACATTTAATCACTCCTATAATGTTCCATTACAAAAAATTAGAAAAGCTGTTGATATTTTGCAAAAAAAATATGTTTTGTTAATGTTTAAACAAATTACTGGATTAATTAAAAATACCAGCTTTACAAAAATGGAAAAATAATCTCTCTAAATATAATAACAACAAATTTATTCTAATTGTATATAAGAAAAAAATGACAAGTGTTTTTGTGGTACGTTTTTGCAGTGGTAAAAAACAATTTTTTTGCAATAAAATAATTTCTTCCAATAAAAGAAGTCTTTCTCTTTCATATGACACCCGCAGAACTAAAATATCTTGGTAATTTTGCATGTCAAGTTATTGAAAAAAATATTGGATGAATCGGTCTGAAATTTTAATCACATATTAAGGACTATAAAAGCCAACTATTTATGCAATAACAAAGTCGTAGGTTGACTTTTGCAAAACTTATTGTTTATTTAGTAATAATACAATTTTGACAGATTTTTGCAATTTCCCGAGCAACAATTATCGTATCGGATGTTAAAAACCGCCATTTTAAAGGTTTTTTTATTCCCTACAAGTTGGTTACTTTCACATTATAATAAAAACTATCGTTTTTTATTATAATGTGAAATTATACTAAAATTCACCCAAATTTTATGAAAAACTTTACAGATCCTTGGCTACTCAACAGTCACACCACCAGGTCATTTATTTTCCTCATATCCCTGGACTATAAAACCTTATTTTATTCAACTTATTTGCTTTCACAGAGCTTAGGAAATATTCAAACAATGGAACCTTCGAGGTTAAACGAACAGACACGATCGGTATCGCGAAAAGTCTTAGCTTACGTTGCAATTCGCACTTAAATCAAACTGTAAGAATTCCAACACCGCAACAATTACCTAAATCAACACAATACTCGATACTGAACATGCGACTCACCTAAATAAGCCTTGTTTACTGTTTTTTGCTTCCCTCGTGCATGTTACATCGCCAGTTGCCAAGCCCGGGCACTTCACTACACTCTAGCGTCCGGAAACTTTCACATTTTTCACCCAAATTCACATGCACCAAACGGAATTTCATCTGAAACATACCCCTGCACACTATAAAGTTTAGATAACGCGATATGTTCACTTGCATCGCGAAAAATTTACAACGCTAACAAAATACGAGACGCATCGTACCACTAGCCACAAAACAAACGACGCGCCGCAACAACAAAATTTCGGCCGATACGAGGCATGGCAATCGTGAATTCAACGGCTTAAAACGATGACGTTTACTTCATTTCATCTGAATGTTTAGAAAAGACGTTTGAAATATGTAAACAAAACTTGAAGTGTACATATGTAATTAGAATAATTAATGACGTATCGTATGTTAAATGTTTTTATTATTATAAAAACGTGTAAATTGTATTCGACAAGTACAGTATCAGCTTTGTTTCTGTAATAAATTTCTATTCTTATTATTCGGGTGCATTTATTAACTATTTTCCGACACTTGTGGATTATGTGCTGCAATAATTGTTTAGTTTCAGGTTGAGATTTTATTAGAAACTTGTAATATGAATAACAAGCTGTTAACAGAAAGAAAACAGAGCTCTGATAACCTCATGTCACTGACTATTTCGAGTTTTTTGTTTCTTTGTAATTAGGTATATTGTTACGAGTGGTTATTCTTGAATGTCAGGGAGTAGAGGGAAAAAAGCCTTAAAAAAAACAATAGCTCGTACATAGTGTGATTTCCAAAAAAGAGTAGATACATTTGTGGTAATTTTTAGGTAGATTGCACTTTAATTTCAGAATTTAAACTGAAACCACATTATATGCTACTTTCAGTAGTTGTCTGCCTATGAAATATAAAAACAGTAGTGTTTTATTTTAAATTTTTTAAGTTTTTTTCAGCCTGTTTAGTACAATCTAACTTTTTAGTGTTCGAAGAAGTTTTAGGGTTATTTAGACAAATATTCTCATGTTTCATATTATGCAGAATTTGACACGATTTAAGAATAAACAGACTAAACAAAAAAAAAGTAATATTAGGTACATATTTACATTTATAGACATTTTAACGTGATTTTTCTTGAGATCTCATCACAGACCACCTGAATGTTAACGACTTCCACATCGTAGAAGAAGTTAACCCGGGAAGACGTAGGACCGGTGCCAAAGCGACCATCAAGCCTCCCGAGCGAATTGACAGCGAAACTTTCCAGAGCCCTACCAGTTTCTAGGCTGTTCCCCAGTCATTTGACAAAACGCCATGTGACGGATATGGGACCGACACGTCAACCTCCCGATTGTCTACGAAGGTTCGCCCGAAATGGGACTTATGAATTTTATTGCCGCTCGGAGTCTGTTATCGCCATTCTGAGTGAATTAAACGGTTCGCGGTGGCGGTCTTGGGGTATAATGAACTGGGCTCTGCAGATGTAGCTCGACGGTGGTGTTTTTGAACAAATTCCATGAGGAATTATGGTTGTGACTTGGTGTACAAATTTGAAAAATATCGTTGCAGGGTTTCTCAATATGGGTACTCAAAATAAACAGACTTACAATTTGCGGAATGAAGGAATATTGAAAAAAGTGTACTGTATTTTTTATATTATGTTATACAGAAAACGGTGGTCATATCGAACAGTTCATTTGAAAGAAGAGACAGACAACTATATTTTTTATATTTATTTTTTTTAGAAATTGGAATCGAAATGTAGAAAAACAAAGCCAATACCCATTTCATTCGAATGAATATTTTAATTTGGGTAAAAAGTGTATAATCGCGTTTCCCTTGGTAAAATCCAGCGGGTTTTAAATCTTCAAGGAACAATATATTACGTTTTAATAGACCCAAAGGTGTTGTTCATTCAACCTCACACCTGTCCGTATAAATCAGGTCTTCGATGTAGGCAGCACAGAATTTCATATCTAATTCTAGTCTCTCTGCTACAGTAAAACTATTAAACTCTTCAAAGTTAATGTGATAGCAGTTAGAAGTTATGTCTTTATCACAAAAATCAGTGACTTTTGCTGTACGCATGTGGATCGTAAGGCTATGACAACTTTGTCCAAACATTCTGTCATTTTGAATAATTTAGCACATTGTTGAAAATCAAAATTTGAGTCAATATTACCGTAAAATTTAATTTTAATTTACTATTTTTTAAACTAGAATATGTCACAGTTCATTTGAGTTAAACTTAACCTGAAGTACGATATAAGAAAAATAGAGGTCTGATTCAAAATAATTTTCTGGATATATGACTTGGCAAACTCACAATTCGTTTGTAAATATTTTTTTTGGATTTAAACTTAATACAATTACGTCATTTAAAGTAATTTATTTGGTAACAGTAACAAAGTAACTTATAATAGACTGTCCCGCTCATGTTTAACATTATCGCCGTTTTCTGTAATACATAAATTAATTCCACGTAAAAATTGTAGATACATTCTGCAAATTATGAACATCTTCAGTCCTGTTCCATGATTGTCCTTTTTTAAGGCCCCGCGAATAAATCACAGGGACTTACGTCAGGTGAACGTGGTGGCCAGTGAAATAACCTACATTGGGACGGACTGTGCGTTGTTATTATTTGAATTTTCTTCCTTACCGAAAAAGTTTTGGGACCGCTGAACTAAGAAAGAGAGCCGTTTAAAAACGAGAGTAATTAGCGCTCTAAAAGTGCGTCAGTAAGTACATTCAAGACCGATGGTTTGGCCACTGGCGTTCCGTTTTAATTGATGGTGAAAGCGCATCGAAATCGCTGCACGAGTCCGGTATCACCACCATTACAACTTCATTTCCTATACATTGCTTTTAGAAGCAATAAATTTCGAAGCTCAGTCTTTTTCTGCCTCCCAAACTGAATGAATTGTTGAAATTGAAATGTAACGGTTGGCAATAATGGAAATACTCTAATATATTAAGCGGACCATAAAAGTCGGACTATTTTTTTTGTTGGATACAATAAATAATCTGTCGCCGATTTGTTTTCCTGGGTCCTGGAATGATGGGAAGACTGATGTGCTTGTTACCGACATAAAATTAATTGAATCTCCCTCGTTTTTTAGAAATAAATACGGACAACCATCTTTTTGTACCAATACTCTCAATTTAATGATGCGCGTATATAATTATGTCTGAACCTGAATGCCCCTGAATGCCCTTACCTCGAACAATCAGATCGGACCCATTACTTCCCTGAATCGCATCCATAAAAGGCCCGCCGCGACACAAAACAATTTCCGCTACTAACGCATAATTCCACGTCATTCGAATGCATTCACTTCACACTCCCCCCATTGTAATCCGCCGCTAATTAACCGACCCTTCCCTGCCCTGACGAAGCCATGAAATCACACAAAAGATTGCCCTAAGAAGTAATTAATTACTTCTGTTATCAAGCAGAGAACAAATTGCGGAGCAGGTGATTTTTTACCGGCCTCGGCCGACCGTTTTTTGTCGGGAGGGGGTTACGAGAGACGTACCTTTCGGCCGGACCATCGCGATAGTCGCAGCGACAATCCACTAATCATCTGCGTCGGGCCGAATTAGCCTATCTTTCGCATAAACAAGTCAGGCGGTATCACGGAGCACAGGCCGTCCTCTGATAGTTGATACATTCGGAACGGTGACGCCGACCGCCGTTGTTGCTTCTGTTCGCGAAATTTATGCCCCGTTAAACACCTACAGCGATAGTTTTTGTCCACTGTTTTCATAATTAACAATATGTTACGTATTTCAACGTAAATACCATACAGAAGGAATATGTGGTATGAGAGGCCAAAAAGATCGCCACACTTTCGAATACCTCCGGCACGACGAATGACATCCAGAAACAGTCTAAGAGTGAAGCAGAGAAAGAGAATTAGTGAAGTTAAGATAGATTTTGACTTTTCTTGTTTTTTTGCAATAACTTTTTTGTTTATTAACCGATTTTAATTTAACCGGTCTCATTTTGTAGATAATTTTACTCCCTATAAGCTGTCTGTGAGTCACTTTTCGCTAAAATTGATGGTTTTCCCTGCAAAGTGAAAAAACTGTTTTCCTCACTTATTTGTTTATATAGAAAAGTTAGCTAATAAAAGTTTTTGACTCACGAGACGAGAGATGTCTTGTATTATGTTCCTTTAGACAATTTTACAATAATCTAGCGGATAGGACTTTTTTCGAGTAAAAATTTAATTTGCTTGGTCTACAAGTATAGTTCTCGAAGAGCGTGCGGCCTCGAGCGCGCTACATTAAATTTGTTATAACTTTTGATCTAATTGATCAAATCGACCTCACAAAAATTTAAATAAAAGAAAAGTCATCCGGCTATCAGAATTTTATGTCTTTAAACTTGAGAAAAAAATATATATATAGTACATACGTATAAAGTTACGTCATTCTATAATTTTGTACAATCATAATAAAATAGCTGTCATTCCTTTAATTTTTAAAATAAATATCTGTAACTTTCACAGATTACTCTTCAAATGACGATTGAAACAGTGAGCGATATGGAAAAAATCTTAAAATTTAATTTGAATAATATTGAGCCCAATATATTCAATAATTTAAAAAATCACAAATTTGACTTTTTTGGCCATACTTTATAGATCAAAAACTATAGTTGTAAATGTGATATTGAAACTTTATGAGAGCACTTTTTAAAGCTTAAAATCTCTACTTTAAGATGGTGCATTTTATTTTTCTTAAAGAATTGAAGTAATAGTTGAAAAAACAGAAAATAAAAATATTTCGTGAAAAATCCGTGAAATTTATTGTTAAATAAAGTTTAATAATGTACAAAAAAAAATTTTTTTTTCTTTACTTAACCATCAAAGAATTAAGTTAAGACCTTAAAAGAAGTAAATCCGCCAAAAAATAATTTTTTGATATATAGTAATAAGTGGAAAATTGTTATAACAGCAAAAAAATTACGTTTTTTGATGAATTGATTTTATTTTTCTTAAAAAATTGAGGTAATAGTTGAAAAAACAGAAAATAAAAGTATTTCATGAAAAATCCGTGAAATTTATTGTTAAATAAAGTTTAATAGATAATGTACAAAAAAAATTTTTTTCTTTAATAAACCATCAAACAATTAAGTTAAGACCTTAAAAAAAGTAAATCCACCAAAAAATAATTTTTTGATTTATAGTAATAAGTGGAAAATTGTTATAACAGCAAAAAAATAACGTTTTTTGATGAATTGATTTAATATTTTTTTTTAAAACATATTCTGTATCTAAAATTGTGAATATAAGTTCTCTTATTTTGAAAGTTGTTTTTCTTGTCAGTTTGGGTGACGAAGCTAAACAGTGAGCACATCAAATATTTTTTTGTTACTTACAGTTTTATTTATTATAAATGGTATAAGAATATGATTTTTATGTTTTCGAGTAAGTTATCAGTGTGTTAAAAAGTGTATTATTCACATATTTTGTCCATTTTGAGGTTATGCTCTCGTACACTTATAATTATTTAATGTAATATTATTACTTAATATTACAAATAATCTTCAATTTGTATTTAAGCTATTTATATTCGTTTTCTTTTATGCTAAACCTGTAAATGTATGAGTTTAATATTTATATATGAATATGATCCATTTTTAAAATAATTAATGAATAAATAAATAATAGGGGACGTTTATTTTGATTTTGTAATTTTGTATTTAAAATCAGTGTTTTTTGAAGAAGAAGAAGAAGAAGAAGAGCACGAACCCGATGAGATTTAAAAATTAATTATTTTATATTAAATTTGTTTTTTAAAAAATAAAACATATTTTCAATAAAACCTCTTTAGCCATTTATAATTTTAATTTTTCGAACCTCTATATTACAAATATGAGCGAGTTTGATTTAAAATCAATAATTGTCAAATAAATTGTTTAAAATAGTCGGCCATATTGGATCAGCCATTTTGAATTTTCATTTTCCGACTTCATATCCTTGTTCAGCGACATCGAAAACCCCTATATTGTCAATTTGAAAGAATTCGATTTAAAATTCATTGAATTGTTTTAAATGTTCTTTAAAAAACTATTTATTATTGTTTCAACAATTAAAAAACGATTAGCGTACAAAAATAAGTTTATAACTTTTTTCTAATACTTATCTCCAAGTAATTTCAAAAGGTTTTAGTAAATGCTTCCCATAATTATTTCGAAATAATGCGTAATTTTAAGCTATCTTGACTCCACTAAAGCGTATTTTCACGAAACTTTCGAATGGGCTTATGCTCGATTCGCTGAAACGACCGAGGATCCAAGAGACCAGAGCAACACTGCTGAGTAGTCACAAACGGTTTATCCAACGTGTTCTTAAACGACATAATTCTCACCCATGTTCCAGTTGGCCAGCGAGGTCTAAGATAACGAAATATTCTCAACCACCGAGCTATGCGTTCGAATGTCTACCCAGATAATTTCACTTAACTAGGACCGAGTTCTTGGCCGTCGATTTTGTTTCGTTGTAAATATTTCTTGAATTTGAAATGTGACCACATTTAATGTTTAACATGCGTTTAACGCATTTCCTGTTCTTTTTATTGAAAAAATAACGACGAACGCAAATTACAGATTAAAAAGTTGCTCCGCGGTCGAACTTACTGGACTAATACCGTATTTTAAAAACGGAACAAGGCCGTCCGGACATCGCTCCCCCGTCCGCTCTGGATTTTATTTAATTCTTCACCTCTCCGGGCCGGCAAAAAAAGACCCCGGCGAATGTTTTCTTTGAATTAAAGTCTACAAATATAGCTTGCATTCCCTGCGAAGTAATTCAATTCCATCTATCGCTCTTCGGCTGTAGTAATTGCTTTCCCAACCGGAGGTCGGCGGGAAGTGTATCTGGGCCTTGCAATCTGTCGATGGTGCTGCCCTCTACCCATCAATCAGCCCGAGGGCCCTTACCTGTCAATGACCAAGCCGGATCCGGAGAGGCGGTCGGCTCCGGCGGCGTTATTCCGTTGCTACCTGCTGGAAAACTACCATTTCATGCCCGGAAGATGCGAGCGGGGATGGGCGATTCCTTCATTATGAATGTTCCAAATTTGCGTTTAATTTTAAATTCGCATTCGTTTATTTTTATCGTCGATCTTTTTAAATGAAATTAATTATTATTCGAATAACCTAATTATTTACGTAACTTCTTTGAATTTGAAATAAACCAAACGTTTTAATTAATTTTGAACCTGTATATCGAAAACGAGACGTTTCCGAACACACTTTTTGTAGATTATGCAGTTTTAAAGTATTTGAAGTAACGTATTTCATTTAAGATTTAGGAGTACGACGACTGTCACGTATTTAGATCATCCCCCTTTCCAATTAAAGCAGATAACATCGACACATACGGCTGAGCACGATTGATACGTTGCCCATGAATAGCTACGGCACATGCAGCAAAGCAAGTGTTTGCCGTCAATAAATTCGTGATAGAATATCTAAATATTTGACTAGATCAATTAGATTTGCATAACTTACGTGGATACACGTACGTACATATGTTTACAGAACATAGTTGGGTATGTTATGTACATTTTCGGATTTAAAAACGATTGTTTTGTTAACATTACAACTCGAGTAAGAAGTTTATTCAAACAATGGAACCGAATTTGAAACGTTCAAGTAAAAACTCTCGGGCGCGACGAGAGCGAGGTTCACGCGCATGCGCGGGCCTTGCGCTCCTTCTCCCGCGTACAGATCGTCCGTTAACGTTAACTTTTACAGCTGCTAGCGCGTTTATTACATGAACTATCAATGTCAAACTTTCTGAATATAAAATTTAACTATTTTCCTTAACTGTCTCTAATATCCGATACGTCCAATAGTTAATTAACGTTATAAAAAAAGAAGTTAGCGTTGAAACTCTAATTTGACTGGAGTATTAATACACTAATCTAATAATATGTGTGACACTGTTACTTAAAATTGCCGGCGTCTTATTTTCGAGATTAAAGCGGAAGTTCCATTTCTGAGGAATAAATTTCCTCTACACTTCAAGCGTACCAACGAGCAACCCACTGCTTCTTGTGCATGTCACTTAAATTTCATTACTAGTCAGCAATGCTCGGTGCTGAAATAATTGAACATAACTCTCCGGAACCTCCCCGGGAAGTTTATCGTGGAACGGCTTACTTTCTAATAGGCGTAATCGACCGGAAATATGAACTCGGAACGGAGGTGCAGCAAGTCTGGAGCTTTGATTTAAAATACTTGTGCCTCGCGTGGTTTGTATGATCACTGTCAAATGCATACATACACGCGGTAAATAGGACTGGGACAGTGAAATTAAGTGAAATAATGACGGATTTTATTGAATAGAAGCTACTGACTTGCGTGTTTTTTTTCTACAGCTTCTATTACATCTCACTTAATGGCTTCGATCTGCGATATTGAGATTCCGTCATTACATAATACAAATCCTACATGTGAACTTAATAGAATCAAAACTTGAGGGACGTAAATTCCATGTCAAAGACTTGGAGTACCTAAATCACTTGAATCTCAGGGCTTTTAGTTTGTGTTTAACTTTGAATTCATGTTTAGCGGATTTGGGAAGACGTGGGACAAGTAACTTTCGATGATTTTATTGTTTAACTTGGAGTCTTGTTTCAGATAGTGTAGATGGTACGTTACAAGGGACCTTCGTCTTCGAATACACGTTGTCTATGAAATAGTCCAAGCATTCTGTCACGGATTAATGTTAAATTTGCAGAAATTATTACCTGAACAAAAAAAATATGACCGTATAGAAAATTAAATTTTAAATTGAGTTTCTTGTTCTTTAAACTCGATCCAATATGGCGAACATGGTTAAAAAAAATCGCAAAGTTGAAAAAAACGGTTTTTCTAAAATAACTAAAAAAATATAGCACGGATTGAAAAATTTTAAATGAGAAAGTTGTAGGTTTTAAAAAGATCTATCGACTGATTTTTTGAAAGTATCGATTGCTTTGTTACTTTTCGAGATATATCGAAAAAACCGTTAAAAATCTTCTCTTTTCTCTTCTTCTATAACTCGTTTACATTTACGTGCCCATATTTGCTATTTACTGCAAGCATAGCCCGCGGCAAGCCAAAAAAGTACATTTTTGAAAAATTTAAAAATATTAATTATTTTTCGAGATATATCGATTTTTTGAAAAAAAGGCGCTCTCGAAAATTGGCTAGATCTTCTCAGCGGATAGCCCTACAGTAACGATTTTCGGTTTATTTTCTTCGTAAAGAGTTATATTATCATGCTGTTAAAAAATGTTGACGATTTTATTAATTTTAAGGATCAAAAAATGACTGAAAAAGTTGCACTTTTTTTGGGTATGTTTTTTTCAAATAACTATTTCAATTTTTATTATTTTTTTGTACTTAATCTGGGGTAGCTAAACACGAATATTATAGCATTTTCGCCTTAGAAGCAAAATAGACCCGTAAATGTTTAGTTTTCTTTCTTTAAAAGTCATTTTCATAAAATAAAAATTGAAATAGTAATTTGAAAAAAACATACCCAAAAAAGTGCAACTTATTCAAAGTCATTTTTTGATCCTTAAAATTAATAAAATCGTCAACATTTTTTAACAGCATGATAATATAACTCTTTACGAAGAAAATAAACCGAAAATCGTTACTGTAGGGCTATCCGCTGAGAAGATCTAGCCAATTTTCGAGAGCGCCTTTTTTTCAAAAAATCGATATATCTCGAAAAATAATTAATATTTTTAAATTTTTCAAAAATGTACTTTTTTGGCTTGCCGCGGGCTATGCTTGCAGTAAATAGCAAATATGGGCACGTAAATGTAAACGAGTTATAGAAGAAGAGAAAAGAGAAGATTTTTAACGGTTTTTTCGATATATCTCGAAAAGTAACAAAGCAATCGATACTTTCAAAAAATCAGTCGATAGATCTTTTTAAAACCTACTACTTTCTCATTTAAAATTTTTCAATCCGTGCTATATTTTTTTAGTTATTTTAGAAAAACCGTTTTTTCAACTTTGCGATTTTTTTAACCATGTTCGCCATATTGGATCGAGTTTAAAGAACAAGAAACTCTATTTAAAATTTAAATTTCTATACGGTCATATTTTTTTGGCCAGGTAATAATTTCTGTAAGCATTTCTCTATAATGCTTGGACTAAAAGTTTTAAGTGCCGAAATACAAAATACGAAGCCTATAACCAGTGCATTGAGACTCACATAGAAAAATAATAATATAATATAAAATAAAAAAATAATAAAATAAAAAATAAACAAATATGAATTTAATAAAGCGAGAGCCGATAAGACAAAATCTGCGGAACCACCGAGCCATGCGATTGAACGTCTACTCAGATAACTTACGTACATTTTATCATTTATCTTTACTCGTAGATGCACGTAAAATATTTCAGCCTAATTTCAGGACATCCTGGTGATATTCTTCACGAACCAAAATGTATTTGTATTTTGTATTCGCAAATATTATCCACTTTAAAACATGCAGCAAAATATTTCGGTGAGGCTAAGCTAACCTGTGTCTGGCATTAAGGCCCCTATCAAACTTTAGTTTTTAAAAAGCCAAGCGAAGTGCATATTTTGTATATTGTATCAGGCTACGTACATTATCCATCGTCCCGGTTAAATGGAATACACTCCGGTAAGCCGCGTGGCTTTGGAAACTTTGAATCTAATACATGCTGAACGAAATTTATTATCCCTTTAGTTATAGATTCAATCTAACTTGGGAAACTTCCCCGAATTAAATAAGTTCCCCGAACACGGATTAGTCTAAAGTATAAATAATCTAAATATTATTTATTGCCGACGAGGAATTTTTCGTTTGGGGGTGGGAATCTTTCCCGTTGTATAGTACACCAGGAAAATTAGCGAAAATAAAAGAGAAACTCGAAAAATGTCCTATCCGCGAGATAATTGTAAAATTGTCTAAAGGAACATAATACAAGACATCTCTCGTCTCGTGAGTCAAAAACTTTTATTAGTTAACTTTTCTATTTAAACAAATAAGTGAGGAAAACAGTTTTTTCACGAATGTATAAATCATTACCATGGAAAATACTTTACAGCACTATACTTTCTCTAAAGTGACAGATAAATAGGTCTTTTTTAATATGCAACAATTTATTTTTTATTGTTTTTGATAATTCTTCAAAATATGCCAATAATATTGCTATTGGTATCCAGCTGTCTGCCAATATATTCATTTTAATTATTGTTTATATCACAAGAGGCACAACGTTAAGTATATAAGCCAGGTTATCGAAACTAAATAAACGTGGTATTGTGGCCCAAAGCGTTACGCGTTGTCCTACTAATCTAAAGGTTCGGGGTTCGATCCCTGCTGAGGTACGGTTTTTTTTCAATTAATATAATATTTAGAATGTAATTTTTCATAATCCACATTTCAAGACAAATATTTCTGCACCAGTTGCAGGTCACGAAGTGAATAATTTCTCACAGTGTTGCCAAATATCTGCTGATTCGAGGTGCGTTAGATTGCTTGTTAAATTCTGCCAGAAAATCGTGAAATATAAAAGACAGATAAGTAGGTATAAGACCAAGCAAATTAAATGTTTTACTCGAAAAAAGTCCTCTCCGCTAGATTATTGTAAAATTGTCTAAAGGAACATTATACAAGACATCTCTCATCTCGCGAGGCAAAAACTTTTATTAGCTAACTTTTCTATTTAAACAAATAAGTGAGGAAAACAGTTTTTTCACTTTGCAGGGAAAACCATCAATTTTAGCGAAAAGTGACTCCTAGATAGCTTGTAGGGGGTAAAATTATCTACAAAATGAGACTTGTTAAATTGAAATCGGTTAATAAACAAAAAAGTTATTGCAAAAAAACAAGAAAAGTGCAAATTTTTTAATTTGTTTATAACTATCGCATTTATAGTTAAAATTTTATAAAACCTCTGACAAGTTGAGGGTTTTGTCATACTTTAAAAGTGTGCCAAAAGTGGGCGCTGTAGGTGCAATAGTTTTCGCACAATTCAATTTGTTTATAACGGAGGCACCAAAAGTTATAACTTTTAGCGTCTGTGCAGGCGTTAATTTTCAACCAAACATGATTCTGAATTGACATTAACATTCTCAAATTGTGCATTAAAAAACCGTGCGTTTTTCGCTTATAAACAATTTGAATAACATTGTTGTTATTTATGCTATCTCACCGAAAATCGCTGGCAAAAAAATACAGTTTTAAAATAAAAAAAGTGCCCTCTACGACCAACAGGAGCCAAGATAAGATTTTTTTTTTAAAACATCGTAGCGCAATTATTTATCAATATTAAGACTTGATTTTTTCGTAAAATACAGTTTACGACGTAAACTACGATTTCCCGTGAATATCATTGAAAAATGTGGAAAATTAACGACTCACGAGCCCTTTAAAGAAGGTACTCGCTAAGTAAACTGTCCGGCGGCCGGCGGAGTGGTTCAAATTGATGCGCGCTGTAAATTTTGCAATATCTCGGCTTCTATTCATCGTAGAAACTTATTAATATTTTTAAACTGGGGTAGCTCGACGAAAAACTAACAGTGGGCATATTTACGAATAGAATAGCCCTGAACACCAGAAAAAATGCATCTTTTATACTTTAATTTTTTTAAATTACAAAAATGTCACAAAAATTATTGTTAGTCGAAATATTAATTAATTTTTCAATCTCGGAATTATTTTACTATTATTAAATAAATAAATGAAGCTATCGTTCATTTAAAAAGTTATTTTTTTACATATTAAGGCAAAGTAAACTTGTTTTTTCAAACTTTTCTATTTAATTACGATTTAAATGTAAAATTAAAGTTAAAATTCATAAATTATTTTCAAATAAGTGGCTCGTGGAGTAAGGCTCGTGAGTCGTTAATTTTACACATTTTTCAATGCAATTCACGGGAAATCGTAGTTTACGTCGTAAACTTTATTTTGCGAAAAATTCAAGTCTTAATATTTATAAACAATTGCGCTACGATTTAAAAAAAAATCTTATCTTGGCTCCTGTCGGTCGTAGGGGGTACTTTTTTTATTTTAAAACTGTATTTTTTTGCCAGCTATCCATTGCATCTATTTTCGGTGAGATAGCATAAATAGCAACAATGTTATTCAAATTGTTTATAAGCGAAAAACGCACGGTTTTTTAATGCACAATTTGAGAATGTTAATGTCAAAAAAACGGTGATATTTTTTAATAGGTCGCTTAATTGCGTCTTTAAGATTACAATGACGCTTTCAGAATCATGTTTGATTGAAAATTAACGTCTGTACAGAGGCTTAAAGTTCATAACTTTTGGAGCCTCCGCTATAAACAAATAGAATTGTGCGAAAACTATTGCACCTACAGCGCCCACTTTTGGCACACTTTTAAAGTATGACAAAACCCTCAACTTGTCATAGGTTTTATAAAATTTTAACAATAAATGCGATAGTTATAAACAAATTAAAAAATGGGCACTTTTCTTGTTTTTTTGCAATAACTTTTTTGTTTATTAACCGATTTTAATTTAACAAGTCTCATTTTGTAGATAATTTTACTCCCTATAAGCTGTCTGAGAGTCACTTTTCGCTAAAATTGATGGTTTTCCCTGCAAAGTGAAAAAACTGTTTTCCTCACTTATTTGTTTAAATAGAAAAGTTAGCTAATAAAAGTTTTTGACTCACGAGATGAGAGATGTATGTCTTGTATTATGTTCCTTTAGACAATTTTACAATAATCTCGTGGATAGGACTTTTTTCGAGTAAAAATTTAATTTGTTACCAAAATTGAGACGAAATTGCTGCTGCATGCAAGCAACGTTATCCGAAAGAGCCTTAAATTTAATTAAATCCATAAGTCACCCGAGGAACAGCACAAAATCTCTTGTAATGAATTATTTTTTGTAAAAGTCCGAACAGCATCACTCACGAACAGAGACAGAATCCTAAGTATTGAATCGTTACATCTTAACCCGATTTTGAAGCGTAAATGACCATTTTATTTATACCGTTTTACACCAGAACGTTTTGAAAAGAAGTTTCCGTCGTCGGGATTTGTTGTAGGAGCTAAAATTTGCTGTGGCAGTCGAATTCATCCAGGATTATCTTATTAGGAATGGAAGTTTATTCCTGGGAGCTTCAAACTGCCGGATTTATTGTGTACTGAAAGCTGTTTTCTGTTATCTCGAAACGTATCTACAGGTATTGTTTCGCGCGGCCCATTGTTCTGACTATTTAATGAGGTTTAGCGAGAGACGCGCCCATTCGTTAACTAAAAATTGCCTCGGTGCGGTGTGTTCGTCATGCACTTAAAAAATAAATCAAATTGTGTACTTTGTGTTATTGCGCAGTATTTAATACTGGGAATATTTGTTAATTTAGTTTCGGCGTGTTTTTAATTATGCATATTCCGTTGGAAATACCGAGCTGGAATACTCACAGTGGAGTAAGATTGAAAGACATACAAGGTGGATACCGAAATTTTTTTAATTTTAACCTGAGATTTTCCGGTCTTTTCGATTAGTAACATAAAATTAAATGTCAAATTAAAATAAGAACAAAATTATCCATTTATCAAATTCCTTAAATGTAATAAATACATTTTTTTTTCGTGTCTCGTGTGAAAATATGTTAGTTTGTCCTGTTTTAAGAGCCCCCTCAAAAAATTAGCTCAAAAAAAATTTTTTTAGAGATCGCTCAAGATTTTTAAATATTTCCAAAATCGTCAAAAATAATTTTTTTTAAATTTTTTTTCTCGTTATTTTATCATTTTCTATGTTGAAAAAAATCTCGATTCTGAAAATTTCAAATCTATATTTTAATTTCTAAAGGTCACTCATAATTATTTTAACTTTAAAAGTAGTGTGCCTAAAATGTTTTCGAGCGACCTCTAAAAATAAATATCAACGAACTAATAATTTTTTTTTTGAATTTGATGAAGAAAAGAATAGAAATAAATCACGAGACACTTAAAAAATTTCTCGAGGCAAAATTTACTACCACACTGTGGGTATCAAATATTTATAATTTTTGAATTTTTTAAAATTTAAGTGTTGATATTTATTTTTTAGAGGTCGCTCGAAAACAGGTACACTACTTTTAAAGTTAAAATAATTATAAGTGACCTTTAAAAATTAAAATGTCGATTTGAAATTTTCAGAATCGAGATTTTTTCAAATTAAAAAAAAAAGAATGAAATTTTTGACGATTTTGGAAATTTATAAAAATCTTGAGCGATCTCTGAAAAAATTAATTTTTTTTGAGCTGATTTTCTGAGAAGGCTCTTAAAACATATTTTCACAAGAGACACGAAAAAAAAATTCGTTTTTTTTGGGCTACCCTAATGAACAAGTATTTTTAAGGAATGAATTTTTACATCTCCATCGGTAAAAAAACACTTTTAAAATCTATAGCTGCAACAAATAGGCATTTACTCCTATCGAATTAGAGTTTGAACGTGAAAAAAATATTAATAGATATTTTATTGCGCCTTATGACGAGTAAGAGTATGTGATTTCTCCTTTTTAATAAAAATTACCGTAAAATTAAGCTTTATATAATGCAAAAAGAGCGAATTCCCGAGCGGCTTTTGCCTGACCTTGGGACAATTTGTTAATAACGCTGTTTTGCACGACCTACTTTGTTAGTTGTAAAGGGCTACTTAATTTCAACCTTTTGAAATTTTTCATTTTCGATCCATTCTACACACCCTTCATAAAGGGCTATAAAATATCTACTAATAATTTTTTCAAATATTCAGGTTTTATGATCTAATTCGACTGGAGTAATCTCTGTATCGGGTTAAACAAATTACTCAGGCCCTTTACTGCGTCGCTATATATTAAAAAACGGCCTTGCCTTGTTCCCCTACGGCGCAAATGAAATTAAATTGACACTCTTGAACCTGAAGCGAACACTTCACTTTTTAATACCGCCTCTTGGATCTGAAATTAAATTTTTCGAGATTTTTGTTCGGCAATTCCGTACATCCCTCGTCGAAAATATATTAGGTACAGCTCAAGATGGTAAATACGTATCAAATAAATTTATAATTTGTCACATGCACTTCTAAATTGACAATTCATATTATTTGTAATTATTTTAAAAGGATTATTTACTTTTTAATCCACTCGCTGAGACTGAGAACGTTTTTTTAAACTTTCACGAGTTGGCTGTGGAAACAATTGATTTCATCCCGTGATTACTTGAACCGTTCGAGTTCAGTTAAACGTCAAAAATAGTACGTCGATTAAACGACAATGGATTGAAAACGGCGGTCCAATTTGTGGCGGAAAAGTTGCTCGCAGGAAGATGTTACATTCTTCAAATCTACTCGCGGCCGATCCGAAAGTTCCTCTGACCGGCTCCGAAAGTTTAATACTTTCGCGGAACCTGTGAAGTCTCGTAAACCAATATTGATTTATCTCCCCGCACGCGGGGATTAGGAGGATGATTTAAAAGCTGAATCGAGTATTAACCTGTGAAATACGTAAAATTTTTATACCGTATACGTCTAATGTCCGTTTGCATCGAAATATACTAACAACAACTTAATGAAGTCGTTCTTAAGGTTAAGTTCGACACAGAAAAATGTCCTGTTCACTCTGTAAAAACCTGTACAGGAAAATGTAAACGCATTTGCACGAGAGTAAATGCGCAAATTTCCCAGTAGGCTTATGCCAAACAGAGGAGGGGTTCTATGAATTCCGTTATGCAGAATTTGCGTTATCAGCCCGAGGAAGAACAGCGGTTCAAGGTCATGTTGCAATTGACGAAGAATTTCCACACGCTTTGCTTTATCCCGTAAACAATTTTTTGTCAACCGCATATCTTTCTATTCAAACCGAATGCGAAATAATTGGGTACAAACAAACATTTGAAGGCGACAACGAAAGCGTTGACCGACTATACAACGAATTATATTCATTTAAAGCCTTTCGAAATTGAAAGAGAAAATAATTAACATTTATAATTGAAGCCATTAACGAATTAATTATTCGGTTTATTTGGGCCGTAATTAAAAATTAAAGCCAACAATAACTGCTATTAAGGGTTTGTGTGTTTTAATATAAACGCGCGGATGCGCAAAATTTCCAGCCGATATTGGGGAGACGCGTTGCCGCTAGGGGGCGTTAATGTTGTTAACATGAAAATCAAAGTAATAAACTACTAAATAGTGAGGTATCAGGGCGAATAACCCTCCCTAGATATTTTGCCATTTCCCCTTGAAGGTACGGAAGTGAAAAATTACTGATTTATTCGCGATTTTCTAATGGGAACGTTAGAAATTTGCGATTAGGCCACATATATTACAAGTTACAAGGAAATTTCCTAAGGGATTCGCGGTAAATCTCAATTAAAACGCTTCTTTGTTGGGTGATGATGTATACCACTGCTCCAGCATGCCCTGATTGTAGTTTAATGATAAGTCAAGCGATTGAATTATCACACGGAGGAACCGGATTTTCTTTTAGGGGAAACAGGAGCAATGGGAAATATATTTGCCGTCATGTCACGGTATTTTATTGCCTTTCTTTATTATTATTGTTTTTCGATTGAGATATCCGACCATTTTATTTTCGCCACATTTTAATGACTCACCCCGCAGAAAAGTGAGTTTATCGATGTTCACTATGGCCGATTTTGTTGAGCAAAGAATTTGCAATAAATTATGAATGAATATTCTGCTGCGGAAAGATTGAGGATGTTACACGAAAACATTCGATTAACAATAAAAAAAAACCCTGTTGATAGTGTTGGAATTTCAAAAGATTCAGTAAATATCACACAGCATTGAAAGTTCGAGACCATTTCGCCAAAAATTCAACTCATATCGTTCCGCAACCACCGTATTCGCCTGATTTAGCACCGAGTGACTTCTGGGTATTCCCTAAACTCAAAAGACCACTCCGTGAACACCGTTTCGACTTGATCGGGGATATAAAAGAAAAATACTTTTCAAACTGTTTCGAGAGTTGGAAAAAACGTTGGCATAAGTTCATTGTATTGAGTGGGGATTACTTTGAAGGCGACGAAATTGATTTGGAAGCATAAATAAAGATTTTTTATTTTTTAAACAAATTCACCTTATTTTTTGGACAACATTATTCAGAAAGAATCTTTAAAACCCATAATTTCACCTCGTACTTCACTGCTCTTCCCTGCTAGAAGTTAGCGAGAGTCCCATCCTTTACAAAGTCAAACTTTAAAGTCAACTAAAATCTAATAAGATTATATCAGCAGTGGCAAGCAGCTGTAAGTATATTTTAATGTCGCCCTTCCATTAATATCGCGGTAGGTAAATTAACTCCATTTGAAGCAAGGCGCAGTCATTTAAAAAGTTAATCAATGCTTACAGTTGCACTTAATTTGAAAAATTACTTGCCACTGCAGAAGCCGACTATTATTTGAAAAATTAATTAACCTGGGTTGTTTAAATAAAGGTAAGAAGCATGATTATGCCTATAAAATATTATTTAGCAGGTTTACAATTCTATAAAAGTTCTATGTTTAGCACCAAATCACCAAATTAAAATCTAATAATATAATTTCTCCGTTGAAATTGCCGTATTCTTTTATCCATCACTATGAATTCTGTAACACTGATCACAGATTACTTTATTTCAAACAGACCAATAATAACACGGACTGAATCCGTTCCATGAAATAAAACGGCAATAATCAATAAACGACAGCTCTTTGCATCAAAATTTACGAAGGCTGTCCAGGCCTACACGATATGAGGCATGATAAAGAGGGATAATCCCCCTCGATCCCAAATCATTGAGGCCAATTTCTAACCATGGAATAATGGCGCATCAAAATGTACATTTAGTCTACCTATTTGTTATCGAAGCCCATAGATAAATGAAATAGTTGTGTGACATATATTCCATGGTCAATTGTTTCACTAACTTTATAGATACAGATAGGAAATCTTTGCACTGAAAAGGCCCGAAATACTACCAACCTATTGAACAAGGCCAAACTTAATTGCAAAAGTTACCAAAAGAAATGCGTTTTAAAGCTCATTTACTTGGAAAATATACATTTCTTTAAAGTCAACGACTTGTTTAGATACGTTTAACCAAGTTTTATAAACAATTACAATATGTGTTCAAAAGGAACAAGAACCAGATCTTAATTTTTCTAAAATGTCACATCTACTCCATAATGGGTGTTCCTGCTGATGACAGAACACGACAGGAAAACAACATAACCTATATGTAAGGTTTTAAAATTTACATTTCCCACTGACATGTTTTGATTTATTCGCCCTCAATATCAACGACGGCTTTTAAAAAATAGTTTACGTTAATGGTTGATTCGAACAGTATAATTTCTCTAATAAGCGTCTCAACGATGGTGACAACAGACACTGGCTTTCCAGATCCTGACAACCCCAGTAACGAAATAAGAGCCACGAACGACGTAATTCTGGTCACCGATGACGAAGAAGACTCCGACAACCAAGAAACCGTAGTTCTAGACGAATACCAACCCCTTGCAACGGAAGACATTGGAGATTTACACCAGTCGAGCAGTGACGACGAAGGTTAAGTGATTCACGCCTTTTTGATGCACGTACATTACATATAATTATTTTACAGGTCACGACGTCCAAATAACAAACTCTACACCTACGAATGATTCCGTAGTACCTCCTATTACTCCGATGGAAGAAGTAATAGTAAAAGAAGTGTGGTCGGGTCCCCCACCTAAATCCGTCGACATCGAAATGGACAGCAAGAGAGTGGACGAAGTTAAGCAAGTCATGATGAACGTTACCTTGCCCCAAAGTTCTATACCCGAGTGGGCGGCGAATATACCGGAGGAGGAATGGAAGAACCAGCTGATGAAACGGCTCCAGAACATGAAGGATGAGGGGAAATAAAGCGTATAGATATAATTTTTAATTTATTGTTTCATTCCGGTTACTTTTTAAAAAAACTTAACGCCAAGTCTTAAAATTTTTAGATAAACACCTGAAAAGGTTTCTTAATGTGATTTTTTTTTAAGTTTTGGTAAGTTTGAGGCACTTTCTTTTAAGAATTATATTTAAAAAAGTTATATTTTGAGCTCATATTGTATATTTTTGTTATTAAGGTGAATATTTTATGTAAGCCTCGATTTGTTTAGTAAAAGACTCATTATACAGGGTGTATATCAATTTAGAACCTGGAATTATCAGGGAGGTACATAGGTCTGGAAATATCGTGAATTCTTAAGTTTTCATGTAATTTTTTCAAATTCCAGTCGTAATCGTTGTTTATTTACAAAGTTGTACCACCGGATGTCCTGTCGCTGAGAAATAAATTTGTTACTACTATTTTACATCGTCTATTTGTATCACCTGTGTCGCATGTTTGTTGGTTGACTGTCGTGAAGGCTCTATAGCAAATAGCCAACCAGCAAATACATTTTTATAGATTTTATTACACTGTTTGTCTAAATATGAATTAATGCACAAATAACAGACTTTCCTCCATTCGAACGCAGATTTTCTATAAAATGGAATTAGTTTGAAGCTCAAATTACTTTTTGTTGTAAAGAAATTTGTAATTTGCCGCTTTTGAACTAGTGGCATATTAAATTACAAATTTCTTTACACCAAAAAGTAATTTGAGTAACAAACTAACTTCATTTCTCAGAAAATCTGCGTTATAATGGAGGAAAGTCCGTTATTTGTGCATTAATTCATATTTAGACAAACTATAATAAAATCTAGAAATGTATCTCTGGTTGGCTATTTGCTATAGAGCCCTTTTAAGAATTCCTGGCCAAACAGTGACGAACGTAATACTTCTTACAATACTAAAAAAAACAATTGAATTCCTGTTCACTTGAATTTTTATCAGGAAAAATTGAAGATCAGCTGTAAGCACCTCAATTTGCATTAACTCATCTATTGCAGATAATTCGACTGTAATATCAAACAGAAACCATGAAAACGCTTTAGTAAGACTTTTTACGTAAATTCAATCGTTCAATCATAAGTACTCCTGCAAACTTTAGCAATTCATGCCTGTTATGGGCGCCATATTGGATCCGCCATTTTGAGATTCAACAATCCGCTGGGAATTAGAACTAAGGGTCTAAAGAATCCCCAGTGAGCCTTCTTAAGTTAAAATGAATGATTCTGGGATCATTCGTATCGATTTCTTAATAATATCTGCAATTTTTTACACATACGGGCGCCATGTTGGATCCACCATTTTGAAATTCAATAAATTGACTAGATTATTCAGAATCCACGAAAACCTCTAAAAAGTCTTTTTGGGGTAAATTTAATTGCTACTCGATCTTTAATACTGACTTTTTATGAATTTTAGTGGCTTTTGGACGTTATGGGCGCCATATTGAATCTGACGAGTCGAAATTCGCAAAAAACTATAATCACTTTAAATTCACGTCAAATAAGCCTACTTACTTCTTAAAATCCTGTTCAGCATCATCGGAGCAACAAACGAGTTTCAATTTCACCTTACTTTTAAATACACAAATATTCACCGATAGAGAAGGAAAAAGGATGGAAGCCTATTGAATAAAACACCGGTTTACTGAATCGTTTATTCTTTTAAATTATAATAAAAAAATTCTAATTGTATCTATGCGATATTTACAATATACAACTATGTAACAATAAGTACAAATAAATGCCAGTCATATATACAAAAAAAAAAACTTGGAAGTTACCTTTTTAAAATACTACTTATTGTCTACGCAAAATTTATATGAGTATTATTAATAATCGTGCAGTTTCAATTTTTTTCACTTTATCGAAATAAAAATAACTGTGGGTTGGCTGTTTCAGGTGTAATCTCTTATGTAACGCGATGAAAGGTATACCCGTGTAGAGAACTTAAACTCGTTCTAAATATTTAAAATATACACACCTAGATTAAAATCAGATATTAATAGAATTGAAATAATGAAAAAATTTTTAGAATGGATGTCGTAAAGTATTAATATCTGATTCAATACAGTATTTGTAAAAAATATTACATATTTTACATAATAAAATATCACAACTCTAATAAAATCAGTGAGGGACAGTGAAAATAAAAGTAATCGTATTTTGATAACAAAGCATAAGAAGGGGATGATTTTTAGGCCCACATGGAGAATTCATAATAAAAAAGTTTTGAATGAAGTTTGCAAAATAAATAAATTATTAAGATCACCAATACATTTTTATAGATTTTATTACACAAATTGTCTAAATATGAATTAATGCATAAATAACAGACTTTCCTCCATTCCAATGCAGATTTTCTATAAAATGGACTTGGTTTCAAATTCAAATTACATTTTGTTGGAAAGAAATTTGTAATTTAACGCATAAATTACAAATTTCTATAAACCAAAAAATAATTTGAGTTTGAAACCAAGTCCATTTTATAGAAAATCTGCGTTGGAATGGAGGAAAGTCTGTTATTTGTGCATTAATTCATATTTATACAAACTGTTGTTAGAATTTAAAAAAATGTCACCTTTTCTTGGGTATCTGCAAAAAACGTTTGACTGATGATGAAAATTAAAGCGGACCAGTCCAATTTAAAGAAAAATTTATATCATTCGGAGATAAATATCTGTATCAGTAAGAGGAATACTAGTTACTTTCACTGAAAACCCCAGAAATTTGAGACCACTGGATTTTTCGATCTCTACTTTGTAACTCTTCGTGGTGTTTTGAAAATTTCTTTCATTTTATTTGAAAAACGAACCATTTTCAATTTATTGTATTTGTTTATTTTCATTAACGTTACGAAAACACTACACAATAAGTGACCTAAATCCAAAACTACTCGTTTTTCGAATAAAATGATATTTTTTTTTGACGCACCTTTGAATTTAGTCAACGTGACTCCACCACTGTTACACATATTTATCTCCGAATTCAGTGGATTTTTGTCTTTATTTAGATAAATCAGTCCGAGTTTCGTCATTCTATATAAATCGTCTTCAGAGATAGTTTGAAAAGTGGTGATTTTTCTTATTTTCATCACTCTGTATCTCATAATATATCAATTTTCAGACCCATATTTAAATTTCAAAGCAGAACGTATTTTATTTCTGAAAAGGTCTGAAGAGGGTTCTATAGCGGATAGGCAACCAACAATACAGTTTGTCTAAATATGAATTAATGCACGAATAACAGACTTTCCCCCATTTTAACACAGATTTTTTATAAAATGGATTTAGTTTGAAACTAAAATTACTTTTAGGTGTAAGGAAATTTGTAATTTACGATGCTAATAGCGGCAAATTACAAATTTCTTTACAACAAAAAGTAATTTTGGTTTCAAACCAAGTCCACTTTATAAAAAATCTGCGTTAGAATGGGGGAAAGTCTGTTATTTGTGCATTAATTCATATTTAGACAAACTGTGTAAAAAAAATTATAAAAATGTTTTACTGGTTGCCTATTTCCTACAACGCCCTCTTAATGGAGAATGTAATAATTGAAGAATTTTTTTTTATTTCAGAAATTTTCCCATTCCCGACATTTTTATTAATTTTTGTACCTATTCAGATAATAATTTTTACTCTACGTGAGTATAGGAATCATCCCCTAAAAAACGGTATAACTCCCGCACTTCGTTATCAAATTGCGACAACTTTAATTTTCACGAGTCGTCACTTAAAAACAAAAAATCAAGTAATGGATACATTTATTACCGTCTTCCGCTGCTGTAGGATACAATTAAAGTGGGATTTGTTTGGTAAATTTGAAATATTTCAAATAATTACAAAAAAAAATCCACCCGCTATGGATATATAAACCCGAAAAGAGCAGAGAAATTTCTTAAAACGATTGCCCATTTACTAAATGAAAAACGTTCAACTTTACTACAATTTCCGAATCACTCCGCTTCTTCCCTTACGACGGGCTCCCCGTCCAGCTTTTTCAAGTGCGGCAACCGCTTTATCGCCTCGGCTTTATACACCGACTCCTCCAAATTGTCGCTAAGCGGATTCCCCACAAATAAAATGTCCTCCAACGAAGGCAGCTCTTGGAATTTCATGAACTCGCCTACCGAATACTCTCTATGAGAATTACGCAATCGTTAACGCCGATACCACTTACCCCACTCCTTGATAAGATTGTTACCGATATACAAAACCTTCAGTTTCTTCAAAACCTGCACTCCTTTAACCTTCTCGATCAAATTGTAAGAGATCCACAGTTCCTCCAGGGTATCGGCCACTCCTTCCAGTCCGGAGAACGATTTTATGTAGTTCCTGCCCAACGACAAGATTTTTAAGTTCTTGAGAGCGCTCAGGCCCGCGATTTTTTCTATCATGTTCGTCGACAGGCTCAGCTTGGTGACCTTGGTCAACGCCGACAGGGAGTTGTCCATTTTTTCGATCGGGGGCCACTGGAACTGGAAGCCTATGTCGGTGGCGTCGGCGATGGCCTTGTCTGGGTTTTTCTCCTCCCACCTTTTTATCGCATCCTTTATTGTCGTCGGTTTTGACATGTTTATAAATTTTCTGTCACATTGATTAAACGGTGAAGTTCGTCTCTATGGCAATTTTTTACGGTTTGGTATTGATCAAACACCAGCGATGTTGGTAGGCAACAGATCTAGTACTTTGTCCCTTTAATAATGGTTTATTTTTGTGATAAATTTTAATACTTTCAATTTTACCAAACAAGCATCCGACGGGGGTCAAATTGACAAATCCTGGACAATTATTTACACGAACGGATTTGACATGGAAAAATAAGGCTATAAAAGTTAAAAAATAAGTATTAAAGTTTAGCTGCTGTACAAATTTTTTTTTGTATTTGTCTGTAAATGAAGGAAACGTCTTTCCGAGCAATTTTAAAACTTCTCGACCAGTTGCGATCAACCTCAATTGATAATCAACGTAACTGTTACGTTTTCTTTTAATTTTGCCGCGATTGAATAAAATTTTAATTTTTTCCATTTCAAATCGTTACTTATTTTCGATAAACTTCAAATTTACGGTTTTACACTGTACAGGGTGCGAAATTTAATATTAGCAGATGGGATTCTCACAAATAACTTACAACTCTCGCCACAACCAGGAAATAAATGAATTAGGTCCAAATATTTAAGTTAAATTCGCTACCGATCAACCTCTTACGATTTATGAGATTCCCATTGAATTTGAATAAAAAAAAACAGTATGCAGTCTCTCTTGTATGTGAGAGACAAACCGTAACCAGACGTCCACCACCAATTGAGGATCCATACCCAGAGTGTACCGATTTATACGTACGGGCCGTTAACAAATTTAAAAAATAAATTAATGTAAAAATATTTTATATTAAGTAGACCCAAAGGATACGCAAATTTGGAAACCATAATTTCTTCAAAATTGCAAATTTTAAACCTACTACGATTTTATTTAGGTGAGAATTTCTTAGCAAAATGTATTTTTAACACACCTCTCAGAATATTCCCGTAGGAATACTTGTGCCTACTGATGTAGGTCTCTCTGTGAAATATAACCTATAAAGTATATGTCATTTTAAATGTCACTGCTACGCAGCACCTACTGGCACATCGCATTATTTTGTACCTACTGGTGTAGGTCGCTGGGTGGAATATAACCTATAAAGTATATGTCATGTTTTAAATGTCAGTTCCTCAGTGCCTACTGACACAAAATATTACTTTGTACCTACCGATGTAGGTCGCTATGTGAGATATAACCTACAAAGTATGTCATTTTAAATGTCAGTTCCTCGGTGCCTACTGGCAAAAAATATACTTTGTACCTACCGATTTAGGTCGCTCGTGGGATATAACCTACAAAGTATATGTCATGTCTTAAATGTCATTGCTACTGAGTATCAACTAGCAATAACTTTTCTTGGTATTTATTTTAATTATTTTCTTATTCAATTTGTTTCTGAATATAAAGAAACGCTTAATTTTGTAAATTTGCAATAATTATTTATGCTGTTTCTTATACGAGTAATTCTTTGATTAAAAAAATTCTAGCAGGTTTAGGATTAGCAAATTTTAAGAAATTATGAGATGCAAATATACGTTATATAAAACAGTAGCTGTAGATTCAAAAATTCATCTATATGGACTTATATTTGAGCTTAAGCGGGCTCTATAGCAAATAGGCAACCACCAACACATTTTTATAGATTTTCTTACATAATTTGTCTGAACATGAATTAATGCACGAATAACAGACTTTCCTCCATTCTAACACAGATTTTCTATAAAATGGAGTTAGTTTGATATTCAAATTACTTTTCGTTGTAAAGAAATTTGTAATTTACCGTGTAAATTACAAATTTCTGTACACCAAAAAGTAATTCGAGTTTCAAACAAAGTTCATTTTATAGAAAATATGTGTTAGAATGGAGGAAAGTCTGTTATTTGTGCATTAATTCATATTTAGACAAACTCGGTAGTAAAATCTATAAAAATGTATTACTGGTTGCCTATTTGCTACAGAGCCCTCTTAATTTGTTTTTTCGTGTTAGTGATCGGTTCGTACATCAATAAATGGGGACACCCTGTACGTTATTACTTTTATAAAAATCAATGTAAAAAAAATCTATTATGTCTTTTCCAATGGTGGTAGCATTTACACTAGATTTTCGTAATAAAATAAATAAAATTCATATAAAAAATTGAGTATTTCAAACAATGTGTCGTAAATATGAGAAAATAAATAACACTTTCTATAATTACTCGTAATGTACAACAATATATTAAAATCTTTTCTTTAAGTACTCATTTTAAAACAAACATGTAATGGTATAAAACATTATCTACAAACACTTATTTAAAATATACAGTGTGACTATTCGAATATCTGCATTCCACCTTTTTTTTTTTTTCATAATTGCAACGTTTCTAAAGAATCTCTCACCCGTAACTAATAAGTGCGTATTTTTTAAACTACCAATCTTAAAGGTAAAAAACGCTTTTACTAGTGGTGGAATCTCAAATTTAAAAAAAAAAATCGAAAAATAAAAAAACGAAAAAAAAATTTAAAAATTTTCCCTAAAACGTTAACTTGATCCTAATACAGTGAAACAAATTTCAGATCTACCTCCAAGCCCGCGGCCGGGCCTCGATTCGTTAAGGGGTACATTAAAACTTTACAGAAGATCTCACTATGCAAGTCGAAAAATTGAATATCCTAAAAAATCCTAGCTCGTCCACTTATTAGGAGCTACTGCTGAGCTGCCACCGCTGCGTCTCCAGGTTGCTGTTGCACCGCTCGACGGTCACGCCCTTCATGTTGGTGTACTTCGTGTCCAGGCACAGCGGATAGCGGGAGTGCCTCAGGAGGCCGCCCGGCTCGATCAGGTGCCACTTCTGGCTGTCGGAACCGTCGCATATCCTCATCACCACCTGAGAACCTGAAAAAAACGAGAATTAGTCTTACGGTCTCATGTTTTGTGACCCGGTGTCGCTGTATTTTTTTTTTATTCAATCAAAACGCCAAAAAGTCGCAACCTTACCTTTCAAAAAGTTGACGAGTGTCAAACAGAGGTCGTGGTGCTTAATCAGTCCCCCGCTGGTAAAACTCCACTCCTGGTTGCCCCCGGTGTGGTGGCACTGATACAGCGCCACGGTACCGTCCAGCAGGTGACCCATCGTGTCGAGGCAGAACATGCCCTGGCGGAGTTCTCCGATGTGGGACGTCGTCGCGTGCGGGATTGCCAGCTCCGGGTAGACGTTCTGCAGGTACCACTTAAACGGCTTGCACTGCAAGTTCTTTTTCAACTCGAGACGGTCGCTTATGCTGAAATAAAACCGACTAGTATGCTAAATAGACACGTTTATCGGAGCTTACTCTCCGAACGGTACGTTCTTGGCGAGAGGAACGGCAGCGTAATAGTAATTCTTGTAATCGTCCATCCAAACCTCGGCTGCACGTCTCGTATTTCTCGCAAACACGTTACCGCTTCCTCCGGGGAAGGTGTAAGGGTGTCGCTTGCGAAATACATGTCCAACCTGAAATTAACGGGATATAAAAAATTATCGTGGGTTGAATCCCAAGACCATCGAGTTTTGCCCGATAAGTGAATTTTTTTACAAAATTTTGCTCGGATAACGACTTTCGGTCTTGGGATTTTGTCTAAAGATTTATTCGGTCAAAAACAAGACTCTTCTTTGTATTTTGAGGGACCACATTGCCAATTTCTTCGTCAATTTCTCCCGTTTCAGTGTCTCCAAAGTGCTATAATTTCAAATAAAAATACTGAATACGACTTACCCTGCTGCACGGTATAATTTCGAGACTGCCTCCGCACTGCCAGACCCGGAACGAAATCTCCAAATTTTCTCCACCCCACACGTCCATCTTCATATCGTACTTGCCTAACTTGTCGAAGTAAGCTTTGTCGATCACGAAAAGACCTCCCGCTATCATCGGAGTCCTTATAGCCTAAAGTTACATAAGTTGATTATAAGAAAATATATATTAAATTATTATTTTTTTTAATTTACCCGAGTCGGATCCCTCTGTCGGTTCTCCCTTTCGGCGTAACTCAAATATTCCCATTTGAAAACGAGGTTCCAATCAAAGCCTCCCCTTAAGTCCGCCGAGGCCCCGATATATTGGAAAGTATCCATGCTTATTACATCTATCACAGGGCATACAACACGTGTGGGGTCCTGTGTAAATATATTCGTCTTTAAATTTTAAATATCAATCAAGTTAGTTAATGCGGACATCGTAAAATTTTTTTAAATGTACACGACATCCCGAACTGCATAAGTCAAACTTCATCTTACAACAGAATTTAGAAACTTAGTCGTCAAGATTCAAAGTTAGAATTGAAAACGATGGTAACTCTTCCAGAAAATCCCGAAAATCCCTAAACTAACCAAGTATTGCAACTGATTCTTCTTATTTTGCCCCAATACGTAACTTTCAATTTGGAATTTCTAAAAACTCCACTGCATTTTTTAAATTTCGCTATTTATATCCGAAATCAAAAGATTTATCTTATATTTCAGTGTTGGCAATAGGAGTTTTGATTCATACTACGAACAAAGGCAACGGTGTTAAGTACCACAACCAATGTTCTTGTTTGACCCAAAACGGCGGTTTGATGTACATCAGTTTCTGCTATTTACATATTAAAATATATTAAAATTTAATTGTTGTAGAAGCTACAAGTATTGAGGTATTGCCTAATGAATTGTTCAAAATAAACATGTATTGAAAATTCAAACTATGTTTCAAGGTTGGCAATAGGAATCTTACCCCAAAATGGCGGTTGACAGAAGTACTTATCAATATCTAGGGACAATGTTAATAATCACCATGGGAACCAAAAGTTTTATACAAACACACGTAATACTACCACTTTAGGGCGCACAAGACATGAAAGCCAAACTATAAAGTTAAATTGATACTACCCGTCAGTCTCGCACGGACAATATCCGCAAATCCCTTGATAATCTCCGCGTGACGTCATAACATGGCCGCGGATATGCGCAGTATCATATCTCGTGTCTTTGTATCATGCAATGTTCCATTTCTACGTCTAATGGTCGTAAACAAGGATTTAAACTTTATTCGGTTGTTTAAATGAAGACAAAAAAATTTAATTACTTACATTTATTATCCGACCACAATTAAATAATAAAGTTTAGCGACGTTTTTTGTGCAAAAATTGTTTAGTTTAAAAATTATTTTCTTACCAACCAGAAAAAATGTAAAATGAAGAAAAATGGAGTAAAATTTCATCTGTCGCTGAATTATTCTGGTTAACAGTTATTATCAGGGCTCTCGGAACTGAGCCGCGCGGCATAGGCGTACGCATTATATATTAAAAAAAGCAAGAAATTAAATTAATTACGCAATATCCGCTCCATAACAGATCAACAGTATACTAACGTGATGCGAACGTAAAAAGCATTCTGAAGCAGCGGCTCACGAATTTTTCGGTTGGCCCGCTTAGCACGCCACTGAATTGCGGCTCTCTCTGACAGCTTAGTTATTATTATTTTATAATGGGCAAAACGTACATAAACTATTGCAAAAAATTAAAAGGTTAAAAGAATTTCTGAAATTTTTCCGTGTGATTTTTGACAGACTGTATTTAGATGGAAAATGGTCGGGTCGGGAATTAAAAAAAAAAACATTTTGAAGCTCTAAGATTCTAGTTTTTAGATCTTTGGGTCGCAATTTTTTAGGAGCTATGGTTATCATGTAATTCTAACAAATAGCGCGACAAAAAATTTTAAACTTTTTTTTATTAATTTTTTTCCAGATAAGAAAAAGGAGTTTAAAAAAACTGTTTTTTAAGTGATTACAGACTGCACAAAAATTAATTAGAAATTTAGCTCAAAAAACGGTATGAATTGGGATCGAAATGTGGTTTGAGTGATCAACTTTAATTTTAATTTAATTAAAAGTTGATGAACAGAAGCGTAGGACGGAAAAGCCGAATCGTGCTGGAAACAATAATTGAATTTTGTTTTCTTCAATGTCCGGTTTTCCAAATAAAAATAAAAAAAAAAAATTCCAAAAAATTTTCCAAAAATTTTCCAAATTTTTAATTTTTCAACAAATTAAACGTTATTGGCAGTAAAAATGTGAGAAACTCTCAAAAAAAATTTCCTTTCCATTTTAATCATGATTAAGAAGTGTTTAAGCTCAAAAAACGTGACCCTTTCATTTTTTCAAAAGTTTTACTGTTTCAAACAAAGAAACGGTTCGCTAGTTCGAGATGAAACTTCACAGGGTTCTCTTAACATTAGTCGTTTCGTAAATATTTCTAATTTAGCCGTCAATTTTCTAAAAAACCATAAATTATTACCCTTTTTTCCTGTTTTTAAAATTCGTGTAAAAACTGAAAAAAAAAAATCCGAAAAGTTGCGGCTGCATGTTAGGAAATTTACTCCAGTTTTCGAAATTGGCCTTCAATTCTCTGTACGACCATTTGTCCCCGAGATATCGATGACAAAAGGAGCCTTTTCCATTAAAAGTCCGATATTTCGATGAAAAATGGTCGTATCGAAATTTAAAAAAAAGGAAATTGAAGCTGAATAAACAAGCTATCTGGTCCGTGCAATGGCTTAGCTGAAAAAAATTTTTCTAAGTCCGTGGACTCGAAATTTTTTTGTCGCGCTATTTAGAATTGCATGATAACTGTAGCTCTTCAAAAATTTCGACCGAAAGATCTAAAAACTAGAACCCTAGAGCTTCAAAATGTTTTTTTTTTTAATTCTCGATACAACCATTTTTCACCTACATACAGTCTGCCAAAAATCACGAAAAAATTTAGGAAATTTTAGTATATATTAGAAAATAGGTTTTCGAGAATTTCAACTTTTTATCTATAAAACTTGACACTTTCGGAGCTTTCTAAGAACTTTTTTTCTTACTTTGAAGAGTTCTAGTATGAGATAAAGTTTAGATTATGCAATTGAAAACATCGTAGAGAACTTGCATTAGTTGTTTTATAAATTGAAATACGTTTCATTAATTAAAGAAATAATTTGAAAGTCTTTTACCGCTAAGGCCAGAATCCATTTAATTACCCATTAAAAAGTTTTAGAGTTATTTAATATTTCTGGGTTGTTATTATACAGTTTAAAACAAAGTTTCGACACAAAATCTAAATTTTATATTTCGTTTTACATTTCCAAATATCCTATAAATAGTCTTACATTTGCATTTCGTGACACAGACACTTTATTACGAAAGTATTGGGGAACAGTAACCAGTTCTAAAATATGAATAAAACCGCCTCAAAATGTACCCATTCGTCCTAGACTTACATCTGATGAGTACTTCTTTAAAAACCACATAAAAGAATAAACGAAAAATAAAAATACAAAGAATAAATATTACTCCCAGCATCCGAAGAACGTCGCCTTCACAAAAATGAAATATACAGCCAACTAATAAAGGGCACAGAGAATGATAAAGTCTATTTACCATCAAGGACACTTTCCGGTCCTTTCAATTCACTAGACGACCCCGTGTGACCTTAACGAAGGAACAGGGAGGAAAACGGAACTCGTGGAATCGGAAAAATACTTTTATCTCGCTAGGTTAATTAACACTTACCTCGGCGACTCTTTCGAGCAACGGCTCCAGCCAGTTGGCGTTGCACTCGCAGTGGCTGTCGAGGAAAGTCAGGACGGAGGCCTTCGCAGCGTCCGCTCCCCGCACTCGGGACCTCATCAGGCCCTCCCGTTTCTCGTTACGCAACACGCGGACTTTCTGGATCTTCGCCAGTTCTTCCCCGTCGGCCGCTGGAATTAGCAAGAAGAAAATAATTCACACTCAACTGCGGCGATTGAATTTAAATATCCCACGTTTTGGGAGGATAGTTATTTTTGGTTTAGTTGGTAGCAGTGTTGCCAATCACCTGACGTAATAATTGTCATTTAACCGCGTTTTATTTACCTGAGATTTCAGCTACTTTGAAAGATGATTGGTTAATTAACCGAGATCTCAAGTAAATAGAATACGGCTATTAGTTGCTTTCCAATTAAAAATATATATAAAAATATACTTTGGGAACACTTGAAATTGGCTTTTTGGGTCCCAATAAGCTGGAACATTTTACTCCTAAACTGTTCTTGTTTGTTTTCCCCTTAGAGCTTAGAGCATATACTTCATGTACAGAAGCCGCTGGAGAAGCAGTAAATGTCTCCAAATGCAGAACTACTGTTTCGCCACCGTTTACCGGCACTATCTCCTTTTACATGCACTGTAGGCTGTCTACAATTCATGTATTTGTAATACATGATTACAGTGGCCAATCTCGTGCCTGCGCGAGAGAGAAAGATAGTACCCAAACTATTTCTCTCTTTCACCGGTCTACACTATCACCGTAAGCGTGCTTCTTCCATGTAGTATTATGCTCTATGGCAGTAATGTAAAGTCACAAGTTCCTGATAAGTGATAATGTTCTTCCACAAATTAAATCCTAAATATTTTGCCCTTGAAGTAAAATCCGTACACACTTTAAGTTGATTAAAATTGTTATTTCCCCAAAACGTTGCAACAAATTAAATAAGTCTCTCTAAGCACCCTAGATTTCCAAGAGAATACTTGAAATTTGCGATAAAAAGCTTTCTCCTCAAAAGGATTTAAAAAAGGCGTCCTTCCAGAAAGCCTTTTAGATGTTAATTTTATTAATATTATTCTTATTCCGTTCCCACTTCTGCGCCACTTTAAGAAAAGGCTGGCGAGGAGATCTTATCTTCGTAATCTGTATCGAATGAATTTGATAATACAGGGACTTCAATGTAATAAAAAAATTGCACGAAGGAATTTGGATTTAAATAAAGTAATCATTATATTTGGGAATAATCTGACGACTGCATTTAAAGAAAATATAAAAAAGGTTTTTCTGGCGATTTAGAAAAATACCTAACAAACTCAGGAAGCGCGAATATATTCTACTGATTTTTTAAATAAAAATAATACTTACGGTTATCACTGTAGTCATCGACTAGAATGATTTCTTTAATAAGGTGCTCAGGACTTCGATTTAAAACGCTGAAAAAAAATACAAACAAGACTGTAATTACCGCAAAAATTGTTAATTTTGGAATGGGTAAGTTAAAGTGAGGTTATGTTACTTTAGCATTTGCCGTTTCGGAATTAAACAAGAATTCCCTGTATCTATTGTCATTAGACAATGTAACGTACCTTCCGGAGCACTCGCAACGCGGTTTGCTCGGTTATCGATTGATTTTGAACTCCTTTCTCCCCATTCGTCACATTTAAATGAGCTTTTATACACACTCCATTATTTCTCCAGCATTCGATACAGAGCAGTTAAAGCTTTATTGCCTTCCACTTCACGCTTCTGGGTCCCGCTCATTTTAAATTCAGTGCTTTTACAATTTTAACCCTAGTCGGGGAGAAATGTGTTGGCGCGCGAGTAAATTTTCTTTTTATATCCTTTTAAGAAACTCGGATGGAAAGCAGCGCGTTAGGAAAACGGTAGAGATCGATAAAAAATGCGGCATTAAAATCTAACAAACAAAAGTAAATAACATAACCTCACTTATTACCAGCTGGTACGCCTAGCGAAGAAAAATACGCAACGCAACACTGACTAGATCGAGAACATCTGGCAAGGTTCTCCCTTGTAGACGCAGCTAACTTTTGAATTTTTTGCAGTGAGCTGACCCACATCTTTACGAGCAAATAAGGTTTTCTTAACGTGACCCCTTTTAATGGCTTTCATTAGCACTGCGGCCATTTTTATTGCGGGGAATTAAACCGCCATGAAAGACTGAATTTACTTGCCGCAATAAGAAGTACCATTAATCAAGGAGGCTTTTATTCACCTCCGAACCCCTGACGCAGAGGCGTGCGTTGAAAAAAACGCGCAGGTTCGGGCCAATAAAGAGCAAATAACGTCCAACGCCCGATATTATCATTTCATCCCGCGAAATACTGGAATAAACCAAGATAAACCCCCTGGTAGCATCTTGGTGAGAATTAAATTCAATTCCATAAATCAGTTTGGTCGCTTATTGGCAACCGCTGGCGCAATCACCTCCCATCGACGCTGTTGGATTCAGTTTCACTGATTTCACGTGATTCTTTCGATACAGTCCGTACTAGATACTATCGGAAATCTCGTTTCTAACAAGCAGAGACGATATACGGAAGTCCGGAATGCCGAAGGAGGTCAGATTTTATTTGATTTGTTTATTTGTTAAACGTGTTTTGTTGTTTAAACGATCGATCTTCGCTTCCTGTCCTCCAAATGAACTCTGTTAAAAGACATCATTGAAAAAAATAATCCGGGTTGAGAAATTCATACGCAGACACGTAACCAGACCTATTTTGTTCTTTTTCTTTCGCAAATCCTTTTCCGAAGTAGAATTCACTCCGAAAGATATTCCCACCAAAAGAAAGTCTTCTGGAACCACGATACCTTTTGCAAATCTATGGAATTTTATTTCAAGGTTTCAAGGTGATATACGCCGTGATACAGGAATATCAAAAGAAGTTTGTTTCCCGAAGGTCATCTTGAGGTTAGAAATTTTTCTCATAATTAGCATTTAGGTTCCCTTTAGATTCCAAAGACCCATTTTCTATAAGGAAATTGTGAAAAGTATGGAAAATGTGCAAAAAATAATTCAGAATAAAAGCAGATTAAGCGAGACACCGAATATAGACCAGGACGAATCTAATCGTTTAAAAATAAAAAAACTTAACTTTACAAATTCAAATTTACTGGGCCGTCCTAATCAGCCGATTTCAATGTTTTAAAAAATTTGAAAGGTTGAGCGGTCTTTTCTATGTGAAAAAATTTTCAAGTATCTAGAACTTTATTTGAGCATTTTGAAAATTCAAAAATTTTTTTCAAAAAATTATTGCGAAAACTATCTAACCAATTTTAATGAAGTTTGGTGTGTTATTTTATTATACTCTGAAGTTTTTTTTAGCAAAATTAGAATGCCCTAGGAGAAATTAAAATATTTTAAAAAAATTATCCAAAAAACTTGATTATTTTGCTTTGTTTTCATCAATTATTTCTATTTTGCAACATCGGTAATAAATTTAAACATTCTTAACTTACAGTATATTGTGCAAAAATCAATTCTAAAACTTTTTTCCTCTTCAATATTCTTCCAAAATGCAAAGGTTCCAAGATATAAGTAAAAAACTCAGATAAAATAGGTATTTTTAAAAAATTTTTAAACAGTTTTACAATTTTAAAAAATCCGCTCTGGTCTAATAGGTAAACACATGAAAACAATCTTGGAATGCACAATAATTTCTCCATACATATTTAAAATGTTTTAAAATCCATAAAAACTTTCTCGAATTGGCTTTACAATCCTCCAAAAAGCACCAAAATTTCAAGAAACTTCTAATTGCCTCAAAAACCACTAAACAAGTCGAAATATCTCGAAAACCTCGAAAAATATTTAAAAATACTTAGATATATCTGGAAAACCTATCAATTTAAAAAATGATCAAGAATAATCCTCAACAGTTTCGCTATAGATCAATACAATAAGGCTAAATCTGGACAATAATTGTATATTATGGATTTATTCTGGACGTACACCACTGAGAACAAATTTTATAAAAACGTGCACCGTATCCGCAAAGGCTTTTTGTCATATTTTACGCCGACTCGGTGTCCCGGCGTAGTTTTATCAGAAACATAAATAAATATTAAGGGATTCAGTTTGTCTGGGCAAAAAGCGAAATAAATATGAATAGACGTGTGAAGAATAGAAAGGTAATCTCTTGTGAAAAATTGCCTGGAACACCGTATACCCCTAAAAATAGAGTTTTATTTAATTCTTCTTTATGCTGCAGCGAAATTTCTATAAAACTCAAAACTGTCAACGTACCGAGTACAATTTGCTAATGGAATCGATATTAATCCCGTACGCGCGTCACATTTCGTACTTCTGCAACTGCGAAGGGCAATTCTAGGGTCAGTGACATGTTTTGGAACAGCCAGTGACGCAATATATTCAGACAGTCAAATATATGTTTGCTGCATGCACCCGGAGAACTTTTAGAAATTCAAATTCAACGTGATATTTGTTCATAGAAGCTTCAGCTGGAATTGAAAGTTTTTCATACGAAACTGAGTTCTTTAAAAAGTACTGTTGCCTTTGTTACACACTCCACTGGAAAACCGTACTTTCTTTTAGAATTTAAATCCCTATATGAGCATCCCCTGGGCTAAAAACGACATAAAGGATATTTTATTGCAAATAAAAGCAGAAGGCAGCAAATATATACCCGCTGCCTACAGGTATTACTTCGACTTCACTGCCTGTAAATTCTGAGCGAGGGAGTTTAGTGCCTATTAAAGTGGACTGAAAATATTTTCAAACCCACGTAAATTTAGGCTTGAGCGACTAAAAGCGTCGAAAAATTAAACATGACGACAAAATTTGGCCGACCCTCAAACCCAGAAACCAGAATGTACTCCGAATGATTTTGGTGCGCTGAATTTGAATCCGAGAACCAAACTTTTCAGTTGGCTCTGGTTTTCAAGATATCGTAACCTAAAAGTGTCAAAATCGCGCATGTGCTTCGTAAATAAATCTTCAGTAGGTTTCAAAAATTAAGGTTTAATTTTCTGCAACACCCTGTATTTTATCACAACAAAAAATGGTATAGTAGGGTTTTCATAATCCTGAATAAGAATCCATTGCAGTTTTTGTCGAAAAAAAATCGCTAATATTACTTCTCGTTTTTTCTTCCTATAAAACGCGTCTCGGTTGGCCATGACTTAGCCCAAGAAAATACCGAAATTATACATTCTACTCCTTTTTCTGAGATCTATCAAACAAAAAAAAAAGTTGAAACAAATCGGTCAATAAATAACAATTTTACATGGGTGGGTAATGTTTAAGTGGGACACACTGTATATATATTTTCGATGGAGAAAAGAAAATTGTAAAATATTTTTTTTTAAATTCTCAAAAAACAGTCCTCATTTCTATTTATTTTACTATCGCATGTATATTGAAACTTGATGATTCTAATAAGGTTTATTTTTTCTACTAAAATTACCATTCTCTCAAAAACTATTAATTTGACATGATTTTTCCTAAGGACCTTTATTGTAAAAAATTTAATTTCTTATAAAATAGATCTTTAAACAATCACTTTTTATCCACAAAAAACATAAATATTGTGAAAAATATCAATGTTTCTACTAAAATTGCCATTATCTCAGAAACTATTAATTTGACATGATTTCTCCTAAGGACCTTTTTTGTAGATAATTAAATTTCTTATAAAATAGACCTTTAAACAATCACTATTTATCCATAAAAAACATAAATATTGTGAAAAATATCAATGTTTCTACTAAAATTGCCATTATCTCAAAAACTATTAATTTGACATGATTTCTCCTAAGGACCTTTTTTTTAGGAGAATTGAATTTCCTAAAAAATAAATATTTAAAAAATCACTTTTTATCTATAAAAAACATAAGATATTGTGAAAAACGTCACCATTAATTCGACAGATTCGACCTTTTTTGTAGAGAATTAAATTTCCTATAAAGGTAAGTAAAAAAAAAAATTCTGACACTTTAAACATTGACAAAATTTGGCGAGGTTAAGATATAGACCTAAAACTTTTTCCTTTCGCATTATTTTTTTTTATGCATAATGAAGAATATTTTTGGTCCACCCTAATGTCCAAACAACTAAATTTATCCATTTTATTCAAAGACCTAACAGCGACTAACCAAACGGCTTGACAAAATACCAACATACAGGAAAAAACTAGTATCCTGAGCCATTGGGGCGATCCAGTCGGGTGGTGTGACGCCACAGAAGCCCTACGAACGCCAAAGAATAGAAATTATTTTTCATGGTTAACATTAAAGCTATCGACCTCCTTTTTTCATCGGGCGCTTACGGAAAATAAAAAAACAAGTTATAAATTAAATGTCATTAATTGAGCTCATCCGAGTACAGTTGCCTAACACGGCGACAGACTATCCGATTACCACCGCGTACGAGGTAGCCGCCTGAAAATCAAACTGCTAATGACCACATTCAGAGCGTCGCCTTCCCCCTCGTCGCCGAAGCGACTAATTGCTCACCTCCCGCATATTTGGCGGTAATAATAACGCCGGTATCGATCCGAGCGCGTATAAATTCTCACCTAACCACGGTCCTAAGCAGCGTCGACCTTGCCTCGTTGTGGAAAGTGATGATGACGCTGGTGGCGGGAAGCTCCGGTCCCCAGTTCTTGCGTCTGCACCTGCAACGAGTTTTATTAATATTATCAGGTTTAATGAGCGGGCGTCGGGTTTCGGAGATAAGCGCGTTTGGGAAAGTTTCGGAATTTCTGGAGAAAATGCAGCGGCAACGTTAATAATACGTTCGCGTAGAAAACATTCAAATTTTTTGTTGGTTCTAGTGCATTAGGAACGGTTTCCAACAGTCGGAAGCAATCGCATTTGATTCGGAACAATGAACTTTGAACCTTAAGTAACAATTATATCGCAATGCGCATGCGTCGGACCGTTGGAAACCGTTTTGGATTAGTCTGGAGCAAAGCTAATATGTTTCAGCACTGACTTTTACCAATTTGGAAAACCTGGAAGTGTTAGGAGATTCCAAAGAACTGGAAACGTCAAGGATATATCAGGGAATTCGTCTAAATTTCATGCAATTTTAATTGTTCTAAAATGTTTAAATGTTTTAAATGTTCTATAAGAATTTTGTAGTCAATACTTTTTGAGTTATTTGCGCCTAAACATGTTCGTTTTTAGCCCAAAAAAATGCATGTTTTTGAGCCATTTTTCGCGAATGTCTCAAAAACTACAAGTTTTATCAAAAAAATTATCATAAGCAAAAATGAAGGTAATATTAAATAGCAAAGAGATTGCTTTTTTATTTTTGTAGATGGTATAGAACCCAAGTTATGACTCACAAGTTGAAGTTAATTTCGAAGATGGCTATAATCGAAACTTTCAACGTCCTGTAGCGGAAAAATTAAAGGTTTTTCGACGAAAACTTATATAACACCTACTAAAGTTCTTGTAAAGAAAGACCTTTAAATTGAGTGGTGGTAGAAATCGTTAGCATGAAAACTAATGAAGTTACAATCAAAATAAAATGAAGGTCTGAATTTTTGAGAAAAAAAAATCGGTATTAAAATTAATTAATGACTTGACGGAAAAAAATTAAACGTATTCCTTCTGCAATTTATTTTATTTATGTATTAACAGTAGATTTTTAAAAAAATCGCCTTTTTTCAAAATATGTATTTCAAAAACTAAACGTTATAAAAAAAATGATAGAATAAGAAATTGTAGGTTTGTTCTTACTGAACAATTTGCTTTTTTAAATTTTTGTAGGACAAAATTTGACTGTTATAACCGTTAGAAGCTCAAAACTAAGCTCCAAGACTGCCTTTCCTAAGTCCTTTTAGCTTACAAATCTAAAAAACGAAGGGCTCAAAAAAACTGCAAATCACATAACTTAAAGTGCTTTATATTCTCTACAAAATGATTTTTTGAGTAAATTAATAACTGTAAAATTACAGAAGTTATGGTAAAAAAATTAATCGCATTTTTTCGGCAAAATTTTCGGTGCGGGTAAATTACCATCATCTTTGTGTATTTTGGAGCACTTGTGAACTGATTTGAATAAGTATTTTAATAATATACATACACATACGTATCTATTTATAACGTATATAATTTTTTTTAATTGATAAAAAAAATATTAAGAATAAATTCAATAAAATTTAAAAAAAATAATTATATCATCGTGCTCACATATAATTTTTAGGAAACTTTTCTATAAGGGGTAGGGTTTTTTATGAGGGGTAGGTCTTCCCTAGGGGCTTTTTGGGTTGCTGAAAAGTTACGATATATCATAGATCATTTGAAAACCAATCAATAGCTTATAATTCAACATATGCATATCATTAAAACATCTCAAGCTTTCAATAATATTTTATTTTATTATAAGGGATGTTTTTTAAGGGTTGCAACTTTGTAATGAGTCGTAAGCTTTCTAATGAATACAAAAGAAATGCAATACATTGTGAATGCACCAAAAGAATATTTTAAACTGTTAAAAACTTTTTTTTTCTATTTTTGGCCATGGAAGGTTAGATTTTAAGGATTTTTGAGGGTTGAAAAGTAATTAAATTTCATGGATTATATTAAAAAACATGAAAGGGACTTTATCTAACATATTTGAACATGAATTGAATTTATAAAATACGTAAATCTGCGATTTTCGCATTTTGTTTGTACAAAGGTAGTTTTCACCAGCAAATAGAAAAAAGCACACATCTAAACAATATAACTTTTGAAGTGGGGGGTCAGATGAGCTTGTATGCAAATTTTCAGGATAATCCATGCAATCCGTAAAAAATTTTTTACTCTATTTTCGCTTTCAGTGCCTGGACTACTACTAATAATAAAAATATCATTAATCTACTAGGTCGCACATCTAAATATTTTCCACCATCTGTAAAAACATGTCCACGACGAGACAACTAATTGAAGAAACGACTTGTTAAGTACAATTTACTGTCGTTATTCATACTCCTTGAACTTGCTTAAGTGGCGCAATTAAGTTTCGTTTAAAACGGAAGTGAACAACCCGTAAAGTGCGATGTTATACGTCTCCTCCGCCGGCATTTTATTGTAAGATACCAACTGAAATATTCCTCACAGCATAGTCCATTATATCTCAAATTTACCTATGAAACTCCCCCTACGCTCGGGACCGTAATGAGGTCAATAAAATGTAAACAATTTACGACCGAGTCGAAGCAGTTTTTGCTCGATTTTATTTTTCATAAAATTTTATGGTCGGTTATTCATGACGTTGTAAATTTCGCTGAGATAAGGCCGACCGAAATTTGCAAGGTTTAATGGCAACTGATAAATGACTTTTTCTTCTTAACAACGCCCGATGTTGCTGCCCGTCGTTTTGAAGATAACTTTCTACGGAAGCATGGAAAGTCTTCCAGAACAAGAACATGTAGATTACGTTTAAATATGTCAAATACAGGGTGTTTTCGAATGTGGGTTTAGAATTTTAAAAGGCTACAATTGTTGTCGAAACAATGCACAAATAAATTACAAATAAATACATGGAAGAAATATGTATATTTGAAGTTAGTGAGATTTCCGAAGCCGATTCTGTAAATATTAATCACAGATCCGTACTACCGCGAGGAAAAATCAGTGCTTGCCGTCATTTCTCTCTGACATTTTAATAATCGCTTGCGTTGTGCGATTGAGTGTATACAGGAAGCTAGACCTGGTATGATTAGCAATATTTTCTAACAAGTTCACTTAGACTCTTGGGGCCATGTGTTGAGCATCTGGTATAAAGAGAAAAATCGATATTTCAAATAACGCGTGAAATGCATTCCAAAGAACGTAGGAATTCCAAGAATAAGTTGTTAGAAGTTGTTAGAAAAATAATAATAGATCAAATAGCTGGTTTTTAGGCGGATTTTCCAAGCTATAAGAATAGATTAAATGAGATTGACTAATCCGTCCCGTATTGCTACACGGAGTCACTAGAGGAAGGCTAGGGTTACTTGTAAGTCCAGTTAGTCACAGAATTATCTATATAAATGTAAATTCAGTCCATTAGATAACTATTAACATAGCATAGTTATGCCAAAGCGTCCCGATATTTCAGGGTTCCCTCCAGTAATATAAGAACAGAAACGTCTGGACCCAAGAAATTGGCGTGTCGAAGCGAGGTGTCGAATTTAGGAGAGATCTCGAAAAAAAGGCAGTTTTCGCTTGGGTTCCACATTGAGCAGTCGACTTAGTTTTAGAGTCTCGGGTTAATTTAATAATGGATAGTCATTCCAAATTTTGCTACGGATCGCACATTCCGTGAATCTCGTGTCGCGTGTCAATAAATTAATTAATAATGTTGTTCGAGTCCGTTAGTTGTTATTTTGTTTGTTTGTTTTGTTTTTATTGTTATTAAAACCTTTCGTGGAAGTTTTGGTGTTTCTTTCTTGTTCTTTCAACATTTCATACGCTTCTACATTCGTAAAAGGCATTTTCCTGGTTCACAAGTACTTTTCCGCCACAGGTAACACTAATTTTGCACGTAGCAAGAGCTGTCACATTTCGTTTGGCATAATTTTTCAGTCTATTTTCATAGGGCATAGCCTGCTTCGTTATAGAAACAATAATCTATATAAATACTCAGATATTTGAAATTAACAAAATAGTGAAACATTGCAGTTATCAAAAAAATTTTAAAATATAGCAAGTACTTTTTTTAAAGACAAGCTTGGTATAGTTTTACAATTTAATTTTGGCTTGAACTATGTCATTGTTTTTTAGAGAACTAAATAAAGGAGGATGTTCTAGCACAATTTCACTGTTTTAGCAATAACTTGAAAACGAAAAAAGATATCGACCTCCGGTTTGTGTATTTGTTTTCTTTAATAAATGGTCTATCAAGCCATGAAAAAAATCTATATCGTTACATTTAATTTTTTTAGAAAACGAAGATAATTATAAAACTTTTGTGATTAGCGTCGTCTACCATTGCGCAGGAAAATAATATTTTTATTCCCATATCATAAAAATAAATTTTATAAATAGTTCTTTAAAATGAGCCGTCATTTCTTGAAATCGATTAAGGCATTTAGAAGTTATGAGAATTTAAAAATTTCAAGATGGCGTCCTTCATACTGGCGTTGCTATGGCAATAACAAAAAAAAAGTCCAGACAAAACATGTGAAGGGTTTAACAGTGTATTTAAAATGTGTATTTTCAACTTAGGTTATATAAGCGAAATTTCGAGAAAACGACAATTTTCTGTAACACTATAGCAGTTGCGCCCCCTAGCGATGAAGTTACAAACTTGAAAATATTTTAATCCAATTTCGATGTAAATCACAAATAAGTGTGAATTTGCACTGATTTGTTTGGCTCAATCAATCACGTGATCGCCCAAATTCAATATTTTGCGCCTCTTTTTTTTGCCCGAAATCAGAAAAATGTCGAAACACGTCTTGAAAATTTTACGCAACTTTTTTTTAAAGAAATTATTTATAACAATGCATAACCCGCGATTATTTTCGTGCGACAACCACTATTCCTTAATAATTCAATAGACTCATTCGTCCACGAGTTTATTCACCCCTATGCCGCAATTAACACCCCCATTTTTAAACGAACGACCTGCCGTTCAACTAAGTCTCGGCAAATTGCAATTCTTACGCAAGTCCGATCCGCGATTACATCCATAACGCCGCAGTGTGTCTATGTTGCAACTTCATAATTGGAAAGGCGCATACCGCCCCCAGCCAGGCTTTATTCGTACCCAAAGCGACTCAAAAAGTCCGTCGAGGCAATCTTCGTGGGCGCCTCGCGGAGAAAGGCGAACAATTAGCCTGAATTCCGACCACACAACAGTGCCTGCTCTGGCAGAGTTAACGATCCCCAGCGTCTAATAGTTTGATAAAAAAAAATAATGCCCAGGTTAATTGAGGGGTTTGCTAAGGAAGTGTATTTTTAGCGTACAATCTTTTTAACCGCGTATAATCTTATAATTAGGATAAGCGCCTTAATTGACTTAATTTGCCTAATTACAATTACCTGGCTCTAATGGGAATTAATTAGCGTTTAATTATGATATACCAGCAAAACTGTGTGTTGATAAATTGACGATGTCATCATAATCAATTATTACTGTTTAATATACAGGGTGTCCCAGAATAGCGTGTACAACGGAAGACCGCAGATTAGTGGACTCAAAATAGGCAGATTTAGGCTAATTCACCTATATCCGAAATCGCTTCGTTTGGCCACTAGATGGCTTCACAGTTCGTGAAATTTTTTGAATTTTGTAAATAACTCGAATATGTATTAATCGATTTTGATTGTTTTAGAGGTGTGGACTTTTGCTTTGAATCTACAAATTTTGGTTTTATACATAGTGTTTTTTAAAACTCCCAACTCCTACAAAATTGATGTATGGTGATAAAAACCGTTCATAACTTTTTCCTCTTTCGGGCAATAATGACAATTATTTTTTATTTGATATACGACACCATTTGGAAGTTTTTGGGCCTCTTATAGAAATTTGATTAAATGAGCGGTTTGGGTACAAAAAAATATTTTTTAAATGTCTACGTTATCTTGCAACCCATATTACAATACTTAACAAAGCGCTAGTAGGTAGTCACTGATTTTGTAGGTTGACTGTAATTTCAGTTTGATCTTCAAGTCATTGTACCTGCCAATTCTTAATGAGTGTTTATAGTCCAGTCACTGTAGCATTTTTGCTACCAGTTTTTTCGGATTTACTGGATTGACGTGAAATTTGAACTGTAGCTAGGGAATAGCCCAAGAAACAAAAGTTATATAGTGCCGATGTGTGCTTTTACCCTAGGGGTGGATGCCACCCCTTCTGGAGGATGGGATTTTTTTTATTAAAAATAACCTCATGATTCGATAGAGGGATGAATTCTAAGCAAAAAAATGTCCTATAAGAATTTTTTGTAGTCAATACTTTTTGAATTATTTGCGCCTAAACATGTTCGTTTTTAGCCCAAAAAATGCATGTTTTTGAGCAATTTCTCGCGAATATCTCAAGATCTACAAGTTTTATCAAAAAAATTATCTTAAGCAAAAATGAATAGCAAAGAGATTGCTTTTTTAATTTTTGTAGATGGTATAGAACCCGAGTTATGACTCCCAGAAGTTGGTCAATTTCGAAGATAGCTATAATCGAAACGTTCAACGTCCTGTAGCGGAAAAATTAAAGGATTTTCGTGGTAAACTTAAATAACACTTATTAAAGTTCTTGAAAAGACCTTTAAATTGAGTGGTAGTAGAAGTCGTTACCATGAAAACTAATGAAGTTACAATCAAAATAAAATTATTGTCTTGATTTTTGAGAAAAAAAAGGTATTAAAATTAATGACTTGACGGAAAAAAAATTAAACGTATTCCTTGTGCAAATTATTTTATTTATGTATTAACAGTAGATTCTGGGAATTTGAACGAGTAGAAGCGTAAATTTAAAAAAAAAATTCATTTACTTATGAATAAAATTTTTAAATTTTAAAAAAAATCGCCATATTTCAAAAACTAACAGTTATAAAAAAAGTTAGAAGCTCAAAACTAAGCTCCGAGACTGCCTTTCCTGAGCTTTTTTAACTTACAAATCTAAAAAACGAAGGGCTCAAAAAAAACTGCAAATCACAGAACTACAAAATTACAAAAATTAATCGAATTTTTTCGGTAAAATTTTCGGTGCTGGGAAATTATGTATTATGATTTGAGTATTTTAATAATATACATACACACACGTATCCATTTATAATTTATATAAAATTTTTTTTATTTGATATTAATTTAATAAAAAAATATTAAGATTCAATAAAATTAAAAAAAAAAATAATTATATCATCATACTCGTATATAATTTTTAGAAAATTTTTCTATAAGGGGTAGGGATTTTTATGAGGGGTAGGCCTTCCATAAGGGTTTTTTGGGTGGCTGAAAAGTTGCAATATATCATAAGATCATTTGAAAACCAATAAAAAGTTTATAATTCAACATTTGCATACCATTAAAACATCTCAAGCTGGCAATAATGTTTTTTTGTTTATTTTATTATAAGGGATGGTTTTTAAGGGTTGCAACTTTGTAATGAGTCGTAAACTTTCTAATGAATAACAAAAGATGTGCAATACATTGTAAATGCACCAAAAGAATATTTCAAAATGTTAAAAACTTTTTTCCTATTGTTGTGGCCATGGAAGGGTAGTTTTTAAGGATTTTTAGGGGTTGAAAAGTAATTAAATTTCATAAATAATATTAAAAAACACGAAAGGAACTTTATCCAACATATTTGAACATGAATTGAATCTTTAAAATAAGTAAATCTGCGATTTTCGCATTTTTTTCGTACAAGGGTAATTTTCACCCCCAAATAAAAACAGCACACATCTAGACTTTTGAAGTGGGGGGTCAGATGAGCTTGTACGCAAATTTTCAGGAAAATCCATGCTATCCGAAGAAACTGGGAGCTTTTACCTTATTTTCGCCTACAGTGACTGGACTATATAGAAATATAGAGTATTCTATACTCACGTTCTAGTCTTTCTAAATTTTTTAGCTCTAATAAGGCGACAAAAAGTCTTAAACATTTCATTTAGAGACCTACTAAAAAACAAGACAGCGCTACTCACATGGCGTTCCTGGTATCCGGAATCTCCCGGTTGCTGGGCAGGCTGTCGCTGGCCTCCTGGTTGAACCTGTTCCGGATGTAGGGGTCCTCCCCTTGGCGCAGGCCACCGCGGGCTATGTACCCGGCCTCGTCGAAGTAGTTCCACGTGAGGCGCCCGTCCGTGGTCTCGAAACTCTGGAGGGCCAAGGGGAAGCCCGGACCCGCGGCGCTCTCTTCCACCAGCGGCGACGCCGTGATGCCGTCCTTCAGTCGCAGTGCTTTGTTTTCAGTCTGGAGACAATAAGAGGAAAGTTGGAAAAACACATTTTTTCAAAGGAAAATTATTCCTAGAATGTTGTTGTTTTGTAAAAAAAAAAAATATTTCCCCCTTTTACAGCATAAAAGTAATATTACGAATATTATTATACTTAAGCTAATGAAGAAAAAAAAACAACATATGATAACAGATATTTGTACGGGAAAAATAGTCAGAACAAACTTTATTTTTGTCAGGAAACAGGATATATTAAAAAATTGTCGGATATACTTTAAAATTATTAAAACCTTAAGTTTTTTTTTATTTTAAATTAAAAGGAAGTTACAAACGTTGTCTTTCACCTATTAAATTTAAGATTTGAAACTGAAAAAAGGAAACAGACACGAAACATTTAGTTGGGTATATTAAGTACAGAGGAAACGATATCCTGTTTTAAGTGATATACTTTTAAGCCAAAGTTAAGTTTCTGTTTTAGGAGATTCATAATTACTAAAATTTAAGCACAACACTATCTTCGTACCTACTATAAAATCGATACAATTTACTAAATGTTCCACAAGTAGATATAACATTAAGATAATCACATAAAAGTTTGTAGCAAATTTATAGAAGTAGCGGTTTAAATATAGTACAACAGCAGTTTTCTCCGTGTGTGTTCAGTCAACACATTATACGCAGTCTGTAGCAGTTATATTACTCACAATCAGATAAACATTGTCCCGAACAACAGAAATCCACATCGAATTATATCCTCCAATATTTCCGCTCATAAAATTTAATGGCGCAAATTTATAACTTTTAATATCTCGCTAATGTCGTTGCAGCGAATTCAGTTGAATCTAAAATGAAATAACCCCCCGATATTGCAGTTTGTGATATTTATTAATACGATTCCGCTAAACTCTAACGAATCACATCTCTCTCTCCACACATATTGTTACACGAAGCGCAAACCATAATTACCAAGTAGTATTAAAACTTGATACATCACGGGCCCTTTGGCAAAGTTCTGACTAATTACTGCAGTTTCCGAAATAGGATGAGCTACAAGTTTACACTGTAACACATGCTTGTGAAACTGTTAATGTATGTATGAGGATTATTCGAGGAATATTCATGTTAGTACACTGAAAAAATTGAATGTGAAAAAATTGTAATTTTGCCTAAAAAAATGTTGCATTTGTCTACAATACACCAACGGAAAGGCAACAGTATACCAACGTGACATGAACGTAAAAAGCATTCTGAGGCTCACTCATTTGTTGTTGTTTTCAAGAATTGTTTTCAATGTAGTCATTACATTGAAATCTTCATATATTATATCACCGCAACATTTGTGTTTTTTTAAAAGAACGATATAACTGTTGCATAACGCGGCTGCAGTCGTGGTCTTATATTAACGTTTCTATTTGCTAATGGTCGTTCTAAATAGGTACCATTAAGTTTAATAGTACGCCTTCTAACACCATCCTCTTGGGCGTTATATAGTGTACCGTAATAGAGTATTAAGTCTTGTACCCCGATTGGCTAATTCGTTTACTTCGCGGAAGAGAAAGTGAACCGATATGCCGGCATCGTGGGCTGAAATTGGTTCCCTGAGATTTTCAAAACAAGGGAAAACGCTGTGCGTTAGTAATAGCTGCTAGGTTCCTACTTGAATTTTAATTCAATTCAATTGAATTTTTATCCATTAAGTTTTTCCTTTTAAACTAAAATCTGAAATAATCCACAACTTAATAACCCTCGAAAGGCCTACCTACGGGAAATCTAAGGACCTGATATTAAAGTGCACTTATTGGAAAAGTTTCTTATATAAAAACTCATATAAAGTGGATTACTATCCCATCAGACGTAGCTATATTCAATAAGAAGGGATCGTTTCGAGTTTGAGAGATTTAATAAAGCGACTCATCGACTTACAATTTTTCAATTAAGAGACGAGACTTATTAAAGCGGAGCAATGAGCCATTTTCCAAGGGAAAAAAGTCACCGGGGCCGAATTAGTTTCTCATTGATTAATGCTGGGAGACGACAGCGTCCTCGTCTTTTGAGCAAAAGGACAAATAAGGTTACGACTTCTGTAATATGTCTCCCGTTCCTTAAAAAAAATCATTCATCTCTAAGTCTAATATAATAAAGTACATTACTGTGGATTCGTAATAGATTTACCGATCTTTTGAATGGAACAACAAAATATGCTACAAATGAAACTATTGAAATAATTTTCGGTAAAAACTGATAAGAACCTGTATTTTATTCGTTGTGAAAATGTAAGTTTTCTTCCGGTACTAAAGTTGACAACGTGAGGCCCTATACCTGATACACCCTGTAGATAAGAAGCCGAAATCTATTACACAATATTATTGTCTTTGCATAATTCATATTTTCGTACTTTTTATAATTATGTCACAATTTTTAATAGCGCTACAATGAAATCTTCGCGGTCGAGTAGATAAAAAAGATGACCCATAAAGGCGCGAATGCTAATATAAATAAAATGATACTAATAACATCTTCCGGATAATTATGTGGAACTCGAGTCACGGTGGGCAACAAATTTCACTTTCATCGTGACATAACGGTACAGAATAAAAACAAATCCATTAAAGCAAAACACCAAAATAGGAGAAAAACCTGATCCGGTAAAAATTCGTTCTTGTTCCTTGCATATAAATCTAATATAAATTCCGCAAATCATCGTAGGGTGTTATATTTTATAATAGGGTACAATGAGAAACATTTGAATTGAACGAAGTTACACAGAATTTTGTCTGTTCCTTGCTGGTAAAGATTTATCCGCAGATCAAATTAATATATGAAATTAATTAGCAAAGTACCACGTTTTATAGAAATGCAGGTTCATTGTTTTCCACTTTCTTTTCATTTTTGATCAAAGAAGGAAGAGAAAATACTTTTCTACAGATTTCAGGTTGGATATTTCGTTAACTAATCGACTTTTCAGCCGAATCTAACCCTATTACACACTTAACAGAACTATTCTGCTCTTCCTAATGGTTACAACTATGTAATATTCTTAACCGGCGAGTGCCTAATCAAGTTTTTAAGTGGGCCTCATTGAAACAGCCATCATTAACATTAATTTCAGTACGCCACTGTTTCAACAAGATCCAGGGTCCTGTTACGCTCAGATGACTGAATTCGCTATTATTAGAGCGAACTGTTTACAAATTAAAGTAAGCAGTGGTTTATTAATAACAGACAAATGCCAATTACCCGCAAATATGAGACACAGCGTTGGTGAAATTGGAGTATTCTCTGGGGGTTGTACTTACTCCACCGCCTCTGAACTGAATGAATCGTTCATTAATTCAGAATTTATTACCAGCGCCGCAACTGCTATTAATTTCATTAATTTCAGCCTTTCACGAAAAGGTCTTTGACCACCAGAAGGTGTATTAAGAAGTATTTTTATAACTGGTTTTAATTAATTTATTATCGGCACGTGAATGAGACAAATATGCTTTAGCCTGCTCGGTTACAAGATCTCAGTCCAACAGAATCTATGATTGACTAACTGCATTAAAATTATGACACTGGTTCTAAAGACAACAGTTACTAGAGTTATTATTTTACAATGATGCTATTGTTTGTTGCGAAAATAGCTTCACATAAAGCGTGTTATATAATTCACACAGATTAAAAAACGCTTTTACTTCCTTTCATCGCCTTTTCATTGAAATTGAAACAGATGGTAATCGAGACGGTATGTGATGATAAATGAGTGATGTCATTGTCACCTATAAAGTGGCGACGTCTTTTGTATGCAATTATTTTTTGCACAATGATTGGTTTGTTTCAAACACAAGTGTAATGTTATTAAAAATTACAACTCTGAGCAATCTTTTTATCCCGGAGAAAGTAGTAATTTTTGACAATTATAAGGTTTAATAACTTTTTCAGCCTCCTCTGTGAACCGTTGTAGGCATATTCTGTATAACCAATTAATTATTTATAAACGCAACTTTTTTCCGTTTCGATGCGATTCGATTAAGTTTTATGTACAAATAATTAAACCCTTTGTGAAAGATCACTCAACGGAAATTAAATAAAACTGTGTTAAGTGATCGTACACAATCGAAGAAGTGGTGGAACCGACAAAAAAATTAAGTAATCTGAAACGCTGATACACTAATTATGGTGGGCTATTAAGGCGGAAAAAAATGGGGCTTACAAACAAATAAATCAAAACTCGGATTATTCCACTTAAGAAACGTTTTAACAGGAAGCTGCCGAGCGATTTATTTATGAATGCAACGACCTCTCCCCCAACCTAAAGGGTCCCGTACGTAATCGGACTTAACCGCCAAGCTGGCGCGCATAGGCTAGGATGACTGCATTTTGCTTAATTTAATTAATGCGAACAAATATGTGTCGATATGTTAAACTTAAGCGCTTTTATATAAAAACTATTAAACTTGACGAACCGTATTACAGTTAGAAAGTTACATATCAGTTAATGCATGGTATGTACGCTAGGTGACACAGATTTTGCTTTGGAATCCTCGAGAACAATTACACAGTGTGTGTATTCATACATAGGCTAACTTTATCTTTAAAAACACAAGTTAATTTTCTCAAATTCCGTAATGAAAACTGACTAGTGTGGCCTCAAATGTGGCGCGCGTTAGCTTTCATACTAAATAGGTCTTCATCATGAGTTTTCATTTCGTGCGTATCATCCGTGGCTTAATTCTACTGTTGTTTTACATTCATTTAAGATGTCTACCATCGATTTAACTGAAGTGAATGAAAAAGAAAAAAGAATTAAAAGACCGTATATTTTAGTTTCATAACTTTTTAATTTAATGCTTAAATTCCTAAGTGCGACCCTGTCCACTTGATCTAATTGTTTACTTCATTGGAATATGTAAAGTGACAGTAGTCTAGTTCATCTAAACTAGATCATTGGGTGATGACAAAACATAGTGTTTAAAAGAAAGTAGTAGTAATAGTGTAATGCTTTCATTTTATAAAACAGCAAAAACAATTGTTTTAAAACATAAATTAATTTTAGTTACAATTATTAGCAAAGTATGCAAACATGCAAACATTATCAACTTTCTAAAAACATGTCGCAAAGTCATACAAATGTAATCTGTGTTGATAAAACCTATTTTTCTATAGTTTATCCAAAAAAAAAATATATTGCATTACTTATAATATCCTAAAACTGAAATTTNTCATCTAAACTAGATCATTGAGTGAGATTTACAAACTAAACATCGTGTTTAAAAGAAAGTAGTAGTAATAATTTAATGTTTTTATTTTATAAAACAGCAAAAACAATTGTTTTAAAACATAAATTAATTTTAGTTACATAGCAAAGTATGCAAACATACAAACATTATCAACTTTCTAAAAACATGTCAAAAAAATGTAATCTGTGTTGATAAAACCTATTTTTCTATAGTTTATCCAAAAAAAAATATATTGCATTACTTATAATATCCTAAAACTGAAATTTATTATTAATTTATTTTAATTATTCATTTCTAGAAAAGAACATTATCAACAATCCACCTAAATGGGTTTTTAATTTATAATGACGTAAATCCCACCATATCCAAGGCTCCTATTACATAATTTACGTCACGACGCCGTCTCTAAGTGTTTCATGAATAACTGAAAAGGATGCCAAGAGCGCATATCTTTCTTTCTCTATAAGAATATCTCTAACTCCTATTGACCGGCCATCAGAATCGAATCGATTAAATATTTCAAAACACGCATTAATGTTAATTGTAGGATCGCAACCTTCAATTACGAATTATTGAGAGACATCTACTTCATGGCATTTCCCGAGGCAATGCAGGTATTATAAAATGCATTATGCATGAGGTGTCATTTACCAGGCGACCACCGACTTCATTGCAGCAAGTTTAGACGTTGCGTGGGTTGCAGCGTCTTGTGCCAAATTAAAGCATTATATAGTTCATACTTTCCTAGCATACACATTATTTATTCACTAAAACATAATGCCAAGACTTTTTCGCTAGGTGGAAAGATTTAGAATCCTTAAACGATATTCCTCAACGAACTTTTTATTATTCTTTTAATCAGTATCAAAATGGACGTCCTTCATTAATCAATACCGATATTAGGCCTTTGCTTCGCGCCCCTTCCAATCAATCTTCCAAACTTCGGGGCCATTTAAATTTATGTCAGTTATCACCTAAGACTTAGCAGAAGGCCCTAAATGAGTTCCGCCCTCCCACGCAATCTCAACTTTCTCGACGGCCGGCAATCAATTAAGTACAGATGTCTAAAGGCGAACCACAATCGTCTAACTTACTCCAAAGTTCCACGTCTTTGCAATTACCAACGTGGTGCGTGGTTGTACGTGATTAATGCACACCAAATAATGACTATGGTATACATGTATGTTGTTTACATAATTTTTAACAGTCAGAATTGGAAACTAAAGTCGCCATCTAATTTTTTTACACTGACTTTGCTTATTCAACCACTTCATCAGCCAAATAGGTAGATAACAATATTTAATCCCAGAAAAAGGCTAATGTAAGTTAACGTTACATTTATTATTTTTTACGCGCAACAAAATGATAACCGATACACCTTACACAGTTTAAATTTAAGCAGAATCCCATCATGTTCCGAACCCTTACGAAGGGCAACCGAGGCTAGCCTCCGCTGTTCAGGTCGTACGATTCTAGATTCCTGCACATTCTCGGGTGCAGAAAATTGAAAGACGAATCCGAAAATATCATGGTTGTTACCGTAATGCGATGGCGTACTATTTTATTTAGAAAAATATGCTACTGGAACATGTAAATTTTAGGAAACGCCCTCAGATTTTGGACAACGTTTACATAAGTACATGTGCCCAATTTCAAACTATTTCACTAACTAGTTTTTAAATTATTTAAAAAAATTAAAAATATTTTTTGAAGTTTAACACCAAGTATCTTTTTAACGAAGCGTAGATAGAAACTTTATAGGAAAGACTCCCCTTAAAACGACCGAAGAATACGAGGTTTCATTTTTGGCCACCACTTGTGAATCACCCTGTAAATTACGAACATATTTACTAAAACATATTTTACCACAATGTGAGGTTTTTACTTAAAATCCCGAAGAAGTCTTCTATTCCAATATAATCTTAATCATATTCTCAAGAATTTAAAATAAACGTACCAAACACCTATAAAAAATGCGAAACAAATTTTAACTGCCCAACCCAAAACCTTCTACCGTATTCATCGTTCAATGGAATTGTTTCCGATAAATTGCAAATTTTTGCGGTCAGTTTTTCTCGGTAAGGTCAGTCTTTATTACAGTACTCCGATACTCCATTGAAAATTTAATTTCTTTTTGCTACATTCTCATTTAATGGTAAGTGTTGTATCGGTTTGTTACTCCTTTAATACCATCGACAAATTTTTATTCTGGGACAAAACTGTTACAATATAGAGGCCAGTCACTGAAAGCGAAAATAAAGTAAAAGCTCCAATTTTTTTCGATAGTTTCGATGCTTTTCTACCCTTTGTGGAATTTAACGAAACTTTTTATTCCCGAGCACTGTGTTCTGTAAGCGGTTTTTTTCAAACACGGTGGACGACCCACAGAATCTAGCTCAAAATGTTAATTAAACACTTGAAGAATATTCCTACATTTACATAAGTATTTATTATATTTCGTTTGTTCATAATTTTCGAGATGAGAAAAAATAATAAATATGGTGCGTTTTGAAAAAATAAAATATGTCACGCAACGGACTCGAACCAGCGATCTCGTGACTCCCGAACGCTACCAATTAGGCCACGCTCCCAGTTGAAAAATGCGTCACATCTAGTGAATTTAACTGTCAGGTAAAACTTCAAAATCGATTATCTCGGTAATTTATGAACGTTGCGTCGAACTACTTCAGAAAATTCTTATTCAAGGTCCAAACTACACGTACCATAAATATCAAAAATTACAAAAATCCGACTATCTTACCTTCTCCTTGTTAGTTCTCTAACAGGGTAACTTACAATTAGTAGTGCTGGCAAAAACCGGAAAAAAGTGAAACCGGTTAACCGGGTTCCGTAAAAACCGATTTCAGATAAAACCGGTTAGTTGAATAGTTGCTAAAACCGGTTATTCGAATAACCCGTTACTTGAATCGCCAAAACCGGATATCTGAAAATCGGTGCTTTACAAAGATAGACCCGGAGAAATTGTCTAAAAAAAAGGTCTGTACAAAAATCTGGAAGTCAAATTTGTTTACGAAGAAATCGATCTACAAAAAAAAAGGTCAATTGCAATCGGACAAATCGATGCCTAAAAAAAAAGGAAGTAGATCATCGAATAATCGGTTATTTGAAGATTCGAATAACCGAATAACCGGTTTTCGGATATTTGAAGAATCGAATAACCGAATAACCGGTTTATCCGAAACCAGTTAACCGACTATCCAAAAAACCGATTTCAGTTGCCAGCACTAACAATTAGTACTGAAACAAATTCTTAGAATACGACAACAGTCGAGGATTTCGTACTTGAAAAATATCTTACGCGAAAATTGCAAATTACATTGGATTGAAGCAAGAATTATGAGTAACATAACGATTTAAAACGAATAGGACAACTATAAAACCGGGTTTTATTGATACGTGTTTTACTATTTAGATATGAGAGGAGTAAAATACGTATCTACTGTATGTTCCTAACAATTAAAATCAGAATCAATACAGTATGTTGTAAAACGATATTGTTAAAGAAACGAAATGGAACCCCGAAGAGACATCCAAATCGCATTAGCACAAAGAAAGGATCCACACAAACTTCAGTAATTTGACTAATACTGTGCTAATACCGTAACCAAAGGTAGGGTGTCACTCTCGGTGGGAAAATCCCGAGTAGGCAGCGATCGCGCCTCGAAAACAAGCAGAAAATCTGGCACTACCAATGCGGCTTTTCACAGTTTCAAAATAAAGTGCTAAAGGAAATCGTGCTCGCTCGGCATCCCGTACAAGAAATACGTGGAAAAAGCTGCAACTAGATAACGATCTCTCGGTCTCCGTGCTGCAAAGCTTCAGTTTTAGTGAGACGTCATTATCTGCAACTCCAACATAAACATGTCCAGGCTGGCAAAGCCGTCGCAAAGAGGAGCTCTTTGTGTTTTCATTGTCTGCTTTTATACGGAATTACTTTAACCAGTGTCAAGAGCCGCTTACGACTTTTAGCCCAGTTACTGTAGCTGAAAATATAGTAATGCCTCCGAATTTTTTATAACTGCATCGATTTTTCTCAAAATTTAGAATTAGGCTCATCTTACTCCCCACTTCAAAACTTATATATGCGCTAGGTGTGCTTTTTGTTCTTAAGGAGTGAAAACCACCCCTTATTGGAAAAAAAAGAAAAAATACAAATTTAAGCATTTTATGTAACCAAATCTTTTTTATTTATGCAGTATGAGTAATTTCATGTGCTATCTAACATGAAACGTAAAGTATCCCAAATTTTCAACCCGGAAAAACCTTTAAAAACCACCCCTTTGAATGAAAATAATATAAAAAATTTTTTTTCAACTTGAAACGTTTTAATCATGCATTCTTATCAAATTGAAATTGATTTCTTGATTAAAAAATTTTTTTTATCGATTGCAACTTTTCAACCCTTGAAAAATACCCCTTCTTTCGAAAATAAAATGAAAAAATTTTATTGAAAGAGTAGAAACATTTTAAATGTGTACTCGTGTTAAATCAACATTTATTCCCTTCTGATAAAATAATTTTGAATCGATTGCAACTTTTCAACCCTTAAAAATTACCCTTTACATTTATTTATATATTTATATGTATTTTCTTAAAATTATCACCTATAAGATTTTTAATCGCACAAAGGCTCATTTTGCAGGGAATTGTAAGGGCTACGTGAATTGTTGAGTTGATCTTTTTTAAGCCCTTCATTTTTAAGTTTGAAGGGTTTAAAGGGCTCGAAGAGGGTGGTTCTCTCATTCATATGATAACTTAAAATGGCGATATCTCGATTAATATTAATTTTAGAGGAATAATAAAAATAAGCAAAATCATCAGCAAAAATAAAGCTAAATTTTTTTACTCTTGTATTTTTTCGTACACCCTTTAATTTTTAAGTTACAACGTAAAAATCGATTTTTTTTTTAAAATTTGAATAATTAACATTTTCAAAAATTAAGTTTTTTTTCGAAATCATGCTTTGTAAGTCAGCCAAAGACCCAGAACATATTCTTAGAACATAAATGAAGAAATCTGTAAATGGATTGCATTTAATTTTAATTCTGTCACCAAAGGCACTGATTTGTTTATTAATTTTTTCTTTAAAAAAATGAGACTATCATGTTATTTCGATCATATTTCCGTTAATTTTGATTCTAAAGAGTTTTAAAATAGCTCATTTTAAAGGTTTTTCAAAGTACTTTAAAAAAGGTTCAAACAGTTTTTTTCCTAATATTTATGGTTTTGGCGTTATTTAACGTTAACCGGTTCCAATTTAGTTTTTAGCTATAACATATAATAATGTTTAAAAATCCATAAGTCGGTTTATATTGCAATTAAAGAAAAACAAAATAATGCCATTAGATTTGTTTTTTATTACCTTTCTTTTTGTTCATTACAACTTTTTCGTTAAATCCAATGGTTTCAGAATTATTTGCAAAAAACTGTCCGAAAACAAGCACTTTTTCAGTAAAAAATCAACATTTTCAATGACGAATTACTCGGAAAGTATTGGATTATCCAAAAAACTTTATATAACATTTGTTACTTAAAATTGACTCCTCTATCGATTCCTGTGGTTATTTTGGACGTAAAAATTTCCACCCCCAAGAAGGGGTGGGAACCACCCCCAGAGCAAAAACACATTTCGGCACTATATAAGTTTTGTTCCTTGAGGCATTCCCCACATTCAGTCAAAATTTCACATCAATCGGTTCAGTTATAAAGAATTCGGAGGTAAAAACTCTTGAGTAACTGGACTATTTGTAGCTCACGCCGGATTTTATTCTCTACAGTCCTACAGTCGTGAGAAATTACAGAATATCTCCAATTTCAGAGGACTAACGCACAAACAGAATGTAGGTACGTAATTATTCCATTTACTTATTTCGATAGACCGAACTATAAATCGACATTTGAATAATAGTATTTAACTAAAATAGATGAGCGTATGGGTCTTATTGGAAACCATACTGCATCAAGGCTCCTGTGTTCCAACAATAATTTACTTAAAAGGTGTAAAAATTCTATAGGCCAAAACGCCCGCTGATAACCACATGTAATTATTCGTGCAAGGGGCCATCCACTAGCACGTGATCTTTTAAATTGAAGACCAGAAAAATTTTTGCGTAAAAACTATGAATGCTACAAGATTTTACCAAGAGCACGAAAATCTCGAAAAGGAACTGATGCATCAATAAAAATAAAATGAATTAATTCCAGCGACCAAATAAAAAGTTCTGGTAATTCTTGAATCAAGACACTCAAGAACCTAGCCCAAAGCAGACGGACGCGGTTGCTTCATCAAAACATAAGTTTTGCTTAGGAACAAATCCACAGCAAGTTTTATTAAAATCCATCGTAACATTCTCCAGATATTACAAAAAAACATTTTTTTTTTCAAGAACTTTGACAGTCAATAGCAGAGGAACCAGACATTTTTTCTTAATGGAAGTTAGGTCAAATCGTCTTCTTTTGAGTCAAAAAATATTTTGCAGTACCTTTTTGATCATGTGCTTATGGGACGCCTTGTATAGCGCAATATCTACACAGCAATCGCTTTAGTTTATGGTTATTTCGTACAATTACCTTATTCCACAAAGTGGATACGTAGAGTCCATACATCTTTTTACTTTCTTGTTTGGTTTATGCTCACGCCGCAACGATTGAACTATCAACTATCCTACCGGTCAAATAAGGCAAAAAAATTGAGGCCTTTCTATTTCTACTCGACGATTTACAATGGCGTATGGAAAGTCCGAGACATGGAAAATGATAGGTCACGGCGGTGTTGCCTAACTCGAACGTTTAAAAGACTGGGGGCCGAGATTGTTTGTACGTTCACATTAATGTAGAGAGGAAAAATCGGAGAAACTCCCTAAAAAATATCAAACAAAATAATCCATAGGAACCTAAATCACAAACGACGTCCATTTATTTCGACGGGGTCATCAATATTAGACCGCCTGTATACGTCTTCCGCCCTTCGCGATAAATAACAGTCGCCTGCCATAAAATATTCAGCCGTTCGCAGCGAAAACAAAAGGAAGAAGCTTTCAAATAAGAGCGGCTTTAAATTTAATGTCCAAGGCAGTGAAACCTTAATTCAATCTAGACACCCGATTATCCCGCCCGCCCAGAAAAGCCGAGTAATACAATTTAATTTGGTGCAAGCTCTTCCCGAGAAGATATTTTCACAATGGCAACGAATACGATACAAATAACCGAGCGCTCAGTACAAAATTTGCGGTTTAACACAAGATCAATACAACGGTTTTTTTTTTCCGAATCGAACAAATGCAAACGCGAACTTAATACAGGGAGCGAGCTGCCTAGAGCGTAATCTATCAAAATGGCATTTATATGCAGAGTTATGGACCGCAACTATAACTTCCCCAACTAATAAACCGGCAGAAAAACAAGTCGGGGTTTGATAAATGAAATCGGAAGTAGGGGTTGCCGTCCCCATTTACATTCTTCAGCGGAATACAAAAGCCGGATGCCATGCGATGTAGCGCAGCCTCTTATCTGGTGCTGGCAAAGCGATAAATCAAAATGGATACGCGGAAGCTGATTTATATCGGAGTAATTGCGAAAATCTGTATCTCGGGCAGAATTCGTATGGTTCTGGATTAATTGCGGATACTTCTACAGTTAAAACTTTTAAAATTCTAGTAAACAAATCAGTTACATGAACTAAGCTTGTTTTAGGTCCACATGTAGTACAGTCTAGTTATGTTCTTGCTCTACAGATGAAAAACAACCAACATTATTATCAGAAAGAGCACTAGCGAAGTATTAGTCCAAGCATTATAGAGAAATGCTTACAGAAATTATTACCTGGACAAAAAAAATATGACCGTATAGAAAATTAAATTTTAAATTGAGTTTCTTGTTCTTTAAACTCGATCCAATATGGCGAACATGGTTAAAAAAAATCGCAAAGTTGAAAAAAACCGGTTTTTCTAAAATAACTAAAAAAATATAGCACGGATTGAAAAATTTTAAATGAGAAAGTTGTAGGTTTTAAAAAGATCTATCGACTGATTTTTTGAAAGTATCGATTGCTTTGTTACTTTTCGAGATATATCGAAAAAACCGTTAAAAATCTTCTCTTTTCTCTTCTTCTATAACTCGTTTACATTTACGTGCCCATATTTGCTATTTACTGCAAGCATAGCCCGCGGCAAGCCAAAAAAGTACATTTTTGAAAAATTTAAAAATATTAATTATTTTTCGAGATATATCGATTTTTTGAAAAAAAGGCGCTCTCGAAAATTGGCTAGATCTTCTCAGCGGATAGCCCTACAGTAACGATTTTCGGTTTATTTTCTTCGTAAAGAGTTATATTATCATGCTGTTAAAAAATGTTGACGATTTTATTAATTTTAAGGATCAAAAAATGACTTTGAATAAGTTGCACTTTTTTGGGTATGTTTTTTTCAAATTACTATTTCAATTTTTATTTTATGAAAATGACTTTTAAAGAAAGAAAACTAAACATTTACGGGTCTATTTTGCTTCTAAGGCGAAAATGCTATAATATTCGTGTTTAGCTACCCCAGATTAAGTACAAAAAAATAATAAAAATTGAAATAGTTATTTGAAAAAAACATACCCAAAAAAAGTGCAACTTTTTCAGTCATTTTTTGATCCTTAAAATTAATAAAATCGTCAACATTTTTTAACAGCATGATAATATAACTCTTTACGAAGAAAATAAACCGAAAATCGTTACTGTAGGGCTATCCGCTGAGAAGATCTAGCCAATTTTCGAGAGCGCCTTTTTTTCAAAAAATCGATATATCTCGAAAAATAATTAATATTTTTAAATTTTTCAAAAATGTACTTTTTTGGCTTGCCGCGGGCTATGCTTGCAGTAAATAGCAAATATGGGCATGTAAATGTAAACGAGTTATAGAAGAAGAGAAAAGAGAAGATTTTTAACGGTTTTTTCGATATATCTCGAAAAGTAACAAAGCAATCGATACTTTCAAAAAATCAGTCGATAGATCTTTTTAAAACCTACAACTTTCTCATTTAAAATTTTTCAATCCGTGCTATATTTTTTTAGTTATTTTAGAAAAACCGATTTTTTCAACTTTGCGATTTTTTTTTAACCATATTCGCCATATTGGATCGAGTTTAAAGAACAAGAAACTCAATTTAAAATTTAATTTTCTATACGGTCATATTTTTTTTTGTCCAGGTAATAATTTCTGCAAATTTAACATTAATCCGTGACAGAATGCTTGGACTATATGCAACAAACGCTGTATGTACTTCAAACAATCACTGTTGTTTTATGCCAAGGTATTAGTCCAATCACTGAAGCATTTTGGCTGTCAATATTCTCGGATGGAATGGATTGACCTGTGTGAACCTGTGGGAACAGATTTTCGTTGTAGTTGTTTGTAGTAACAATATTGTCGTTTGTAGTAGCTCAAGAAAAAAGTTATATGGCCTATAAAAAAATGCATCCCCCAATTTAGCCGCACTTAAATCTGATGGTTGATTCCTATAGAAAATCGTTTGTAGTTGATTGTAGTGAACGAATTTTCGTTTGTAATAGCAAGGAAAAAAAATTAGAGCTATATTAAAAATTTGCCATGAGTAAATTTAGAGAGCGCTTCTAATTTCAAGTTTATTATTATAACGAGCGTTCAAATAAAAACGTGGTCGAAGTTGGCTCTGACACATTGGACGTAGGGAGTAGCTTATAGCGACCAACTTAACCTCATTTCTCAACGAGCTGTATAGCAGCTGTCAGTTTCAATAACGTTAATGACTATATAACTTTATTTTAAAGAATAATCGTGATAACAATAACAAACAATTAAAGGAGCTGCGGAAAGTGTCCCCCTCCTTGTTATAACAATAAATTAAAGCAGCTGCTGAAAGTGTCCCCCTCCTTGTTCCAAGCACTTTTCACACCTGTTCCTCAAAGAATTAAAGACATTTTCTAAGATGCTCGGGGTATTGTTAATTTCACGAATCTTGTCTATAAGTCGAGCCTGCAGATGGTTTAAATCAGGAATAGGCAGTTCAAAAATAGTGTTTTTAAGGTAAGGCCACAAAAAGAAATCACACGGCGTAATATCACATGACCTCGGTGGAAATTCATGTTCAGCATTGAGACTTATTAGTCGATTTTGGAAAACTTCCCTCAACATATTCATCGTCTCGCCTGCCGTATGTGCCCTTGCGCCATCTTGTTGAAAGTAAAAGTTTGTAATTTCGTTTTCTTCCAGCTGGTTAACAAAAGGAGCGATAATTTCTTCTCTATACCTTTGCGCAGTAAGAGTACCATTAAAAAAAATAGGTCCATAAATCCTCCTTCGATTGAGAGCACACCAAACTCCAATTTTTTGAGCGTGTAGAGGGCCCTCGACAAAAAAGTTATCTGGTTTTTCAGAAGACCACATTCTCATATTCTGTGAGTTTACGTAACCACTTAAATGAAACCAGGCTTCATCAGAAAAAAAGGTGATATTATGAAGTTCACCGTAGTTGTTTAAAAACCATTCACAAAATACAGCCCGTCGCGGAAAATCAACTTCATGAAGTTCTTGCTGACAAGTTAAACGATAGGAGAACAAACGCAAATCTTTTTTTAACACTGTGTGGCAGGTACCGACTGATACTCCCACCATTTGTGATAAAACACGTACAGAAGTTCTTGGCGCATTTTCCATTATTTGTTGGACATTTTCTTTTAATTCTTCAGTCCGCTTTTTAGGTCGGCCGCTTCCTTCTTTTCTTGTTACACTGCCCGTTTCACGAAAAACATTAACACAACGCTGAACTGCACTTTGAAAAATTTTGTACTCAACAACGCCGGGAAATTGATTTTGAAATTCTATGAAACATTCCTCAATAGAATACTTCCATATTCCATCAATCTTGCGTCCATTTCTAAAGTAGGACTCTATGATAAACACTTTTTGTTCTTGAGGAAACACCATTTTAAACGCTTTTTAAAACGAAAATATTCAAATTGATAGCGGCGATATAGCGCTTTGACAGATGACGTTTAAGTTCATTCGCTATACGCTACGCCCTACGTCCAAATTTTCAGAACCAACTTGACCACGTTTTTAATTTGAACGCTCGTTATAATAACTTCTATACGTCAAATTATGATTTTAAATTTGTTTAAGTTGTTTGTAGTTGCACATATTTCGTTTGTAGTTCGGCGAAAACTAACTAAAAGTCACTACATTCCAAACTATTGCTCCAAAATCGTTTGTAGTTGTTTGTACTAGCGTTCATTTCGTTTGTAGTTCTTCGAAAACTGAGGATAAGTCACTAAACTCCAAGCTCTGGCTTTAAAACCGTTTGCAGTTGTTTGTAGTAGCGTTTATTTCGTTTGTAGTTATATGAAAACTGACGAGAAGTAACTAAACTGCAAGCTCTGGCTTTAAAATCGTTTGTAGTTGTTTGTAGTAGCGTTTATTTCGTTTGAAGGTATTCGAAAACTGACGAAATACACAAGATAACACTTGATTGGTACACCTGTAGCTGCTACGATTATTGAAATATTTTGATAAAAACAGTGTGTATCATATCTATCCTTCCAAAATAGCGCATTTAAAACAATTATAGCTATTTTCGACGCAGCGAACATAGCATAGCTATCATAGCTCTCTGCGTGGAAACAAGTGTGAAAATGTAATCACTGCGTTTTTGAGTGGCTTCCCCTTTCTCAAACAAGAACGGCAATCGTATTTCAACATTTGAAGCTCTTAGATGATTCCCAATGCAGAAATATAATTGTATAACGGCCATATAAAGCATCTTCCGCATTCGCTCAGAGCATCCTTTCACATTCTCTTAAAAGCAAACAGAATGTGAACTGAAACTTACTCATTAGCATTGATAAATCATGAAAAGATTTTTTATGCCAAGTATTAGATCATAACCCGCTGATCCTTTCATAAAAAAATGAGAAATAGATTTCACTCCGTGCTAAAAATCACGTTCTTGAGAAAGCGTATATTGTTATTAATTGCTATAATTGAAGTCTAATAACCTAACTGTATAAAAGAATTGTAAATGATTTTTTCCGATGTTAAAAAATAATCAAGTACCTAAACTAAGCTTGAAATGATTCTATCTCAGAACGTATATTCAATGAAACTATCTGGACACCACGAATAAACGATCATGCGGCTAGCTCGCCACGACTGCACATAAAAAAATTGTTAGGCCACCACGGTGCAATAAAATCGTTCCACAAATTCGATATTCGAGAATGACGCAATCCTAGGTCGAAGTTCACTTGTTACATGGTTGTTTCAGAATAGAATTGCCTCGTCCTTATAATTTTTCAGTTATGTAATCCTAAACCGCTCCGATCGTGTTACATTTTCTGCAGGGATATCGCCTAAACTTTCTTGAATAAAATATTCCTCCGGCAAAGGGGCATTTATCAAGTGACAGGCGAGGAAAAACGTTGTATTTTCGGATAAAACGTATTCTATTCGGTTAGAGAGACGCGTGGCCCGAAAGTGGAAATAAATTATGATAGGCTTTTATTAACCGCATTGAATTTTTATCGTGGGGTGCTGCGGATGCAAATATAGAATTCGGATCTCCCACAAACTGAATCCTATATTCTTATGGAAGAGTAGATTTAAAGGATTTGACTATTTTGTAGGGAAAACAATACAAAATCTCTGCGAGGGGTACAAACGTTGCTTTAGTTTAAGCAAAAATGCGACATTCAATATCATTTACGATTTTTTAGTTACGTGCTACTCAAATCTAACAATTCGGCTACACAACACCGTTTGTAGATATCAGTATGAACGATATTTAATTGTAAAGTATATAAATAAGAATTTTGTTAATTGTAGTGGAGCATTCGAGGCGTTTGTATTTGAACTCATCTATGTTAGGCGAGCGGTTCACCCCTAAAAACATACTTCTAAATGAAGGTAACCGACTAAATTTTTAAAACAAAAACCTACAGCATGAAACCTTTTTTATTTTATAAAGTGTATTTTTCTGATAATTTACATATTTTTTTATAGTTTTCGGCGCGGTCAGTCAATTGTTATAAACAAAAAAGTTGTAAAAAAAAATTACTCGCCGAGTGGCTTTGGAAAGTAAAATGGACCAAATAAACACCTTTTGTTCTTTGACAAAAATTCGAAAAATGCTTCATTTCCGAGATATTTATAATTTAATGTGAAAAAAGTGACGAAATCGACAAACTTTCGGAACTTTTTTCTCAAAAACTATTGAACATATTTTAATTCTAAAAGAAGCATAATAATCGGCAGATCTTCTACTTTAAGATATATTTTTTTGGTATAGGTCGATTATTTTATTGAAGGTCTAAAGCGAGTAAAAAAAAACAGTCTACAAATAGTGAAATTGTAACTCTAGATCCATATACACATGGATGAAAAATCGAAAATGGTTGTTTGTATTTTAATTATTTCGAAGAAGAAACTGCGTTAGATACGCTTCAAAAATATTTTTGTTCATGTAGTGGAAAATGTTCTACGAAAAATTGTAACTGTTTGTCATCGTGCTCAGATGAATGTCATAATGTTCCATCCGAAATTGATGATGAAACGCTTATTTCAACTAAAGAACTTGTCGAAAATAACGAAACTTATTCTTTAAAAATTAAATAAAAAAGAAATTAATATACTTTTATTGCTCTTAATATTTTTGTAAAATAAAAATAAAATAATTATCCTATACAATAAATTATCCAATAACTTTTTTATTTTTCGAGACCGCTAGGTCAATTATTATTATTAGGTTAATTTTACGATTTAAAAAGCTATTTAGCTATTTATAAAACCAAAAATCGAATATTTAAATTTGACTAATTACTTGCAAAAACCTTACTCCGGCTACAAAACCAAACAAAATAATCTTTTGAACATTTGTACTGTTAACATATATCGATTAAGAAACAATGTTTATTGTAAATATAATCTAATTCAAGATATGGTAAAAAGAAAATTTAAATTTGAAGTGTTATCATAATTTTCTTTAAGACTTTTTTTTACTCACTTTAGACCTTCAATAAAATGATTGACACGTACCAAAAAGTATATCTTAAAGTAGAAAATCGCACGATTATTATGCTTTTTTTAGAATTAAAATCTGCTCAGTAGTTTTTGAGAAAAAAATTCCGAAAGTTTGACGATTTCGTCACTTTTTTCACATTAAATTGTAAATATCTCGGAATCGAAGTATTTTTCGAATTTTTGTCAAAGAACAAAATGTATATTTTGGTCCATTTTACAATAAAAAAATGTTTACAACTTTTTTGTTTATAACAATTGCCTGACCACACCGAAAAATATAAAAAACATATGTAAATTATCAGAAAAATACACTATAAAATAAAAAAAGTTTCATGTTGTAGGTTTTTGTTTTAAAAATTTAGTCGGTTTATGCCTTTTTTAGGGGTGAACATCTCGCCTATTTTGTTGTACAGAAAAATCCCAAATATTATGTAGAATAAGAATCCGAGTTTGCCTATTCCAAAAACCATTCGGGGAACAACAAACATACAAAAAGAACGAAAAATGACCCGTTTTTAACATATTTTCCCTGCAACATTGAAAGTAAGCCCTAAAAAAAGTTATGCTTTATTTTTTGTTTATTTGACGATTTTCTATAAAGTTACAACAACTGCGAATCAAAAAAGTTGAATTTTGCATTAACAATGGACTATTGTCATAATAAACAATGATCAATACTAAAAATACTTATTTTTACACTTTTATAACCATTTAGAATTTTTTTAAATTTTTCAATGTACAACAAAATAGCCAAAGTCTACTTTTACTGCTCTACCACCTGGACTATTAAGATTTTTTATAAATGTAAATGTGGTTGAACGAGACAAATATCACCTACATACGCAATCTACTTCACCCACATAACTTACCCATTAAGTAAGAACGCTTCAATCGCTCACCTGGAAAAGAAAGAAATGATTATTATGAGAAGGCAAAGTATTGCAGGATTTACTATAATGAAATACGCAATAGTAGTTAGCGGGTTAATCTCTTTCGACACAATTTTGCATCTCCTTGCAGCGAGATGTCGCAACCCGTGATGAAACCGCTGTTTCTCTGAATTACTTTCACAATTCGCTATTTTACAGTGCGATAGTTAACAACTGGAAACGTTAGTACCGCAAAAACGATCTGAAGCTTCTTCAAAGGGTCCGCGCTGTTATGACCAACTACAATTGCTCTCACTGATTTGTCAATCAACGGTGTTGATATTCTTTGTTAACGACGATTGCTCTGCGAGGCCGTGACCGATCTCTTGCCGTGATATTTGGGAAAAATAAAGCACTATCATCAACAAAAGAGAGAATAAGGTTATCACATGAAATCTGAAAGACAAGTAACATTGAATATTAGGTCAAACTGGACATGGTTGTATTGGATAAGCTCTCTCGACTCTACAGTATTCCCAATGCTAATCTCGAAATTAAAAACGCTCTCGAGTGACCTGAGGGTTCTAGAATTCTCAACTCTCAAAAGGACACAAGGCATTAGGTAAATTATTTATGCCGCTACTATGTTACAGATTAAAATGAAATTCTAGTTTTAACCCCAGTGAATTCATGGAAAGTGTAATAACTAAAACTTTACTTGTTACAATTAGTTACTTCACAAATTATTCTCATATTTCATCATAAAACCACATACAGAATTTTAAAAAATGATTACAAGTCACGTCGAGTATAGGCAACCATCATTACACGATTGTCACTATCGACTAAAAAATTGCTGGTCTTGCAGTATGTGCGGTTGTCCCATCTTATCAAAAGTAACCTACTTGTAAATCATCATCATTTAAAATGGCTATAATAGAAGGGCCCTACTATACGTAGCGATAGTGATTCGTTTACAATAAACAATAACAAACTGTTAGAGGTGTTTTAATATCTCATGAGCTGCGAAATGCGCGAAAGGCGTGGCGTATCCGCATAATTCTTCTAATAAGCACGTTGTGAAAACATTGACTCAGAATTAGATCACGTGCCTCATTACAACCAGAAATGAACTAAGGCGCTCGGGCATCAATAAAGTCAACTGGGGAACGTTCGTTATATATATTTTTATTGCCTAAATTAAAATAATAAAGAATAGAGCATTTTATTATGATATCTGTAATCGGATCAAAGGCTTGTTTACGCTACGAGAGCTCGAGATAGACTGTGAATAATAGATGTCATGTTTTTAGGACGTAGAATAATTTAGGCGACCGTCGCAATTATGTTTCTGCGCATATGAAGGTCAAAGCTCATAAGATTTTAAAACACCTCTACGTCTGCAATAATGCGATCTCATTGTTATAATAATTTTCAATTTTACCAAAATTTAATTTTGCCAACGCCATGGAATTAAATTACTTAATTAATGAAGGCCTTCTAGAGGCTATTGAAGAAACAAAAAAGAAGAAAAAAAGGGATATAATTTGCTCTCCATTTTTATTTTGAATGGATCCAACGTTGACCGAATTTCAAGTATATTTACGCAGAGCACCAAATTCAAATTAATGTCTGGCGATCTAAAAGTTGTTTCGTCACGCACCAAAGTGTGATAAATATTTTTAAATTCCCCCCACAACCGTGTTAAAAGGGATGAGGAAATTATTCATTGCCACTTCAAAGGGTTTTTCGCGTTTGTCACTGAACCTACCGAGGCATTTTTCAGTAAGCCTTGCAATTGATTGATTTGACAAGAATATATTACGTTAAAAAAATATAAAGCACGATTCTTGCCCCTTTTCTGATTTATACAGAGTGAATCTTAAATGTGTACAACATGTGTAGAACATCAACAGGCTTTTTAAAAACAAAATTGTACAAAATGAATACTGGCAATGCACGAAAGCGTAAATCCATAGAGCATTGGAAGCTATTTCTTATATTAGAAGTACGTTTGTTACAATTTTCGGTCGGTTGCTTGTCGTTGGAAGCATAAAGCAAAAATTTCAGTGAAAGTCTCTTAGCGTTTATTATACAACAACTGATATGCGATGGTGAAAACAAAAAGCTCCTTATGCAAAACTGAACATATGGAAACTTGGTAAACTACACATAAAATACAGGTGAGGAGATTCAAATTAAGGTATTTATTAACTTACTTTTAATAAATGTCCACACAGTTGCTTTCACTTTCGGTCATCTTTATAAAAAAACCTTGATTTGGTAATGGTATTTTTGTAACCACCGCACCCATTTATTTGTTGTAATATTACGGTGAAATTTGGCCACATTTAAAACAGTTAATAATATAGGATTTTCACTAATCTGCCATAATCTACAATCTACATAGATTTTATAGAAACATGTTTTTTTTTATTGTATATTAATGTATCGTTTGTTTAATACAAAACTGAATAGTTTTGGTCAAATGATTGTATATACTTATTTTAAGAATATAGTATATAACGATCCAGCTGCTTTAGTGTCATTACTCACAAGGAGATGTGTATACACAGAGCGTAAGTGGCTCCATCTATCGTGCTACTTCCCAAATACGTCATTCTATGACTGCTACAATTTTCTTTCAAGAAACATAAATTTGATAATATGCTACATTTGTCTTGAATAATTGCTACACTAAATTTTAAATATTTATATATTTTTTAAGGCACTGGTAGTTTTGAAATAAATATGTTTGCACTGAACTGTAAGAGATATTGTAGCTAAAGTCCGAGATAATAAATTTCAAAACTATAAAAGATTTGAATTAAATTATATATATTTACAAATAATATAAATTATAGATTATAGCAAATACTCCACATAGTTTGACGAAAGTATATACATTTGAATAGAATAAAATAACATTTACGGCAAATAATTCCATTTAATACTATCTGCTCATTTGATCCAAATACTTTTTTTTCAGTATAGAAACCTACACGAGTAATGATAGTAAAAACTAGCAAAATACTCTTATGCCAAGCATATCTCCATCCTCTGTGATAATCTACACACCGATACTGATATTTCCGAATTTGAGACACCCCGTATCCGGCCTCCGCCACTGGAGCACTGAACGAGTTCGAAAGTAAAGATGACCTAAAAGAGTTGCGCTCCACCGACAACTATGTGTCAATAATCCGAGTCGCTCACATTCTAAACCCCCCCAATCGCCCGGCGACCCGTCGTCCTTCGCGGCCTTCACTCCTCGTCCCGAATGCTACCAAATATCACGCAACACCACGACACGGATCTTCCACCTCGCCAATTTACCTTCACCGGCCGTTAAAAACACGAGCGAAACGAGAAAAAAGGGGGCGAGGGCCAACGAAACAAACAAACAACGCGCCTGAATATTCACTTTTGGCAGGAATTTCTATTTGCTCTCAATACTGCAGGAAATAGATTAATAATATGCCGTCCCCACTCCCACACATAATCCTTAAGGTTAGAATGAGGGGTAGATATATTATAATATAAAAAATGTCGTAATTTGTGCTCTTCTTCCTTAAATTCTACGGCGAAGATTTGTGTGGGGAAGGGGTGATATATTACTATCGCATTGTTGCAAAATCAATTTGGTGCTTTTATAAATGCGAAGTTCGTTGTACATTTACTAGAAAGTGTTCTAAATATAAGCGAAATACCGATTTCGGTTTCTAATTAACCGTTTTACGAAACACCCATGTTTCTGCCGTCGGTAACGGGTTAACGAAATATTAATTATGAATATGAAACGCGAATTTAAATTATAATAAACAAATTACCGTGCTATAATAAACTACGTATTTATAGGGTTTTTATTACCTCTGTCAATTTCCATTTCTACAGAATAGGATCAGGTATTGAAAATCAAGCGACACGAGTCCACAGTTTGTTGTTTACCATTGAAACAAAAGAAAATAAACAGATGAACCTTGTCATAGCTGCATGTCAGGTCTAGAAGGCTTGTTTACATGTTTATAGAACAGAAAATATTAGATAAAAGTTAACGGCTTTGCAAAAAATACTTCAGGATAAAATCAAATACTCCGGATCACCTTTATGATGCACCAAACACGTAAAAAACACTTAGAAACAAACAAAATACTACGAAAAAGCAAAAACAGCCTTCTAATAATAAAAAAAAACTAGTCCAATCTTCAGAGTGCATCAAAATTGTTCGAATAGGTTTAGAATGTTCCGAAGAGCAACAAAAGTTCTATAAAATATATCAAAATACATGGAAACCTCTTTAGAAACAATTAAAATTAATTAAAACCGCTTCGGAAACTTCTAAAAACTTCGAAATAATCAAAAAACCAACCAGACTGACGTATTTGATGTCATTTTTTATTTTCGGGTATTTTTACTCTGACATTTTAATAGATTTTAATGCTTTGTATAGCGATATTATGGTAGTTTCATGTAGACTGAATATTAGGACATCCTTTGCTACTTCTTTTGAAAACACCCTGTATAAAAAAGGCTAGTAGTGTCGGTTTTTGACAATTTTTTGCAAATTTAGTAACAAATTGTGATACAACAAAGCTTTTCCTAACAAAACGGTTCTCTGCACTCTGCATCTCACTAAATATATTCTTGTTGCGAAATGTCAGCTCGAATTTTACAAGCTGTCAGCGATTAACGAGCAAATTCGATTCAATTTTATTTTTAGCTGTTTATTGGTCATAACATAAATTATGAAAGGGAAATAATTTCAGTGTATGAACCGAGTGTAATGATATAACAATCATCGCCTCGTTAAAATAGGCTTCAACGCAAATTCGATGAAAATATCCGATTAAATTTATTGGAAGTTGCTTCACCGCATTGTTTTCAAATGAATTTTTTAAATTATGTACAAATAAAGACAGAGGAAGTCTTGCAAGGCTAGAAACTAGTTGGTTATGTAAACAGTTTTCCTTTTCTTAATATTTAGGAAAAATATTTATTCAAATATCTTTAAAAATTGTAAACAAATGAAAAGTACCACAACTGGTTCTGATAATATATGTTTATGTCAAACCGTTCGATGTTAACGACTAATATATCCCCAGCCCAATTTTGGAGTAAACAGAGCAAATTATTCAATTCCCAGTTAATGATATCCGTATTGGCTATTCCATTGTAATTCACTATAAACAGTAAAACAATATATATTTATAATTGAGTAAATATTTGTACAAATCTGATACTGTTACATTATGAAATAGATAAAATAGAATCCACTAAAATGCCTCTATAATCATACGTTTTTGGGATTGCTGATAATTTCCCATATTTTTATATATTTAAAAAGGTACTTTTATCAGTGTAGTAAAGAAAATTTCTTCTTATAAACATATTATTCACGATTTTCGTGTGGATTTACGCGTGCGTGAACTTTCTATCTCTAAAAAAACAAACTAGTTTTTATTAAATCATTTATACCCGCATTCTCCCCCAAATCCACAGTTTTCGCGACAAGTTAAAAGCCTTGTTTATGGCTAGGGATCAGCGGTGGGCTAAGGCGCACCACCTACGCCGCTTTGACGCGAAATTGTCTAAACCACTTTGCTAAAGTGCGCCTCACCGTGTTGACAGAAAATAATGGAACATTTGCCCGTCACTTCGAGCGTTTAAAATGGCCTGCTAACTTGATTTCAACTTCTAAGTGGCAAACGGCTGATCCAGAGCTACGAAAAAACAAAAAGTCGTCAGATGTATGCAGATAGTACGGGTGAGACAAATAAGTATGAATAGAACTGCAATTTTCCAACCAGCATCAAACTAGAATCAATTAAAACCTAGAAGATCTGGTAGAGCAAACACTTTGTTTACTATTCATGGTATTACGCAACTTCTTTCGGGTCAACTGGACTACCAACCTATAAAAACAATTGAACCAATTATAGACAGTTTTGTAACACAAATCGCAATGTCACCTAAACGTTCCTTAGCGATAATTTAACTTTCTATTGTGTACTGTCGTCGATCCTAATAGAGATATACGCTTTTACCGTAACTTTTATGTCATTCAATAAACAACTTTCGATTTTTAATGGTGATCTATAGTAAAATACTATCCGTTAATCGTTTTAGCTGCTTCGGAGCGTTTTATCGTCGTAATTTATTGCCTTTTTATAATTAACAAACGCATTTTGCAACGAGACGCGCTCGTTGACATAGTTACTGAGATTGGTCGTGATAGGTCTTGAACGAAATAGGAAATACTGCCTTCGCAGCTGATTGGCTTATTCATTAAGAGAACAAAAAAGCATTCACACATCTTTTATCAAGAGCTTGCATAAAAATTTACTGCAGTTTCTTTGTTGGTTACAAAGTATACGAAATATTTAAAAACGGTTATTACTTTTATGGTTCTACTTTGTGGAGCAAACAGATCTGCTTCCCTTAGGCTAAATACTACGGTTTCTTACGGTTAAATAGAAAGAAACCAGTTCGTCATTGGTTCAGCTTGGCGGATGTTTTCTATTAAATCATCTATTACAGGTACGACTGCAATTAACGACATTTATATCATTGACAAAGTAAATCATTCGCACAAGATAAATCCTTGACATAAATTAAGAAGAGAATCAGGCCAAGAACTGATCCTTGTGGCACTTCCGCATTAACAATGAGACATTGAAATTAGGCATACTAATGCTTCCACACAGCTGTAACTTTGACATAGTAAACGAAATAAATTAACTGCGCCAAAAATTAAAAGGGACTGTTCTCAGTAGATATTCTTTCATTCTGCAAAAAGTCCGATTTCATAGATGTCACCCACTATCAGTACTTACAGAGTATATTTTGTGGTTTAAGGCACCTCAAATACAAAAATCACAAGGATTTAAATCAGGTGAACGAGGTGGCCAGTTTTTTGTCAACTCTGATGCCTTCTAGCAGCTAAACGAAGCAACTTAGGATAGGGTATAGGTAAATCTGCTTATTTTGTTACATTTAAGGAAATAACCAATAACTTCTACATACATTGAAGCAAAAAATTTTGTTACATTTAAGGAAATAAAAAATAACTTGTATATACATTGAAACAAAAAAAAAGCATTTCATTTACGAAGTATTTCCATAAAATTTTAGTACGCTTCCGAAATAAACGGCAAATTGTTTTCACTTAGTGACATTTTTACGTAAGCGATTTACTTTATATCCTGTAGTCTCCTAATTATTATTAAAAAAAGAGAAAGGTATTACTTCGACGCCATTGTCTGTTTAGTCCAGTGACTTAAATACACGAAACTGGACCGACCGTGTTGGAGACCTCGAACTGCAAGAATTTGGACGAAGTATTCATTATCGACGACGCAAAAGAAGGTCACTAGGGTTGGTGCCGTAAACAAATTGCGTACAACTTGTAAATACCTCCAAGAAGGAAGTATACAACTTAATAATTACATGGACAGTAACTGAATACAAATAGCCGAACAAGAATGATACATAGTACGTGACATGAGTTACGAATGTCAGTTCTTAAAACGTTAACGTCATTTGAACTCATTGAAACATAAGGCAAGATACAGCAGAATGGCCAATTCGTTCACCGGATTTGATATCACTTGACTTTTTATAATACTAAAACTGCTTGTGATAATTTTTAAAACACTTTTTTATATGAAACTAAAGCAGCAGGTGATTTTAAAGTCAACAAAATATATTTAAACAGTTCATGTTTAAATTTGATTAAGGCGAGGCAAAAAATGCAAACGAATTTTTTTCCCGCGCTGACTGCCACACCGTATGAAACATCGCGCAACTGTCACTGGGTTCAATTGAAATGTAAAATCGTCCGTCATAATGCCCATAAAAATCCGTCGATTTCTACCGTCCATCAAAGCGAAATCATTTGCGGTGGGCAGGATTATACGCTGGGGAAACATTTTTATGGTACGTCGTATAGATAAGAAAATAAATTATGACCGGTTCAGGTTCCAAGCGACTGGGAATCCATAGTTTAGTCAACATTGACCTATATCACAATATTTCTTTATTGTCAGAAATCTATACGCAAATTTTAGAAAATACCAATCTTTCCTAATTGTTCTATCAACGAAACTATGCAAGTATATTACATATGATCTAAAATCAGATACTTAATCTACCTACTCCACTTGCTCTCAATAAACAAATATTTTTTTTGGACCGCATGCCTTCAACAAATTGCATATACACTTGTCGAGAAAGTTAACCGAGCTGTTAATATACCCAACTAAAATCAATTAAATAAATATCCAGCCCACTCAAGCACTGCCAGTAGCAGCATATGATAAATACATTCCATGCAGTAACAAGAAAATATATCACTCATAAAATTCATGTCGTCTTGATACGGAGAAATGGCTAAAGGACATGCATAATGAAACTTTATTAATCGCGAGTGTAAGGATATCGTGATTGCTTTCTGTATCAACTTAATTGGGGTGATTAATTGGTTTAAGTCTTGAATTTCTTGTCGTTTTCAATCGAGATATAGTTTTGGTTCGAGTTACATTTGGATTTTAAAGTTTAAATTCACCGATAAGTTTTATAATATCTTATTAATCGAATGTTACAATAAAAAAATCGGTAGATATTAATTATTGCATCTTCTTTAATGTAGCAAAAATTTGGTTTCAATATTGTGGGATAGAAAGGCCAAGCCGACCCCAGATTAAAATCAGGAGTCATTCGTTAACTAGGCGCAAGGAACTTCTCTCAGTACCTTTTTTTATTTAATATATAAAAAAATGTTTCATATCATAGAAATCGAGATAATATTAAGAAAATATATATAATTAAAAAAATCCTAGACGCATCATTGCACTATTTTTAAATTCGTACTAAACCATTTAAAATGTTAAACCTCTGTTTTGATTAAAATACAGAATCATGGGCGTAGCTAGAATTGTTGCTTGGACACCGGGCTTTCTGGGGTGGGCCGTGCACAACCCTGCTCCCCTAGCCACGCCCACGTGCAGAATTTTACCGGAACGCGATAAATCCATTTCATGCGTATGCGATATTTGTCCAATTTAGTTACCGACACAGAATGTTTGTCCATAAAATCACTGCAATTGTTCACCGCTTGCAGTTGACAGGGAATTAATTATTTTTTGCGAAACCAACACAATTATAACGGATATTAACGAACTCACCTGCTCAGTCCAATGGGCAAGAGATATTGATTTTTGTAAATTTAATCAATATTGTTGAATTGGAATATCAAACACACGTGTGTGTTAGCAAATGTTTTCGCGCCTACTGTGGTTATAATAACTGTTATGCGTTCTTTCTTAAGGGGTTGTGGGAAAAATATATTTAACACGCATGTATACCGTTTCATAACGGATCGAAATGCATTCTGCGTTCCAAAATGTTTCCTTCTAGAACCAACTTTAGCAATGCACTGGGGACGAGGTATTTACTTTATATCCGCGCTCGACTGTTAGGAACTTTGTTCATTATTACTTGCGGAACTGTTCGTTATCGTCTTCGAATTGTCGAGATAACTCGCATAACTCAAAAAGTTATGGCGGCGGAGACGGGGACGAGGATCCCCAAACCACCTTCGAATATATGTAGTTTAATGCGACACGGTAATCGTTAAGAAATTTCAGGAATGGTTTAAAAAATAATTATGCTATATGAGTCGACCAACTAAGTCGACGTGACATACGAATATTCACTTTCGACATGACCGGCTTGTTTTGCGAGTTAAAATTTAGAAATCGGTTGGGCCGTACATTAGGCTCTCCCCTTCGTAATTAAAATTTTAATTAGTTGTATAAATCGCCTTGTTAGAATAAAATTATGCAGTAGTGTCGAAATTCGTATAAATAATAATTGTTTCGCATGGTTCCCGCCCGGGGTAAGAGATTTATGTGTGGAGACGCCGTTCTAAACACTAATTAAGCGTGAAAGTTTTAATTCTTTACATAATTATGCTTGTTTCAACGAGATCCGACAATTAAAAATTTATAATTAAATTTATTAACCGCGGTAATCCTTTGAAGGTGGTTTTCTTTGTATTTTAGGGACACTTTTTGGTTTAGTTGGTTGAAAACAAATACTCTTCCTTGGATTTTACTTTTATTGTATTCTACTTTGCATTCTTGCATGAAACCAGTAAGTGAACTTAGAGACACGCCCGCCTAAATAAATTTTTGGGACAACGTTACATTAATTATACTTTTTTCGCTCCATGCATACAATAACTACATATTTATAGATTTTTTTGATTATGAACTGTTAATGACACCTATAAAAACAATAATAACACCACTTTTCCTGTGCAAGCTCCATATAATGAGCTGCAAACTATAACAATCTATTCTCTATCGGGTTACACACCATGTATTTGAAAAATTTATGTACTCGCGGTCGGCAAAGCGTAAAATATATTCACCGATGTATCAAAAGTCATCCACCTCTGACTAATGACAGGGATAAGTAATACAGATAACATGGTTAAAATAATTCAAAAAATTTTAATTCTGTTTAAGTACAGACATAACGTTAAGTTTAAGACACTTAAATTGGTCACATTGACATAGCGTGTAGAAAATTAAACGTTATTTGCGGTAAAAATGTGAGAAAACCTCAAAAAACATATTTTTTTCATTTTAATCATGATTATGAAGTGAAAAAACGTAACCCTTTAATTTTTTTCGAAAGTTTTACTGTGAAACAAAAAACCGATTCTCTAGATCTAGATGAAACTCCACAGGGTTCTTCTAGGTATATCGAACTGTAAAAATCATGCTTATCATTAGTCATTTCGTGAATATTTCTAATTTAGCCGTCAATTTTCTAAAAAAATTAAAGTCCGATATTACGATGAAAAATGTCCGTATCAAAATTAAAAAAAAAAAGGAAATTGAAGCTGAATAAACAAGCTATCTGGTTCATGCAATGGCTTAGCTGAAAAAAATTTTTCCAAGTCCGTGGAGAAAAAAAATTGCAAAATTTTTTTGTCGCGTTTAAATTTTTGCATTAATTTATATTTAAAAAATCACAAAATTTTTGGAATGGGATTTGGGCAGAGAAATTTACTCGACAAACTCGAAAACAAATCTGAACCAGGTTTTGCCAAGACCGCGCCATTATTCCATGGCTAGAAATTGGCCTCAATGATTTGGGATCGAGGGGGATTATCCCTCTTTATCCTGCCTCATCTCGTGTAGGCCTGGACAGCCTTCGTAGGTGGGCCCCATCCGTCGTCTACCCCGATCGCAAATGCGGCCGGTGTAGGCGCTTTGTGGGACCTCCTTTTGTCCTGGCTGGGCCCCGCCGGCTAGGGCCCTTTCTTCTGGCGATCTGCCAAGACCAAACGTATCATTTAGAGGTCAGTTGAACACAATGAAAAAGGGGCATAACCCTGTAATAATCAGAAATAGTGATACAATATACCTTTTCCAGCTAAGATAATCATCTATACTGCTTATTTTGATCTTTTCTATAACCGAAAGGACGTTTCAAACACAAAACCTTCGACTAATTGTGATTAAAGCAAAATATACACACTAATAAAATTATTTTCGGATGCTAACCTTCATTTTCCACGAAAACAACACAAGTAAAACATTGCAACTGTTTAAGTTCCGTTTACGTGTTACAAGTTGACTTTTATTTAAAGCGCGTTTTGTTAATTCTCGGTAAATATGCACAGCAACCTACGGAAGTAGAAGTTATTACATTTATGTTGTGCGACATTCCGAAGGATTCTGCAGGAGCTCTTGTTCAAATATTTAGCTAGAAACTTACGGAATCTTTACCTACCGGCATGTTTGGACGCAATTTTAGGAGATGGAGTAAACTTTATAAAATAAATTGTAGGCTATAATTCTAATTCAGTCATATTCTAACAAAACAAGACTGCTTGTTTATTTAACTGTTAGACTTTGATATTTACTTTCTACTGGAATATATACATTGTGCAAACAAAGACACATTTTCTTGTAGTTTTGTTTGAGCACTGACTTGCTTGTCGGATTTGATTTTGACAAAATAATTTCCCGTCAAGAAAGGGTTCATATTCGTTCACTGACGTGAATGAGATGCGACTTTTATCGACAAATAGTCACATACATTTTCTGGAGTCAATCACGACTGACTGAACAACTGTAATATACTTTATATACAGGGTGTAGCTTTTCTTTTGATAACATAAAATTATGATTTTTATAAGAATAACAAATTGGCAAATATGGGGTAGTCAGAAGTGTGGCTAAAAAAGTTGTTTTATATTTTCCTGTCAGTAGTATAAAAATAATCCATGTTTATATCTTTTAACAAAGGCATTCTGAATAGCTGAGATTTGAAAAAAATGCCACATATTCTATTAATAAACGAGACGAGACGGGATATGCCATTGCCAAAGACCGATCTAGTTATCCACCAACGTAATCTAGGAAACTGTGCCAAGAATTGTCATTCCGTTGTTGTAGTAAAATCAACTCGTACATGCGTATGCGTGTGTGTGTACGGCTATAATTTATTTTTAGTAATTTTTTCCATTTACACCGAGAAAGTGCTAATTATATCATGCAGCCACTAATCACTGCCAGGAATTAGATCAAATACTTTCTATACCGGCGTAAACTAGGAAACTTTTCGAGTTCAACAGTCCGGCTAGTCTGCGTAACATGGCTAATTATATTCAAGCGTAAATGTTAACGCAAGTACGTTTTTTTTTGGAGTTACATAAAGCTGTTCAAGTTTTACAGGGGTTGCACTGTTCTTCACAGGATTTAAATGAATTCTTTGTTATTATTTTTTTTGGGATCCAGGGGCCTACGCTACTGACTGCGACAAAGAAATAAGGGCATATTGAATGACTTCGTTTACTACTGTGCAAGTTGTAGACAATTTAATTGTCTATAACATGGGTTGTTTGCAATTTTTCCCTAAACCTCGCCCTTTTCGAGATATTTAAGGCCAAAAATTAAGATTTTTCGTGAATATCTCGAGCCCAATGTATTGGACGTCATGGAATTGGAACTTTGACCTTGAATATCTCGAAAAGGGGTCGAGTTTCGGAAAAAATGTATGTTCTACAATCTTTACAGTTTCGGAAAAATGAGAAAAATATTTAGTTGCACCTGTTGGCATGGCCTGGATTCTGAAAATAAAAGTTTCAAGGAATGGCGAAGTGTGACGCTAGAGAATTTAACATAATTTTAGCTTAGGGCGCCACAGATTCCTATCTACACTATATTTTATTAACAATGCTTACGAAAGATGCTTTAAAATTCCAGAGAACTACAGAGTAAACGAAAAATTTTAATTATATTTATTTGAGACAAACTAATTAATTTTTGTGCAATTTGTAATCACTTAAAAAACAGTTTTTTTTTCAAAACTACCCCTTTTCTTCTCTGAAAAAAAATTAGATTTTTTTTATTTGTACCGTGCGAGAATGTCAAACTTTTTTAATAAAAAAAAAGTACGCCACTGACTATTTCCCGTTTTGCATTCTGAATGAGATTGGTCTCTTCAATTTTTTTCGCAGGATGAACCGTTTTTGAGAAAAAAAAACATATTTTATTGCAGGTTTTGTTAATCTTTTATTTAAAGGCGTAAGTAGAAATATTCGGATCACTAAAAAAATGCACATTTATCCCTCCAAAGCGTTTTTCAATTTTCGAGTCAATATCTTCAAAACACTGAAATAATTAATAAAAATAAATAAAAAATTAAAATTTAAACGCTCTGTATCTCGGAAAGGAAGCGTATTTCAACCTATGTTTATATGAACTCTTTTTTCACAAAATAACTTCGGTAACCACCCCCTAAAATATTTCGCACTTATTTACAAACGTATATATTTGTAACAGATCAAAAATAATCCGGTTCCAAAAAAGACTTCTCCAGACAATTCAGAAACTACATAGTTTGTTTTTGTTTCATTCTTAGACAAGACAGATAAGCTTTCATTTAAAAATAGCAGCACATTATTTGATGAAACTGAATACGTGTTTCTATTTACATGTAGATATTCCTAAAGTAAACTAAAAATAGTATTCTGTTATTTCCGTAGAAATGTAAAAGTGAGGTGGAAACGCGATCATACAGAAAACAATGAAATACCTAACCTATTAAAAATGTGTTTATAACAAAGTGAATAATTACATTGAAAGATTTTAAGAACTCCCCAAAAGACTTTTTCTCGACTTAAAATGTGCTGTGAAAAAATAGCCCGCCGCAAATTTATTTAAGGGGCAATTATGTAAATGAGAAAAGGGGTGCAGTAAACTTTACTACCCGCGAAAATCGATATCAATTCACGGAACCCACAAAAACAAAGCCCAGTTAGTCAACCACACACGTTACAAGAGAAACTACATTTTCATCCATTCTAATTTCTTCAACATGCTTGCTTATAAAATTATAATTGTAAAAAATCACTTATTGAACCACTTCTAATGTGAAAACTCAAACATACTCTCCTACTGCGTTTTGTTTTGCATGAATTGACGCTAATGGCAAAATATTTAGGTTAGTGTGTGTTTAGCATGCTTGTATTTTGGCAAAGAGAAAGTAATGATTTAAAAAAGCTTAAAAAAACAGTCTTGCGCTGGTTGAGCGGTAATTAAATATTCCGGAAAAAGTGATCGACTAAAATCGTTAACAGTTTAACATCGCGCATTCCGATCAGCAATGTCATGGGCGTTCTATAAATGGTACGATATTTTCTGTAGGTCACTGATAAGTAGCTTTAAACTAACAAAACTGCTTCTTAATTATTGCAAAGTACGTATCCTTACGCTGTCACCACGAAACGTATACTATTTTAATATAACTATATTGGAATTAGTCGTTTATGGAAATGAAGAAGAATTTCCAGCTGCAATTTAATCGGCTTTAGGATGTGAAAGGCAGGCTTAGCATTGCAAAGAGGTACCCAAAAGGAATTAGGTATATTAAACGTGATATGAACCAGAATAAAGAAACAACCTCTTACATAACTAAGCTGGAACTTGTTTGTTATTAACTACTACTTCCAACATTAAAAGATTTTCTAAAGTTCGTAAAATTTCGTACAAAGGGAAACGATCATAGCGGAAAACGGTCGTGCAGAAAATATTTAGATAAAAGATGTAAACTTTATTTGTTTACTTATTGTTAATGGTATGTGCATTTATAAATCGGGACACCTTGTACACAGCGTAGATATGTGGATACAAATATATGCAGAGTAAAACAGAAAACTGAAAGAAATAAAAACTATTATCTAAAAGTTATCTCTATCTGAATATTTTTCTCTTGGTAAAATATGAAATTGAAAAGAAAATATTTATCGTATGACAATATCTACCCACATTTATGTCACCTTTAGAAGGACAAAGATAAAATAAATGTTAAAAGAAGTAGAAATTGGTTTTTCAAACCCACATATTCTACAACCGAGTGGCAAAGTTAAAAGGATTTTAGTTAAAATATTAATGTTACTATATTGCTTTTTTATTACTATGAATCAATGAAAAATACGAAAAAAAGCCCAATTTGGATTTTTATAATATGAATTCATTCAATGATGTAGAAGTAATAGAATAATAAATATGTAGAAAACGTGAGAAAATAAATATTTTATTATAAATTTGGAAGTATCCAGATAAAAACATGAATGACGCACTTGACTTGAGGATCAGCTTTTAAAATATCGTGTATATTTTTATAAGAATTATACAGGACCTGCTATAATTGTAACTATTTATTTTAGAAACTTTCAGGAATAAAAAATTATCTTCGTCCCAACACTGCTTGTATTTTTTAACTTTTAAAATTTTAAAACAACAAAACAGATGTCAAATAGAGTCCCTGTATTAAGGCAAACCTTATTTTTGGCCGCGAAAAATAAAAGGAAAAAAGTAATGCGCTCTCTCTCTCCACGTGGCGACAGGCGATTCCGAATATTGAAATCCGATTTTAGTGTATTTCTGATAGTGTTTACATTAGTTTTACAAATGTCAAAAATGGCTTACGTGTATGGCAACTCTTACTTAACAATTTAATCCATCGACAGATTATGACTGTAATATTAGCTAGACTTACTGCTGCCGATATCCGTCGTGTAATATTACTTTATTCTCTTCTCTCTTGGCTCCGATTACTTTCGTCTCATCGCCCAAGCTCCCTCAAGAAATCGATATACGGAATTCCTCGACGGATCCGGCCCGACTTCCCGGAATGACAAAACTTAAAAACTCGATAAGAGATTCCCGGTAGCATTTACCTAAGTTCTCAAAATCGAGTTAGGATAATATGAAAGCTTTAGTTTGTTACGCCAAAAAAGGGTGATAAAAAAAGTCGAACCCCTTCCCGCCCAGTGCAGGGCACAGAAATATTGAAGTGTTGTGGTTCTTATTTGCAGTTTCGAATACAATCATGTACCACACTTTTCATCGAATATTATTATTATTATATAAAAGAAGCCTCGTTTGTAATTAAAACTGTTTAGATAAAATTATTTTCACAAGGACGGAAGATATTCAATTCTGAACCTTGAGGCACACCAAAAGTTTATCTCGACTGAATATATAAACTGGAATGTTTGTAACCGTTGTCGTTAAATGACATAATGAAATCTAACAAAGAGAGAGGTACGTTATTCAAGAAGAACGGGTAACTGTACGCAAGTATCTCGGCAAACGAAAACAACCTTCAAACAATCCCTTTTGAACAAATCAACTTGTATTTGTACACAAATGAAACGCGCTCGCTTCCAACATGTATAGAAATGGCTCTTATTCCTTTAAAATTCATTTTGCGTCAAATTTTAGGCTATTAAGAAACGTTTCGGTGATGGTAAGCGAAACATGTCGCGCCAATTTGTATTAATTTTGACAGATAACGCATGCAAATCCGACAAAAATATGTACGAAACTAGGTAAAAGGACAACAGCTCATAAATAATGCAACGTTAGAAAAATGTAAGCTATTGAAACGCGGATACTTACAAAATCTAGAATAAATTTAAATATGTATGACCTCCACAGGCGACTAGATGTTCATGCGACACAACGTAGGCAGTAGTCTACTCTTCAGCTGTTTTCACGGAACTTGGAGAATTCCGAGAGAATTGCTCATACGATATCGATTATAGTGGCTCCGGTACGTGTAATACGATAAATACAGCAAAAAAAAATAATCACATTAGCTATAGTCACACTCCATTGAGCCGAAACTTTTTAACAAATTAGCGGCGCAAGAATGTAAGATTACGTTTCTACTTTCTACTTAAAATGTCTATAATTAAAAACGAATTTGCATCATTACCTTCGGTATTGAGCACATAATAATAATATATGGATAATCTTACGAACAAACAAGTGTTGCAACTTCGCAAGAAAGTATATTGCTCACATATTAGCCGTAGTCCGTAAAGCAGCAGAATTTTTAAAACTGGTTATTTTGTAGTTGATTGAAAATCATACAACGAAAATTTCACACCTATATCTTGTAGCCAAACAAATGATGTTATTTCAAAACGTTAACGCAACGAAAGAAAATATCCAAAAATGTTTTTCTGTTGATAGAAAATTTTTCGTTGAAAATGACTGTTGTGGCATAGTTATACTTACAAAAAGGCAATTCATTTACATATTTTCTTCCACAATTATGTTTAATACAATATAAAATGCAACTTATACAAATAACGAGCGTTCAAATAAAAACGTGGTCAAGTTGGTTCTGAAAATTTGGACGTAGGGCGTAGCGTATAGCAAATGAACTTAAACGTCATCTGTCAAAGCGCTATATCGCCGCTATCAATTTGAATATTTTCGTTTTAAAAAGCGTTTAAAATGGTGTTTTCTCAAGAACAAAAAGTGTTTATCATAGAGTCCTACTTTAGAAATGGACGCAAGATTGATGGAGTATGGAAGTATTCTATTGAGGAATGTTTCATAGAATTTCAAAATCAATTTCCCGGCGTTGTTGAGTACAAAATTTTTCAAAGTGCAGTTCAGCGTTGTGTTAATGTTTTTCGTGAAACGGGCAGTGTAACAAGAAAAGAAGGAAGCGGCCGACCTAAAAAGCGGACTGAAGAATTAAAAGAAAATGTCCAACAAATAATGAAAAATGCGCCAAGAACTTCTGTACGTGTTTTATCACAAATTTTAATTTATTGTTATAACAAGGAGGGGGACACTTTCAGCAGCTGCTTTAATTTATTGTTATAACAAGGAGGGGGTCACTTTCCGCAGCTCCTTTAATTGTTTGTTATTGTTATCACGATTATTCTTTAAAATAAAGTTATATAGTCATTAACGTTATTGAAACTGACAGCTGCTATACAGCTCGTTGAGAAATGAGGTTAAGTTGGTCGCTATAAGCTACTCCCTACGTCCAATGTGTCAGAGCCAACTTCGACCACGTTTTTATTTGAACGCTCGTTATAAATAATGGATTATCGTCCAATTTTACTTTAGCAACTTTTCTTTATTAACTATTAAAATTTCCTAACATAATTTGAGCACTATAAATATTGCAGATGAAAACAATTACATATTCACATTTCAGCTGTTTATATTCTGTATATACGTTTCTGTCAAACGTCAAATACCACATAAATGTCAAAACAATTTCGAGGTTGAATTCAAAATTAAAGGTAAATTATCAGAAATGCGCTATTTTTAACAATACATTGGAAAGTCTTTATCGCTGTAGACATTTGTCGACTTTTTAGAAACTAGAAAGCTACGTAGAGCCCATCTCTATTAAATACCCCAAAGTGGCATGACATATGTTGATTTCATTTGTAACGCATCGTCGTTTGTTTCGGGTGACACGTACAGAATAATTTATAGATGACGTTTAACGCAAAGCGAGATACCTACACAAATACATGATCTAAAACGCCACATACGAATGCGAATAACAGTTGAATAGAGCAAAGAAGAAAAAAAAGCAGGAAACCTCCGCGAAATAATGACGGCAATTGTAACTGTGGAACAGTAATTCCTTTCGGATTTGTATAATTTTATGTGTAAAAAGTTTTAGTAATATTTGATGGTACCAATTAAAAGACAATTTGGAGCGGAAAAAATAAATTGTAACGAATGTGGGTAATTTTATTTTTCGGTTTTTACAAGCGCTCATTTATCAAGCTAAAATTAATTGTAATATTGGAAGGATTGCTGTACAGGGTGGGTAAAATTCTCTGGGATTTCAAGGCATCCCACCGACTATTTAAAATAAAAAAATTCGATTTTAAAGACAAATCCGACTGTCAAAAAAAATCTTTAATTTTTTTTAAGTGGTTGTTGACCTGGTTATAAAGCTATAAAGAGCTTATACATATATTTTTAACTGGTAATCGTAGTTGGCTATGATCTAGAAAGTTAGATATTTTTTCCCAGATAATTGGCATTAAAGATTTTTTTCAAAGTAACATCTCAATGTTTCAACTGTACAGAGTGTCCCTGAAATAAGGGCCAAAATTTTAACTGTCTTAATTTTTTTCCAGAATAAATACTAGCGCTAAATTATTATTAGTTCAGCTAAACGTTTCTACTTATGCCCCAGTGGCGGGTAAACAAAATTTAGAATTTAAAAAAATCTTAAAAACTAAGACGTGCTCGAACAAATACAACATTGGACAAAAATTGTTGCTTTTGAGGAGTTAAACGTAGACTAAAATTTTGGAGATTAGGTCGAATGTCACTCACTCCGTATGTATTTCCAAGTTTTTCGAAAAAAAAAATAAAATAGAGATTATCTTCGCCCCCGCTTGTAAAATTTTCTGACGACGCCCATGCCCATGAGTCCCACGACCGAAATCCGGCATCGCGTAGGAGAATTTTAACTGAATCAGAGGTAGACGTATCGCCCGGAATCATTTATGCGTGCGTTATTAAACCCTAAATCGGGCATGTGTGTTATGCAAAGCAGCAAAAGTACACCGATAAATACTTCGTTGTAAATTCATCAGCGAGGGTAAGGCGGGTACGGTGAAAGGGTTTCGCGATAAGGACAATAAGCCCGGCACTCAAAGCTTTATCAGTCTCAAGGCAAGCCATCCCTCGACCATGCCCAATTGTGTCGGGATAGACACAGAATTAATCTTGTTCGGTATGTGCCTCCGAACGCGAACAATCGCGTCGCAACGTTTGACGTTGATTCGACCAGAGAGATTGTTCGCTATTTTTTAATTTGTATTAAAAATTACAGTTGAAAGGCCACAGATACGCGCACTAACCATTAAAATGAGTACACATTTTTTTCTCTTGAAAATAAAGCTGAAAAAAGCACCCAAAAAAGGTTTGTAATATATCTCCAGCAATTGAAGCACATGAAACAAGTTTAAGCGTCAAATTTATTTTGAAAATTTCAATTATTATACCTAGTTTCTGACAAAAATAAATTAGTTTTGAAACGGCGCCTGCGGTAAGGCTAGCGCGAGATCACTTTTATGCCGAGCGGTTTGGGTTTTTAAAAACAAAATTTCTTTATTTTAAAAACTTTCACAAAAGTATCGAGGAATTAAAGCCGAAATAAATGCAGTAGTCTCAAAGGTATGAGCTCTGTATTACCTTTTTTAAAAAGGAAAGTTGGAGAAAAACATTTTTCGAGCCCAAAATGAAATACACCGTGGCACAAAAAAATTTTGGCAGTTTAGAAGACCCTATTTCTCCGCTGTGTTTTATTTCTTCCGAGATTTCTTCATTGTATACTAGCCTCTATGACGCAACTCTAGCCATTGTAATATTTTGCTGGCGTCATGTTGCACAAATAATGTTCCACATATAAGACAATAACGTGTGAATTTTTTACACGATAGTTTTTAAGTTGTAATACCATTATCTGCTACCGTCAAAATCGTTTTAATTGTGTGTGAGAGTGGAAAAATTTAGTCGCAGAACCAAACGGGTTCGATTATTTGCCCAATTTCTCATAGTTTACTATACGAAAAAGCGAAATTAATTAAAAAAATATTACAAAAAAAAAAACAGTAGTGTTATTGTGCTTCTTCTGCTCATGTCAGTACTTGCGAATTTTGGTCATAACGGTTGAAACTTTTGAAAAAAACAGATTGTGTACAGAATTGTTAACTGTACCTATTTAAATTGGAACAAATATTAAACATACCTAAGTATATATAGGCTATTGATTATAGGATTCAAGATATTTTATTACATGAATCGTTCAAATGGTCATTTTAGATGGAAAAAACGCGGAGTGCTATTAAATTAGATGGTGCAAATTGGAGATAGGGGTGAAAATACACCCCTTTCAGTCTTTTAATTGTAGCTCGAAAACGAAGCAAAATTTCGCTATAGTTCATAGGAAAAATTATTTAGATAATTGAATTTCCCATCAAAATGGCTTATTTAAAGGGAAATTTTATGCAAAAAATCGTTAATAAACAATCTGAAAAAAGCAAAAAATTAGATTTTTCTAGTTTTTTTGTTTGAGTAAAGATATGTATAGGCATTGCTTCATAAAAAAAGTAGATAAAATTTCCTTCAAAAAGAGAGGTTGTACAGTATTTTTGGATGAGAATTTTTTAGCAAAAAAGGGAGGAAATAAGACGTTCAAGGATTTTTATCACATGACTTGTTCGAAGGGTCATTAAAAATGAAAATTAGAGGGTTGAAATTGAAGATAGGGGTGAAAATGCACTTTTGCAGTTTTTTAAATACAGCACGAAAACGAAACAAAATTTCGGTATAGTTCATAGGAAAAATTTTGTAGAGAATTGAATTTCCCATCGAAAACGCATATTTAAAAAATTTAAAACAAAAATTTTATGCAAAAAAATCGTTAATAAACTATTTTAAACCATACAAAAAAATAAGAATTTTTGTTTTTTTTTACTTTTTTCACTATTTTGTTTAAAACGAAAATCTAAAAAATATATAAGCTTAACCGATTATAACAGTAAAAATTAATCCAAAAACTTTTGAAAACGCACCATTTTGAAGGGAATCTTATCTAGTTTTTTTGTACAACAATTTTCTTTGCCTACTTGTACTAAATAAAAAAATTAGAGCCAAAAAATTAAAAAAAACCTTGTTTTACTTTTTTCAAAATTGTTTATTAACGATTTTTTGCATAAAATTTTCCTTTTAAATTTTTTTAAATAAGCCATTCCGATGGGAAATTCAATTCTCTACAAAATTTTTCCTATGAACTATACCGAAATTTTGCTTCGTTTTCATGCTATAGTAATAAAACTGCAAAGTGCATTTTTTTTTCATCTAAAATGACCCTTTGAACGATTCATGCAATAAAATTGCTTGAAAGTCATAGTTCATTTTAACCCTGTTTTTTTGGATATAATCAATAGCCTAATACAATACAATTTTAACATGACTTTTATGAAAAATTTTATTTAGAAAGTAGGTATTTATAAATGTTGAGGACGTCTGTCTATTTATCTACGATTGCCCTGAAGTACGATATTAAATTAATAAATTCTCGAATTTGCTATTACATAAGGAATAGAACATACTAAAAAGAACTAAAACTTAAAAAAAAAAGCTAGCAGATCCACTTTCTAGCTAGACCATGAAAACAAGCCGACACTTTACGTAAATATCAAAAAATTCCCCTCCCACATAAGTTCCAAACAATCCAAACGGATGTGCTCTGGAGGACGGACCACAAAGCGATAAAATATCGCTAACACCTCGTCTCTTAGAATGGTAATGGTAATTCAAATGGAATTAACACGTCCTTTCCCCCGACATTGCCACAGATTTATAGCTAATTACCTGCCCATCGTGCTATTATCGTCAATCCTGCTAACCAGGTGTAAAAGCATATGGATGCATTACGTGTATCTCTGATTTGTCCCTGACATACGAACATTTCGACATAACCACGTCTCTAACTTTCGTTTTCTATATTTTGTTAATGTCAAGGCTGGACATATCGGAATCAAAATATCACGTCCTAAATATATGGCTTTTTACATTTCATTAATAATGTCGCTATAAATTAAAATCGTTTTATGATAAACAAGTATCTATGTCAAAATTTAAGTGAAAAAAATAACATTTTTACATACTTGTTTGTATTTATTTCATCAGCATATCTTATGTAGTATAACTTAATCGTGTATCAACATAATGAAATGGAAAAAAATAGGATTTATTCAGAAAGATATGTATACCTAGTAGCTTAAAATTAATTTAATCTCATCCACCTCCATTCATACATAAACATTTTAAACAATTTCCTATTTATTAGTGTTGTTTATAACGAAAGGTTCAATATTTTAAATCTAGATACCCCTGAACAGTCGATGAATAATATAAAATAGAACTATTAAATCTAGACAGCTCTGAAGAATCGATAAAACGGATCGTTTGAGTTGAGATCTAGATACCCTAACGTAGGTAGTCAATGTAGAACAAATAATTATTTCCACTATTATTTGCATCGATTAAATATCAGTAATGCTAGGATCATCTACTTCATTCATCATTATTACAAATACATAACAGGTAATACTTCAGTAGTTTTTAACAGTTCAATAAACTGCATTGCATTCAAGCACTACCTGTTTAAAATGTAAAAAACTGCCAATAAATGTGCTATTTTGGTTAAATGTTAAATACCTGCACCCACCTAAGAATATGTACCAGTATTTTTGTTATAATTACATAAACGAAACAAATTGGGTTGTAAAAATAAAAGTATTCTATAATTCTAAACGTTTAAAATGTTCTTGTACATTTCATTTATAGTTGTAAGACGTAACAAATATTTTCTTTAGACGATGCAAAACAATTTCTTATTTGAATAATAGGGTAAATTTAAAAGGTTAAGTATGATTATGTAAAGCAGAGTTTAGTTATTATATCTTAAATTCCATAAATAAAATGGCAGGAAATTATTTAGACTTTATGCAATTTTATAAAATTATACACCCCAGACGACTAGATAAGTAATTAACTAGGCAAAAATCATTTGTTGTGCATCGGCGAAGAAATAAAGCAAAAAAAACGTACCTTGGTGTCTCCGTTAGTTTGCAAGTAATAAATAATAACAAACATCCATGCCATGGAAAAGAGGAGTAAAACTTTAACATTTCTTCTCATCATTTCAGTTTTTCAGTCACAACACTCTAAACTAAACACTGATGTTCATGAATAACCAACGCACCACTGACGTGACAAACAACAAACACCACAGCATCCACGGACGCCGCGATACTGATTCGCCCATCGCCCGTGTTTGTGTTTTGTTTTTGCAACCAAGGGTGTAGCTGTAGCGTGTTAGAATTCATCCTCTTCTACTTTCACAAGGGCTCGATAGAGACGGCGAATGCTTCGATTCGTCATTTCTGTATTGATATTGTCCGCTACGCTCGTTTGCTTCGCTACCCTGTTCGATAAATTTGTGTAGTTCTTAAAAGCTGGTAATAATAATAGCGGCTGCATTTTCTAATCAATTCTTAACTGGGTATTTGTCCGTTATCTTGTATTAGACTGACGGCCTTGATTTAATTTCTTAGAAATAAATTATGTAAGAAGTTCTATTGACAGACTCGCGAAAACAAATGAAATAGTCTCAAACGAATGGGCGACATCTATTATACTATAGATACACTACAATACCCACGTTTCTGATATCTCGATTAGAATTCTATTTTTGTTGTTCCAATTGAATTTTGACACTTGATTTCCCTTCTTGACAGCGTTGACAGCTGTCACATAGATCATTTTTCTGTTTATTATTATTATTACTGTGTGTTTACTTTTGATTTGGTACCATATTTACATTTCATATAAGAGAGGCAAATAAAAAATATCTAGTATTATACCAACTGTGATCTAGTACATATGTAATAACAGAGTAGTAAAATTAGTAACTATAATTTTCACCCTCTATTTGTCATGTCTGCTCACATAGTTTGTATTACATCTGGAGGTGGATTGCCCATATTTTCGAGAAAAAAAGGCAATTGTGAAAATGTATGTTAAAATATTCAAGTCCCAGCTTATTCAAACTTCAAACTATGAATTTTTTTAATATAGGAACTGATTTTAGCTACCGTTTTCAATTATTGGTTCTTTAAATGGGGTGCACATGTTTGGAAAGCCGCTTGGCATAGAAATGATAAATAGCCTCACTGATGATTATGTTGTTGCTTGGAAAGAATTTGTAGATAGGTAGGAACAAATTTAATAACAAAAAAATACTATAGTTTAAATATTTTCAGTGTTGTTATTATTGGTATAGCAAGTGGGTGTTCTGTTGATATTTTGAATAAAATATTAGAATCCGTTTTTAATGCAGTTGTACTGATAGTGGGCACAGAAGAAGTTAAAACTCAACGCAATATCGAAAGGTTGAAACGTGAGCTAAGGGTAAGATTTCCTCATTATATTTAATTTATCTTTATAGGTTTTTTGTAGGTGTGTTACCCTCTCATAGACAGGTTGTTGGATTCATTAGACTGCGGTGACTCAACCAATAAACATTCCTCTGATCTAGCTGGGTTTGTGGAAACAATATTATGTCCAGAAAATCATTTAATTCAGGTATGTTTATAAATAGTCAATCATGAAATAAAGTTTACTTTGTCTTATTTTTAGATTGTACTGGACTCTTTTACAGAATGTGTGGACTCTATGTTCAGTTGTGTGCTGATATCGGGAAAAATTGCTGCCGCCACACAAAGTTGGTGGTCGCTACATCCCGATGAACTAAAACTTCTTTCTTTACTTGCCACTTCTGAAAACACTGCCAATTCCAAGGATATCCCCGTTTTCTTGCCATACAAGAGCCCTACAGTAAGTACTTAGAATTAAAATGTGATTTTGAGTGAGTGGTGAAACTTTTTTTATGTCGTTGATAGGTGGCGTTCCGATTCGTAGCATGTACTTTAATACCAGAGGTACAACTGTGTTGCCTTTGCGGGCCAACCCCAGTTTTAAACGACGTTGAACATTCGGTGATGCAGTGCTTCAAAAATTCCACCGATATATTAAATTCTGCTCTGCATTGCTTCCCGAAGAACTTTCCTAACAATTACGCCATCGATGGTAATGTTTTAGGGTACGATTGCTTTAGTTTCTTTTTCTGTACTGTTATTTTCTGATTTACGTTTTAGTTTGTTGTTGGTGAACACCAGTATTGGAAAATACATGATTTCGAAGAGCCCGCAGCAGAACTCTGCCAAAAAACCTACGAGCAGCTCCCACCGCCTTGATATTTTGAGAACTTTTTTCTATCGAGCGGTTTTAAGCCATCTAGTACCTACTGTACCGAGTAAGAATAGATCTAGTGGTGGCAACGCAACCGAAAATAATTCTTCAAAGGACAAAATGGGTTGTGATGAGTCAAACGTTGGGACGGAGACATATTGGTGTTCGGAATATCACAAATGCCATGCTGTCAAGTCTAACGAGAACATCCTGTGCGTTTTGTATAGTTCATCGGTACCGACACATTGCATGAGGCTTATAACACAGAAGACAATTAAGCAGTTGATATCGGACAAGCAGGTTTGTTGGTAACCTTTTTTTTAAAGATTTGTTGCGATGAATTGATTTCGTATTGAATTTTCCGTCCATGTACACTATCTGTGATAAATTAGTATTTTGGTTTTTTGATTTGGTGTGAAATTATTTTTTTACGATAATTAACAGTATTTTTAGTCTTTTACAATAATTTTATGCAGGGTGTTAATAAACACCGGGTATAATAACAATTTAAACAATAAATCACTTTGTAAAAATAATGTCCTTTTATTTTTATTCCATTAAGTCTGGTGGTACTGGCGGTACTTCAGGTGGTTCTGTGGCTTCACCGTCGTCATCGTATGGAACTGCAACATCATCAGCAGTACCTTTCCTTCCAGCGTAGCATCCAATTAGCCAAACTGTGTAAAAACGTTTATGGCCTTCAAATCTACAGTTTTCATAATGAGCCGTTTGTAGAAATCGTAGACAAATTACCGTAGCCCCCTAAATAAAAAAAATACATAGGATAGACCTTTTTTAGTAGTCTCGACTTAATTTTTTGATTAGTAATAAACTAATTACATGATTAGAGGTTTTTTGGTTGTTGAGGTTACATGGACATCTAAACCCAAACCAAAATAATTTTTGCAAGGTCTGACAAGAAAAATTGAGCTGACCATGTTGGATATAATTTGGGTCGCCAAAAAATGGTAAAAGGCGAACTAATATTGATATTTGTCAATTATTTTGGGATATACCTGGGATATAATGTATAAAAATAGATTTCCTACGATACCCCATCCGACTTCTTGCTTTTCGTGCCGGATCCTCTCGTAACAACCGTGTGTAGAAACACTCAAATTTAACTCTGGCGTATAGAGATAAGTTTTTCCTGTATTCTCTATATTGTGGTGGATGCACGGAAATATCGAGGACATTGCACAACAGCTAAAAGGGGTATGCCCCTGCGAGTTGTCACTGTAAAGTAATTTTTTTAGCTGATATTACAATAAAACCATATAAAATGTCACCTAGCGTTATTTTTCGTCAAACTTGAATCGTACCAGGTGATATTATACCATTCGTCGTATTTTTTGCTTCCACAGCACTGGAATTCGATCTGCAGCCTGTCGATCTGGCTTTTGTACACGGAATTACTTGCGTAGTTTGACATCGCTTCTATGATTCCATTGTGTAGCTCTTCGTGTAATCCGTAAATGTGTTGTATTATAACGATGAGTAGAACTAAAGTAACTACGATTAAAATTAAACTGACCATTATTAGCATAAACAGAATCCGATTTAGGTTCGGTTTCAATTCAGGGTCGAAGAGCTCGTACGTAAAATACATTAAAGCAAAATCTACAATTAAGAAGGTTAAAACTGGGATAGCTTGTAGCGACGGTAGGATATGTCCGTCCCCTTTCGATACCATGTTTATGTAGGCTCCCAAGTTCGTGGTGATGCTCACGGAAGACCAAAATAACTTCAACGAAAAAATTATATTGCCAATGAGCAGTACAGCACAGACTCCCGATAAGAATTTGATGGTGTTGTACGATACTAATCGCACAAGTTTACCATGTTTAATAACGAGAGGAACTGGGCTTTCATCTTCAGTAGGAGACTGTGGTACTTTTTTTGCTTTCTTTTTGAAAAGAGCTTGCATGGTTTAGACGTATACAAATATGTCAATGTCAAAGTTAACACATGCTTCAAAAAGTGTAAATAAATTGAAATAACAGTTTATTATTACTTTAGTTTTTGCGATTCGCGAAATACTTTTTTTGAAAAACGTTAATATTTACATACAGGGTGTTTAAAAACAGATAAACGGTGTTTCAAAAAATTCTATATTTATTTTGACTGTTACATAATTAAACATTGCTTTTGTTAAATAATTTAGACCCTTTTCTAGCTTTTAATATCTTTTCCTTCAATGCTACTACGTCCACTCCAATATCAGCTTCTTTTTTCGAAGTACTGGGTTCCTCTGGTGGTACGAAAGCCTCATTCCTTTTCTCTGTCCTCTTCTTAGCGGCTTCGGCGTGTTTCTCGTCTTTTTCTTTCTGTTTCTTCACACGTTTCTGCTCTTTGCTAAGGAAATATTCACCAGTGGCGAGTTCCTTGTCCACCTGAAAAATAGTTAATATTTATTTAATAGCCGCACACAAAATATCTTTAATAAATACCTTTCTTTCTTGTTGAGGTGGCGGGAACGGAGTGTAAGGCTTCTTTTCCTTCTTCTTTTTGGGCTGTTTGCGTTTGCTGATGTTCTTACTAACAAACTTAGGCAAAAACCTCTCCCAATTCTCATTTTTTAGTTTCGGGTCTTTGGCCAGTTCTCTTTTAATCATGAGTGCTTTGATATTGTAAATCGGATGAACGTTTTTCATGGTATCTTCCACTATCTTTCTAACTTGCTGCAATCCTTTGTAAGGCCCCAGAGCAGATACTGTCTGACCCTGCACAAGAACGTAACAGTTTGTTAACAATTCTATGGACTTTAAGGTACAACCGTTTGGTCCAATCAACCTCTGCCGTCTTTTAACAAACTTTTCTCGGTTTCTCGTAAGTTTGCCTATTTTAATTATATCACAGCCGATTTCGTCTTCCAACACTCGTTTTGCTTGTTCGAAAGGAACACTTCTTGACATTAACTTCACCATATCCCTAGCTTTTATGATAATGTAGGGGTCCCAAGTTTTTCTTGTGGTTCGGACTGTCATGCTGCCCTCGATTACGTCCAATTCTGCTTTGATATGATACTCGCCTAAAGTTTTTTGAACTAAGGGCCACACCTGTCGCAAATACTGTTCCCTGTACTGTGGAAATAATGTCGCAAAGCAGCTCTCTTCCAGCAGGCCATGGGGGTTGTGTTCCGGTTTAAATTCTGGAACTTTCATTTCCCAGGCGTTCGTAATGGGACCGCTTGTCTTCGGCCCTTCTTCTTCAGTAGAATCTGCCATACTTGGGAGAATTATCAAATCCTCAGAAATACCCAGTCAATTATCACGTTATATCAATAAATAACATGCATAATCCAAATTTAACCTCAATATTGCTGTTGTTTCTTCTTCGTCTTCCATCTTTTAGGAAAAATATAGTCTGTCAAATAACGGTACCTAATTCCTCACAACTATTTTTGACTGACTTAGTACATGCAGTCTTGTTAACAATTTTCAAATATTTTTTAATATAAACTGGTTTACTTTTCGAACAAATGATCCTACTGATCGGAATAACACAATCACAGTTTCCAAAAAGCCCTGTAGTGTAGATACTTTCTAGGTTTGTATTGTAGGCCAGAAGAAATAGACAGACAGTGTTGCCAGATCTGGAGTTTTTAAATCTAATGTTAGAGTTTGCATTAGCAACGTACTTTCGAAAAACATTGCTAATCGGGTGCATTTTGTCATTAAGCTTATTATCATAGAACGTTTGCAATTTTTAAAAGATCTAACCATAATCCGCTCAGGTTTGGTTCTTTTTAAAAAGTCATCTGGCAACACTGTAAACAATATTATGAAAAATTGAAAGAAAAAACATAACCTGTTTGGGTAGTGGACGTTTATTTATTATTGTAATTTAAGCCCTTTAAATACACAAAGGGTACATATAAAATATTCAGTTCTTAGTAATAATTTCACAAATTTTTTTGAAATGAAAGCTAACAATTAGTATACTATGGCGAATTTAAAACCAGGAAGTCAAAACACTCGTAAGAAAGTTCAGGTATGTTATCAGCTTTATCACATTTATTTGTTTTTAATTAATTTAGAATTATTATAAAACTGCAATGATAATTTCTATATTTAGTAAAGCTTAATCTGGCTTTGTTGAATGTGATTCAAATAGGTATCGATGGTAATATGCGAAGCAGAAGAAAAAAGACACAGATCAGGGGTTAACGCTCTTCAGCTTGACCCAGCACTTGACCGTTTATATTCCGCAGGAAGAGATTCCATAATAAGGGTCTATGAACATGAAAGGTTCCTGCACGGAATGGAACATCACACCGACTGGGTGAATGATATCGTGTTATGTTGCGGTGGCAGACACTGTAAGCACCTACTTATTACATATTTTATGTTATTCACACGTTCTTTTTCACGCCAGTGATATCAGCGAGCTCAGATACTACCGTTAAAGTCTGGAACGCCCACAAAGGCTTCTGCATGTCAACTTTACGAACTCACAAAGACTACGTCAAAGCATTAGCTTACGCTAAAGACCGCGAGCAGGTTGCTTCTGCCGGACTGGACAAGTCCATATATTTGTGGGATATTAACACTCTAACAGCTCTAACGGCAAGCAACAACACAGTTACAAGTACGGTGATATATAATAGTTAATTAGGGATTAGTAACGTGAATTATTGCAGCGTCAAGCTTGATTGGTAGTAAGGAGTCGATTTACAGCCTAGCGATGAACCCTTCTGGTAGTATAATCGTTAGCGGATCGACGGAGAAAGCTTTGAGGCTGTGGGATCCCAGAACATGTGCCAAACTGTTTAAATTGAAAGGTAGGTGCTCTTTACTTAATAACAATAATAACCGTAAATCATGATTCTTCTTGTGCAACTTTCCGAATACAAATTATTTTGTAGGATTAAAGATTGTTATTTCTATTTTTTTACTCAGTTTTAAAACTTATTAGGTCACGCGGACAACGTAAAAGCCTTAGTGGTGTCTAGAGATGGCACCATGTGCTTGTCAGGCAGCAGTGACGGTTCCATCAAGCTCTGGAATCTCGGATCTCAGAGGTACCGTAATAAAATATTCTCGGTAATGAATTTTTTTTAGAAATTAATGATTTTTAAGGAATATTCAGACGATTAGGGTCCATACGGACTCGGTTTGGGCTTTGCTTGCCACCGAGACCTTCAGCCATGTCATATCAGGGGGAAGAGACAAAAAGGCGAGTACATACGAAAAAATCCGTAAAATGTGTTTCTGCAATTGTAATTTGGCCTTTTATTTATTTCAGGTTATAATGACTGATTTAAAAAACATTTCCAATAGCATTGTAGTGTGTGTGGAGGAAGCACCAGTCTTAAAAATGTGCTTCACGGTGGACCAACAGGCCGTTTGGGTAACGTTTGAATATTCTTTTATTAAAACAAGGTGTAAGTCTAAGTGGGGATCAGTTTTTTAAGGGATGGTAGTACGTATTCCCGAAATACTAATCTGAAATTAATTATTCAATCAAGTAATTAGTCAAATTATAATTAATTTTTAAAACTACTCTTAACTCTTGTCTACGCCATCACTGAGCAGCACCTGGACTTGGTCTTATGTGCGCTCTTCTCTGGTGTTACCTTTTTGCTGTAAAAGCAGAAGCTTTTGTATGACTTTGCAATACGGACAAATTGTTAAACATAAAAAAATTTTCAAATGTTTTTTAATAAATCGTATTTGCTACAATTTTAAAATCACTGTGTTTAGTTTATGATTCTCAGCATTAATGAGCTCTGTCATTGTTAGGTGGACTACATAATGTCAATCCGCCTGAACAGGGTGTTACCGCCTTACAACCAATCAAAAAGAGGAAAAAAAAAACAAATGACAATCAACGATTGGACAAAATGAGAATAGCCTATATCTGATTTTAACAATCTCCTTTTTTTCAATCACGGTTTTATTCCTCACATTGAAATTTCAGTTTTTAACAAAACTTGAGAGAAAATCTAATTTAAAACTGTCGCGCGTATTTAACACTGCATTAATTTTTATACGAAGAGTATTTTTTAGTCGTAACATTTTATATTGAAGGTGTCGACGTCGGACTCCAGCATTCGTTGCTGGAAACTGCCCACGGAGAAACATTTCAAGGACGAAGCCAAGATGCCTTCGTCGCCGGTGTCGCTCATACCAGGGGGCGCCGCCATAAGACAGGCGGTGGTTTTAAATGACAAAAGGCACATCTTAACGAAAGACGCCCAGGAGAGCGTGGCGGTATACGACGTTCTACGGGTACGAGCCTGGTAGATATTTGGTTGGTGAAACTAATCGTGACTTTTCAGGCGAAGAAAGTGGAGGATTTGGGACAGGTGAACTTCCAGGATGAGCTGAAGAGGAGGTTTAAGATGGTGTATGTGCCGAATTGGTTCAACGTCGATCTGAAAACGGGGGTAAGTGTAATATTGTTGAAAATAGGATTTTTATTGGTTGTTTTTTTTCTTGTAGATGTTGACGATACACCTTGGCCAAGACGAAGTGGATTGTTTCTCAGCGTGGGTTTCCGCTAGAGACGCGGGGATTAAAGATACTCCCGAACCGGATCACAAAGTTAATTACGGGAAATTGTTGCTGCAGGCTTTGTTCGAGCATTGGCGGGGAGTCGAAACGGATCCCGAGAACAGGCTGTATTTCAGCGTACCAAAGCATATCCCACTCATTTTAAGGTAAAAATATATAAAAGACACTAAACAAAACGAGTGTATTGGTCCAGTATGATAATTTTTATTAAATATTCCTTAAATCTTAAAATATCCTTTCAGCGAGGTTGGCGGGAGAACTCTCTACAGGGTATTAGTTGGCGACACGTCGGGCGATACAGAAAACGCCCTCTTGAACGAAACCGTCCCCAACTGGGTCATATCCAACATAGAAGAGAACTGTACCAACAAGTTTATCAAAGTGCAGTTCTACCTTCAGCCCCATTCCAGCGTACCATCACATCTCTTGAAGCAGGACAGGATGAAGAAAGTACGACTTTCAAGACGTCTCGCTTGGATTGGTAGTAATTTAAGTATTTTTCTAGCCCGACAGATTGGTAGCCAACGATTTCATCCAGTGCAGGAAAGTGGCGGAGCATATTTTAGAGAAATTGTTGGGCGATGGGTCGGCGAGTTCTCCCGGTGGAGGAGATGCGGATTCGACTCCGTCTAACAACGGCTATAACGTCGACCAGATCGAACTTACTTGTAACGATCAGGTGAGAAAAACGTTGGTTTATTTCACTGTCATATTGAAAGCTCAAAATATTTAGTTAAAAAGTAAAAAGAAATTTTTTTTAAGAAGTTGATTTTAAATTTTTTTTGCCTGTTTTTGAATTCATAGTTAAAATTTAGTACAACAAAAAATAATTTGACACGAGAAGCTAAAATTTAAAATTTCACGTTCAAATTCGAAATTTTATGTTGCAAAATTTCTAGTTTGTCCTTGAAATTTCAAATTTGGAATCTCACAATATTTTTTTTTCAAATTCGATGCAAAATTTTGAGTTCGATTGTGAAGAATTGTGAAGAAGAAGATTGTGAATATTTAATCTTGAAATTTTTAATTTAAATGCAGTTAGAGAGCTTCAGTACAATTTTTTCAGTTGGATAGACAATTTATTAAACAAACAAAAATAATTTGAATTTCGAAAGTTAAATTCCAAGTGACAAAAAAAAACAAATTTAAGCTCAAATTCGAAATTTGCAGTTCAGATTCAAAGCTTTGCTTGTAAACTTGAAATTTCTTGTTTAAACACGGAATCAAAAATAAAAAATCATGTTTAAACTCAAAATTTCGAATTTTAGTGTGAAATTCTGAGTTTGAATGTGAAGTTACATAATTAACTGGAAACTTTGACTTTAAATGCAAATGTTAAAGCTTTAGTACAAATTTTTCAGTTGGGTACACAATTTAGTAAACAAACAAAAATAACTTTAATTTCAAGGGTTAAATTCCAAATGTGAACAAAAACAACATAATTTTAAGCTCAAATTCGAAATTTGCAGCTCAGATTCAAAACTTTGCATGTAAACTTGAAATTTCTTGTTCAAACACAGAATCAAAAATAAAACTTCATGTTTAAACTCAAAATTTGGAATTTTATTGTGAAATTTTGAGTTTGAATGTGAAGTTACATATTTAAACTTGGAAATTTTGACTTTAAATGCAAATGTTAGAGCTTTAATATAAAATTTTCAGTTCAGGATACACAATTTATTAAACAAACAAAAATAATTTGAATTTCGAAAGTTAAATTCCGTGTGAAAAAAAAACAAATGTAAGCTCAAATTCGAAATTTGCAGTTCAGATTCAAAACTTTGCTTGTAAACTTGAAATTTCTTGTTTAAACACGGAATCAAAAATAAAAATTCATGTTTAAACTCAAAATTTGGAATTTTACTGTGAAATTTTGAGTTTGAATGTGAAGTTACATATTTAAACTTGGAAATTTTGACCTTAAATGCAAATGTTAGAGCTTTAATATAAAATTTTCAGTTCAGGATACACAATTTAGTAATCAAAGAAAAATAACTTAAATTTCAAAGTTTAAATTCCAAAAGTGAACAAAAAAACATAATTTTAAGCTCAAATTCGAAATTTGCAGTTCATATTCAAAACTTTGCTTGTAAACTTGAAGTTTCTTGTTCGAACACAGAATCAAAAATAAAATTTCATGTTTAAACTCAAAATTTGGAATTTTATTGTGAAATTTTGAGTTTGAATGTAAAGTTACATATTTAAACTTGGAAATTTTGACCTTAAATGCAAATGTTAGAGCTTTAGTACAAAATTTTCAATTCAGGATACACAATTTAGTAAACAAAGAAAAATAACAAATTTCGAAGGTTAAATTCCAAAAGTGAACAAAAAAAAAACATAATTTTAAGCTCAAATTCGAAATTTACAGTTCATATTCAAAACTTTGCTTGTAAACTTGAAATTTCTTGTTCAAACACAGGATCAAAAATATAATTTCATGTTTAAACTCAAAATTTGGAATTTTATTGTGAAATTTCTAGTTTGAATGTGAAGTTACATATTTAAACTTGGAAATTTTCGCTTTAAATGCAAATGTTAGAGTTTCAACGTTTGAAACTAAAATTCAAGATTTCATTCAAATCCAAAGTGTTGTTCAAAATTTTGAGTTTAGTAATAAATTAGAAAAAAATATAAAACTAACTCGAAATTTCACGTTTAATTTGAAATTTTGTGTCGAAACCCAAAATTTCACAATTAAACAAGAAGTTTTATTTTAGGTATTGGAACCTTCTATGGATCTGAGAACCGTCAAACACTTCATATGGAAATCGTCGTCAGATCTAACATTATACTATAAAATTATAAATAAGTAAAATCGCAGATTCCTAAACAAGAATTATTGTTAATTCTTGCCAGATTATATCATCTAATTGTAACGCAAGATCATCCGACTTACCATTTTTTTTTAAATCAATTTATATAATTTTATCCTGTGGTGGGATTGTAAGGCCCTAATTCTGAATTGTTAAATTTACACAACCTCAAATACAGACAATTACGTTCCGTTATCCGTAAGTATGAATTATTTTTAAGCAAAAAGGCAACGGCAACTCCTCGTCTAGGGATATAAGTGAAACGGGGCCCGGATTATCATTTACTATCAAAAATTCAAAGTATTTTTCTATTTGTACCTTTTATATAATATACACTACCGAGAAAACTTTTCCGAGGAAGTGGTAGGCGTAGTGTCGATATAAATGTTAGCGTTTACGATATTTAGTATTTATTTCAATCAATGTATCACATTTGGTTATAGTTCATTAAAAAAAATATTTGAAACAGATTTTAGTTCCTTTAAAAGACGAAAACGTGTCTAAATCAATTAAAAACAAAACGTAATAAAATCCTTAATGTATAATATTAACCTTAGGTGTCGCCAAAAGCCCCGAATCGCCCAATAATTCTTCAGGATTGAGTTCTAATACAAAAAGTTGTCAACTTTTATATGAAACTTTTTTGATAGGACTCAAATCTTGAAAAGTTATCGGCGGACTCGATTCCTTTTAAATCAAACTTACGGATGAGAACGCTAGGTGGCGACACCGCCAAGAGCTCCTGTCACCCTTGTTTGTAGTACAAATAAGGCCGACGGGTATTTTGGGGGAGTGGTGCCACCTAGCACCCTCGTCCGTAAGGTCGACAACCGGTTACCAAACTGTATAAACGAAGGATATCAGTCGTCTTCATCACCACTTTCATCGGAAATAGGAAGCAGCGGGCCGTTCGTGACCAACAACCCCCGCTCCCACAAGTCGGCGACCAATTGAGCTTTCTGGATGCCGTCTTCATTGGGTAAATCCTCGACGGCCACAAACTCCGGATAACTGTTTTGGAGTTTTTTAATGCAAGGCGTTAACTCGTTGGAGATAACCAAGAACTGCTCTTCCTCCCCGTGGTACACTTTGGCGTTATCGGTGTTGTAGTAAAGTTTAACCGTGTCCTCCTCCACGACCAAACGGAGGCAGTGGTAGCGCAACAAACGTACTTGCGTGTCCATTCCCACTTCAACCCTACAAATGATCGTACTTAGACAGAGAAATTAAAATTTTTAATTTTTTAACGAGATTTCAAGTTCAAACTTGAAATTTGAAGCTCAATTTGTTGTAAGATCGAAAAAATATATCGAACCTGTTAAAAATTTTGCCACTTTTCATGAAATCTCCATCGAGCTTCGACGTATGCCTGATTTCTTTCTTCGCTAGTACGGGCGGCATGGAATCGTACATAAACTTTCTGCCGAGCTTATCAGTGGCCTGGTCGACATCAGCGTAACTTATCAAAGTCATCATTAAACTTTGTACTTTGTTTGTAACGTCCGCCCTCTCTTTCGTCTGGGAATCACTATTTACGCAACCCAAGTGCTTCAGGTAGTTCAAAGGAAGTCCTTGTCTAAGGACGATAAGATTTATGAAACTATTTTAGTAATACAACGCAAAAAAACGCCTAAAATTACCTAAATTCCACACTCTCGGCAGCCGCCCTTTGTAGCGCATCTGGAAGAATGTGTTCCAGCAAATCGACGTACGCAGTGTGTTGGTAAACGGACACCGTTATGTGGAAAGAGTGTGACTCCGGATCAGTTCTACCTTCGTGTATCGTACCCCTCGGAAAATACAACAAATCGCCTGCATTCAACGTAACCTCCATAAAGGGTTCACCTATATCTTCGTGTTTTAAATTCGGACTAGAATCCCTTGCCAATAAGTCCGGACCTCTATATAAAAACGTTACGTTTATTTGTTGAGGTAAAACAATATAAAATTTACTTACACGGGTTTATATAACTTCCAGTGCTTCCTGCCTTCGAGTTGTAGAATAAACGCCTCTATATCGTCGTAATGTGGTGCAAAACCTTGGCTACCGGGCGGTGTTAAGTATACATTAGTCCCTACCATAGTTCCGAAATATTCCTGCAACGTAGCTATCAGTAAATGAACCTTCTGGTCGTAAGTTTGAGGATTCAAAACTCTGATGCTGCATCCGTTAGTGTAAAAGTCGTATAAAGTTGCGGCGGCAACTCTACCTTCCATGTTGTGTACTTCTTTTACCCCATTTTCGTAAGAAACAACATCGACGTTCCTAGTGTAATATAAAGGAAAGTCCCTGAAAATACCGTCGAGTCTTTCTGTAGTTAATATTTGGTTGTAGTAGGTGGCCTGATTTCTGCTAATGAACAATACCTTCTGTTCCCAGTAGGTCTCGAAAAATGTTTTTGGGGTGACTGGGGCAATGAGCCACTTGAATAGTTTCAGTCCGTCGGGAGATGGGTCTGTTTTGTTCAAATCTGTTAAAAATTCCGATATACTAGCTTCGTGGTAATTATGGGATAATGCTGTTTCAGTATTCTGTTTTCCTACCACATCACTGTTTTCAATTGGCACTAAAAGTGGTGGTTCTTCATCATCTTCCACATGCGTAACTGGTTCCTTATTTTTCTTAGCTTTCTTCTTTTTCTTGCCTGACTTCTGTACTCCATTCTGCTTTCCAATGTTTTTCACAGTTCCTTCATTTCCATTTTTAAGTACTTTTACCTGCCGGTCCCTATTTAGTTTTGGTTTTTTTGCCGGTGGACTTTCAGAAGTTTTGTTTTTAACTTTCTTTTTTATTTTCTTTTTGTACACCGCAAAAGCAGACATAGACTCTTGATTATTTAAAAACATCACATTAACTATAGATCCGTAGCAAGACACCAGGTAATATTAAATATTCATAGAAATGATTTGAATATTTGAAAGCAATCACGAGACCAAATCCTTAAAAATCTCTTTTGAGGTTAACTACTTCTTCTTCTTCTTGAAATGTTTCAAAACGAGTTATTTCACCTAACGGCTTTTACACACTAGCGGTGGTTGACCGATCGGCAGCCAACCGTCAAACTTGTCGGCAACGATTTTGTGTGTAAAGATATTTTTATTTAACTAACTATGTGTAATTTAAAATTTAGTCTGTTATTTTGCCGTTCGGAAAAATACCGCCCGTGTGCAAGAGCCGTACAGGTTACTGTTTGTTAAATCTGGCGAAATAATCATTCAACTTCAATTGCGTTTAATGGCCATTTCTACCAATTTTCGGATAGGCAAAGAATGGGTAACTAGAGAACGAATAAGATCCTGAAATGATTTCCAACAATTAAAATTCGCAAGTAGAAATGAAGGAGGATTGCAATACCGCAAAATTTAGATATATTTACTTATGAATAGAGACAATGGTCTTTTTCACATTTTAAATTAAAAAATTACTACGATACTACGATTCATATTTAAGCATTATCGATATTTAAACTATATTTACCTCTGAAGTTAAATATAGAGAAATTACATAATTATTGTTTTTGTTAAATGTAAAATTAAACATTTCGCTGTGATAGCTTTTGATAATTTGTTTTTATTTAAATTTAAATGAACCAGGTCAAAATTATTTTTCAGAATGGATATATTATTCTTTACGAAAATTTCCTGTGGTAAAAAATATTCCTTAGAATAATAAAATTAAGGATAGCTGCCCTTAAACTTATTTTTATGCTCTTATTCATCATCATCAATCTATCAAATTTGTCCTCCAAAGTAAAATGATCAATCTTTGATAGCGCACTTAACGTGATTTAACCTTTCAAGTTCATTTACTGGGTGTTTCGATATCTGATTCCCTCAATATTTTTTAACAAATAAATATTTTATTTTAATTAAAAATATCGTAAATAACAATATATCATTGGCAATTGATATCAACATTTTAGATATATCAAATGGTATTATCGATATTGCTTTCCAGAGTATTGAAAAATAAATGTCTGTAGTAGGTATATACATAACTTTTTTATGAAATTATTAAAAATAAGTGCCAAGACAAATGTAAACTATAATTGCGAGTTTATATATTTTCGATACCATTAATCACTCCTTATCTATAAAGTTGTGCACCCAGTAGATACACAATTATAAATATGTATTGTTTTGTTTATATTTAAGATATGGAAATAAGAAATTACCCAACAGCATTACACGATTACTCCTAAAAAAATATCTGGATGTTATTATAACTGGTTTAATTAATAAAAATATAGATAAGTACCAGAAAGCTTTATACTTACTTAAATATTTGTGCAATTCATCTTTGTCAGGGCAAGAGTAAACAGAATAATAATATTAAAAAATCCGCCCAATATCATTTTACGCATCCTTCGATTCTCCTCACTCAAGTTAATGTGAAACGAGTTGATGGGAAGTTGTTTTCAAAATGAACGAATCACAGATCGACCGAGTATTTCACACTTTACAAAATTATTGTCGCAGTTTGCAATTGGAGGGAAATGCCTCTCTGGGCGATGGTTACTGTGAGGCCGTGTTTGACGGCTATTTTTGCTGGCCTTTCACCAGGGCTGGCCAATTAGCCGTCCAACCGTGTTCAAATGATCTGCTGAAGTCCATCAAAACGGTAAGTCGTTTAGAAATAGTGAAGATAAAACATATTTTAATACATTTAATTAATTAATTTTGTCTTACGTTTCATTCTTTCTCAAAAAAATACAAGGTGAAACATACAATGTGTTAAAAATACGGATGTACAAATAAGGTTTAATAAATTATTATTTGAAGATATATTTACAAATTTCTAATTTATATCAAAACGGTTAGCTGCAAAAAGTCACGAAATTGCTTCAAATTTGATTATTATGTTGATGTTTAAACTTGAAACTTGACTCTAAACTCTACTGGCATAAAACTTTACTTTGTACCTACAGGCGTAGGTCGCTCTGTGAAATATAACCTAGAAAGTAAGTATATGTCAAATGTCATTGTGACTCAAAACCTACTAGCATAAAGCTTTACTTTGTACCTACTGGCTTAGGCCTCGCTGTGAAATATAACCTAGAAAGTATATGTCAAATGACATTGTGACTCAAAACCTACTGGCATAAAGCATTACTTTGTACCTACTGGCGTAGATCGCTCTGTGAAATATAACCTAGAAAGTATATGTCAAATGTCATTATGAATCAAAACCTACTGGCATAAAGCTTTACTTTGTACCTACTGGCGTAGGTCGCTCTGTGAAATATAACCTAGAAAGTATATGTCAAATGTCATTGTGACTCAAAACCTACTGGTATAAAGCTTTACTTTGTACCTACTGGCTTAGGCCTCGCTGTGAAATATAACCTATAAAGTATATGTCAAATGACATTGTGACTCAAAACCTACTGGCATAAATATTAAAAAAATACATTAAAATTTTCCGTCCGACGTCAATTTATTTTCAGTATCGTAAAAATGCGAGTATCACCGGATTCCACTTCTTATCTTGAGAAAGAGGTGCTGATCCAATCGAATATACCTTGAATTTTTTAGGGAATTGCTTCCAGGAAATGCACTGAGAACGGAACCTGGTTTGTCCCATCAAATCACTCAGAGCCATGGTCGAATTTAACAGAATGTGGGCCATTCTTTATCGAAACAAATTCAACGGAAGCCCCACCAATACTGCATCATTTCTATTCTCAATGGCTACCCGTCTTGAAAAATATTTCATACTTTGGATACGCTATATCTATTGTGACTCTGATCACTGCACTTTGCATTCTCGTTAGCATACAGTAAGAAATTTTGAAATCTATAGATTTTTTTAAATGTGTTCAATTCGAGTTTGAAACATTTTTTTATTTTTTTAGAAGATTGCATTGCCCACGGAATAAACTCCATATCAATTTGTTCGTGTCATTCATAATGAGATGCTTTATGTCTATATTAAAAGATGGGCTGTTTGTAAGTGGTACAGCTTTGGTGTATGAAACCGAATACATAAACGGTGAACCAAAGTTCATAAAAGATGTAAATTACGTAAGACCAAAAAAATTAATAAAATAGGCACAGTAATTCACTTATTTCCTCTTTAGTCATGGGTGTGCAAGGCCATAATAAGCATTCGTTGGTATTTCATTTTATCAAACTTTATGCTCATGTTGATGGAAGGGATGTACCTGCACAGTTTGATGTTTTTCAATTTGTTTTCGGATAACCACAGTATAAGAATATATTGCTTGCTGGGTTGGGGTAAGTGTTGGGTATGAAGCGCCTAAAAAGTGTAAGCAACGAAGTAGAAATTTCATACTTCTTTTTCCTCAGGTTTGCCTTTCTTTTTTATCATACCATGGATTGTGCTGAGGACTATGTATGAAGACGTTCTGTGCTGGACGCAGAAGGAAAATATTTATATATCATTATTTATTGATTTACCTATAGGTATTACTGTTGTGGTAAGTTCAACTTCTGGGTGAGGATGAGTAGGCAGACATAACCTACAAACTATATGTCATAATTGTCATATCTTTCGTTGATACTCAATGCCTACTGGCACAAAACATTACTTTGCACCTACTCGGAAAATGAACTACTATTTGTAGGTGCTGACATTTAAGATGTGACAAACGATGTAGGATGTGTCTCAGCCACAATATATTCTAACATTTGCACAAGATATAAAAATGTATGGACTTTTTAATTTTGCTTACCTTTTCAGATAAATTTTTTACTATTTTTAATTATGGTACTAGTATTAATTCTAAAGCTCAACAATGCATGTATTCAACAAAGACGATTCAAATACAGGTAATAAATTGTTCGTAACTGAACAAATATAGTCTGTATAAATATTTATAGCAACAGTTTTCGTGGGATATAGATCAATAGTAAATTTTACAGTTTTTGATTAATTGCCAATATTTTGGTGTCGGTATCTTAAAAAAATTGGCCGTTTCTATTTTAGAGCCCTGAGGATGGTGTAAAACAAAACCAAAACATCGGCAACTAATTAAAAATTTTTTTTTTGAAAAATATAATGCTTGAATATTTTAGGAAACTGCTAAAAGCAACGCTGATTCTGATTCCAGTGTTTGGAGTCCCATATTCATTTTCACTGCTAATGTCACTCTACATTAAAAAAAGCCACATCCTGGAGGTGATCTGGCTTTTCCTCGACCAAACGTTCACCGCTTTTCAGGTAAAAATAAATAAAGTGCAACAAGGGATAACAAAAAATAAGACTGACACACTTTTACTTACCTTATCACACTTATTTTTGAATCACACTGTATATACCATGTAGCAAACATCATTTATGATGAAGTTGCGTGCTAAATCTTAGACCTAGCCCCATCTTAAATATTATTTATTTAATGTAAATGATCTAAGACGTTATAGTATGTGGCTTAGCATCAGTTTAGTCGTTAAAGGAGGCTACTGCTCAATAATAACTATTTTCACTCTGTCTGTGTCTCAAATCTCATCGTAAATGATGATTGCTACAATAACGGACATTCTAGGGGCTGTTCGCTGCCTTGGTTTATTGCCTTTTGAACACCGAAGTACAGATAGAGCTGAAGAGGAAATACAGCTCGATAAAGGACAGGACGGACAAGGAATTTCGGAGAAGTAGGACTATTTCCCACACGCAACAGTTCATTATGCAAGCCAAGGACGATCCGCCGGAAAATTATCAGGAAGTGGAGAACGATAAACAGAATCCCGAAGAGATCATTATAACCAAAGGGGATCATAGCTGCTCTTAAGACACGCTTCGTAATTGGTCTATTAAATGTTTAATGTTACAAATAAATGGCTATTATGTAAATATAGCCCGTGTTTCATGTTTTGCTTCAGACACCTGACTTCCCAGATCTGTATCCAAGCGACTGCGTCCTACTTGTTGGAAATAAATAACGACGGTAGTTTAAAATTTTATTTTAGCTCGGATAGAACTAAAAATTTCTGGTCCTGTTTACAAAATATGCATGGAAAAGATCTTAAACTAAACGCTACACAAAATATGTACAAAAACCAGTTTCTCGGAATTTCCCAGCTACGATTACTAGTTCTTATAAGTTAAATACAAATATCTTTCAACGATTAAACAAATCAGACCCTGCTCGCAAGGAAAATACTACACGTTAGCTAAACAATAAATAGATGCAGACTCACAAAAATGGTACTAGTGCGGTGCTGGAGACTCTTAGTCCTTGCGGACCTTCCTTTTCCTCGTACCGTCTCCGGACGCCTTGCTCTCCGTCGCGTCTTTCTCCTAAACAACGAAACGAGATACTCGATACCCCAAGTCGTAAAACAAGAAACTTACCTCGACGGTTTCATTGTCTTCCTCGGAATCCGGCTCGGAATTCTTCTCCGCGTCCTCCTCGTCGTCCTGGTCGTCGTCGACGGTTTCATTGTCTTCCTCGGAATCCGGCTCGGAATTCTTCTCCGCGTCCTCCTCGTCGTTCACCTCGGGCTCCGCTTCGGCCTCCGCCTCGTTATTCTCCTCTTCTACGTCTTCGGTCGCTTCGTCAGTCTTTTTCTTCTCTGCCGCCTCGTTGAGCTCCTCTTTCTCCTAATTCGCAAACACGATACTCTAGTTAATACTCTGAATTCTACAAAGCCATCCGAGTAAAACTAAATTATTCCTCGGATAACTTCGTCAAAGCTAGCGGTCAGCGTAGCGGTTACCTGGGTTTGACTAGCCGGGGAGCTGGGTCGGCAGAAGACGTACAAGACGAATACTACGGGTATTGCAAGGACGAGGATGTACACTCCCCACAGAATTGGGTAGTCGTTCGTTAAGTTTGCTAGTTTCTGGATTAAGCTCTCCTAATGGAAAAGAGAAACGGCTCGATGACTTACTAGCGTCTACTTCAGGTGGATATCGATAAGGTCGTTTCCAATACCGATAAGGTTAAATACAAAATTAAACGTAATATAACACTTTTAAAATGACAATAACGGCTTGGATCGTTATGTCTCATCAAAATTCTTAAAAATTGTATGAAAGTGGAGAAATGTTTTATTAAGGGGTTACACCACTGTAGAATTTTCAAAAAATCTTTTTTTTTTTTGCTTAAAAGGTATTTTGAACCTTCTAGAATATGAGGCAAAAGCTTTAATAGTGTACGCGGGAGCGCAAACGGCTCCATCTGTCGTGCGAACTTAGCATCTAGTCGCTAAAGTAATTATGTATTTTTTTTACACAAAATAATCAAAAATGAAAAAACTACTACTAAAAAAATAAATAAATACAATAAAAAGCACTGAAAACGACCCTACCTCCAAGAGAATTAAAAAAATAACAACAAATCAGCGTATAAAAATACATCGAGCTTATCGTACAGCCTACCACATTTCAACTGGACAATTACCTCTTTAACCGTACGATACAAATAATAAACGTAAAACGCAAGTGGTATCGCGCAGTACACCGCGTAGGCCGCCCAAGCCTTGGGCTTGTAGTTCATCGCTTTCATCATCTTACCCCACAAGGTGGACTGTAAGTGAACGCCGATTGAAATTAAACAGAAATAATAGGGCTTTAAACAAAATAAGATTTTTTAGCTAGCGCCCCACATTTACTTCGAGGCAAACAAATTCGAAAAATTTTTAGAGAAAAAAATATGAGAAATAAATTTTTTTAAATAAAAAAACTTTAAAGGTTATTATCAGAATTTTTTTATTACATCTGAATCGCTCCGATATTTATCGAGCGTGGAGATAATTGTAGTCCGACTAATTGATAATGTGACCTTGATGATAAAGCAAATCCTTTCAGCTTGCAATAAAAAATTTATTCAATGGTTATCACGAATAAAAATCAAGATTGTTCATTTCCCGAACAATGCAAGAAGATTGTTCGGTTATAAAAACTACAAGTTAAAATCCTATACTATGTCGACGTTTCGATTTATTTTAAAATCTTTACATTATTTTCGGCAACGATTCTCATTAACATCAACAATTTTACGTGTTTGATGTTACAAATTCTATTATCGAGAATTTTCTGTGCTGAAATGATTTTAAAATAAATCGAAACATCAACACAACACACCATTTTCGATTTATTTCCTAATAATCGAAGATCATGTCAAACCAATGCAATAGTAACGAGGAATACGAGAATTTTCACAAAGTGAAATCACTTTTTTGTTAACGTTTCAAAACTTTTTACTCACCGAGTCCTTGGCGATCTTCTGACGTTTCTTGTCGAACGTATCGGCCGCCCACTTCTCGGCAACTGCAATCTCGTCGGTGATGATTATGTTGTCGAAGAGGATGTCCTTCGACATAGACCACAGTTCGAAACCAACAGCCGACTGTAAAAGACAGTACAGCTTTGAAAAGTTCCATTTACGAGGTTAGAATCGATACCTCGCATGCAGCTGCACTAAATCGTATCGAAAACAACAACTGAAGAAGAATTTGGTGCCAAGGATACTATTTATAACTCCAGGGCAAATATAAATAACAATTTTAGCATGAACGTGTGCTGGTTCAGACAAGCGATACGATTGTTGGGCGTTCCTGTGGTTTCTCTTGGATGTTCAACTTTTGGAACCCGAGTATACACACTTGCCTGCCTCTTTTTATACTACCTTCTTGCGCAGAAGGGCGCACCTTGAGCTCTCTCCTGTCATTTAGTTAATTAAAAATTAAAAAAAAACACAAGGAGCGCGAATATTGGAAACAGGCAAATAAATTTCTTATTTTCGCTAAACCCAAAATAAAAAAATATACACAGTACAAACATGAAATAATTCTAAACGGCATCCATCCACCTCATTATCTCAGTTATTAATAGAGATACACAATTAAACTTAAACGTGCTAACAACTGAAAAATCAGTGACAACTTTTTCAACGTACTTACTTATTTTAATTGCAAAATTATAATTTTTAAATTATAAAAAAATTGCTGCCGCCCAAAACTTACCACCGTATGCATCTTAAAGGGCTCCCTGTCCTCAAAGAACTCCGGATTCGCAATCTTCCTCGGCCTCCACTTGCCTTTGTAATTGGGATTGTCGATCATGGGCGGCCGCCACTTGCCTTTGAACGCGGGATTATTTACCAACGGGGGCTCCCAAGGTCCGCACCCCGGTGCAGTTTCGCAGACAGGATTCTCGATCAGCGGCGGCTCCCATTCCCCGTCCATATCGGAATCCCAATCTTCCGGTTTTACAGCGTTCGGGTCCGGAATGTGAGTGGGCTCGTTCTCTAGCCATCCGTCGGGCATGACGGCCGTCTCGTCGATCACCTGGGCCGGCGCGTCTTCGTCCCAGTCGTCGGGCTTCTTGGCGTCCGGATCTGGAATTTTCTCTCTAAATAGAAGGCAAATGTCGTCGTTAATGAAAGAAAATTTCCAAAAACTGCTGGTTCGGCAGGTGAGGAAACGGTTTTAATTTAATCGTCTCCAAACCATAAAAATTTACCGAAATTTGCAAAAGAGATCCTTGAGGTGCACCTGACCATCTCGAGATAAATTTATATTCAGTCTAGAAGAGGACCATAAACACCAAGTAAGGATTAAAATTATGATTTAACTATGAAAGCCTTCGAAAACAATCAAACACGTAAGAATCAGTATTTTTGTACTTATTTCTTACCTCTCGTCCCAATCCTCAGGTTTCTTGTCGTTGGGATCATCAATTTCCCGCGCGGGATTGACAGGAGGCACGAAGTCCTCCAGTAAGCTTCCCGAATTAACAACATTCTTATCGACGGATATTTCGAAGGTGCTATCTGGATTTAAGGCGAGCGTATAAAGATGAGGTAATTTATCAGAAAAGATCTCCTCCAGCCTCTCCTTGGGCTTCTGACAGTGTTTTTCCTCGATGGTACCGTTACGAGGGTTCTTATGCCTGAATATGAAATGTAATTTGTGATCGTTGCCACACTTATCCGGCCCGAACATGATCGTGTAAGGCGTCTTGTCGTGAAAGCTGTTGAGATTTTTAGTTTCCTTGCTCTCGCTCAACAACTTCAAATAAGCACCTCCACACTCCTGGCCGTCTTGCAGTAAGACCTCGTACTGCACGATCAACGGTTTTTTATCAAAGACGAAAGGTTTCAGTAAGTTCGAAGCGATAGCGGCATGTTTAGCCTTGGATTTAAGTACCAATCCCCTGTCGCCTGGAAGGTTATCCTTCTGAGAAGGTTCAAGAGCCCATATTCCATCGTACTTTGCTATGTCCTCCTCCAAACCTTCTTTCTTAGCCTGAGATTTTATCCACAGCTTCTCGAACCTCGCGGGGTCATCAAAATGTTCCGCGAAGTAGACCGGTGTTGGATCGGATATTTTCGGGCTCTCATAAGGTATATCAAGCGAAGAGTTGTCTTCGACTGTTTCTACCGTAACACCATCCTGTCAAATTTATTTAATTAAAAACAAAACATTTCCGTTAGATGTTCATACTTACATCAATATCATCAGCTAGATTTCCACTAAATGTTAACAATACAAAAAACAGTGTGTAGCATATATTACTGCTCATTGTGTAGTCAATGCCACATAAACTGCAAATAAAAATTTGTTGTAAAGTAAATTAATCGATGTACAAACAAAGATAACAGCCGAGTCAAACAAAATAATTTATTTTTAATGACCATGAGAAATAATGGGACTTCTATCAGTCATTTTGCCTTGTAACAATTATTACTGTTGGAAATAATACCACAATACCTTCTATAAAAATTTCAACACACAAGCAAAATCAATTTAAATAAGTTAAATCTAATTAGACTAATAAATTTATATTAAATTAAAAACTGGGGTGTAATGACATCTAACCTCAAAAAGTCTACGGGCAGTAAATTTTGGATAAGTACAGCTTATTTCCCGGTGAAATACGACGAATGATTTACGTTAAGGCGCCGCGAAATTAATTACCTCTAATATGACTGGTCTTTTAACACAATTTTCCAGATCTCACTAAAAACTGGCATTCGTATAACAAATACAAATTCTGGAATAATTGTGTCGAATGACAGCAGCCAATGGGAATTAAACAGATGGCCATGACGTGTATTTCTTCAAATCTAGGCGGCAGTAAAATATTAAAATTAAAGAAAATATAATAAAATGCGGCGTTTCCTGATATATTTCCGTTACTTTATTTTATTTTTTCTTAATTAGGTATTTGAAAATGTAGACCTATTTTCAATAATACTTTAACTTTTTAGGCAATAGGCTGGTTTGTGCTGTTAGCTGTTAGATGTAAGACAAAATATTGCAGTAGGCAAGGAAGAAAATTGAAGTCAAATAATTTCCTATTATAGAAAATAAAATGTAAGTATTTGTATCCGGTAAACACCATCAAATATCGCTATGAAAAGTTGTCATTATTTAAGTTAAATAACTAGACAATTTCTAAAAATATTGCTGTCTGAAATCGTATAATAGGTCTAAAAAGTATGGGCGAAATTTATTTGACACTGCGATCAACATGTCCGCCATTTTCAATTAATTTCGAGCCAGGTTTTAAACCACACCACTGAATATTAAACTTTGGCATCTAATTGAGAGATGGCGCACAAACTCAGACATACTCTGCCACCTTTCAGCGAGTCTAGTTACTTTATAATATTTGATATTCATTTCCTAGATAAATGATACTATAGATAGGAAACTTGAACAGATTTCGTGGTCATTAACAGCGCTAACTGTTGACACTTTATCCAACTTCCATTGCTTTCCTTTTCTAGGAATTATCGGTAATACAGTGAGTTAAATTACCTTTAGCCAGTAAAAGATGCAAGCGCCATCTAGTTGTACGCTCTACAACTATATACCTACCTACTCAATATTTGTTTTAGGTATTTTGCCGCCGCTAAATTTAAAATTACATAACAAATCTCACCCTACACAGATCACTCAGAAATTGATTTTGTAAAATAATTTTCACGTAGATAATTTTTTTTGTCACCATGAGAAAATAAGTACATTTGATAGAAAGCATTAAAATCACTCAAGCATTAAAGACACTTTTAAATGCTCTAATAGTCTTCCTACTTAAAATAAGAAATAATTTTGATACTGTAACTTTTTAAAATGTTTGTTGAAAAAATTTCAAATTTCAGTACATATTTTGAAAAAAAAAGAGTGAAAATGATTATAGTTTCAGTGTTTTCTATATTGTATTAGCTTTCACGGTGAATAAAAAATATTACAAGTAAATAATTTTACTAAACCAATCTTTGATTAATTCTTGTAATAGAGATTTATTATGCAACTTTAAATTTTTCGTTGTGTTGATATCCATAAAAAAAACTACCTACCTCTGATCACATTTTTTATTAAAAAAAAAAAAAAAAATTTTATTATTAATAAAAAAATGTGATTATATGATGATCAGACATTATTATGTTATATAAATAAATGTGAATGAAATATCTAATAAAACACACTAAAAACACAAATAAAACACACACCAACACTCGCCAAACCTAACCAACAATAAACATTAAACATGAACAAGAATGACATGAAATGATTCATAATTGCAATTGTCAAAATTTATTCTACAAAATCTTTGTGGCGACATCTATAGACTCTTTCCCCAACTTGTATATCCATCTCAAGTCACATGGGTCCCAGAGTTTCCCCATTTTTTCAAGTATAAGTTCTCAGGCCCTGATTCATTTGTTTTTTGTGTAAAAAAATTGGAACACCATGTACATATTTCGTCTTTATAACAGTTCTAAATCCACCACTTCTGTTATCAATATGAAACGTGAAAAAAAAAAGAAAAAAAAATTGAAATTTGTATTCTTTTATTGTGTAAAAGCACTGGCTCGGAATGTGGGATTTCAGATAAGGGAATTTTAAGTAACACACAAATTTATAAATTAATTTATTAATAGCTGAAAATAAGAGAAAATAAGTGCTAAGTAGTATAAATACAGAATTACGTATCACAGGACAATCAACTTGGAATAATTCTTCTAAAATAAAGCATAGTATTTGGTACATGAAATTACATCACATTTGGCTCGTCTGAATACAAAATTGTGTTAAACTTCTAAGCTATTATGAATATTTTTTCTAAACGTAAATTATCTAAAATAAAATATCAACCTCTAGACACATTCCTTTGAGCAGCATTGATAATATTTAAAATTACTCCCGACCATCCAACAAGCCCAAAAATCAGTCAGAAGATATTGAAAAACAAAGAATTTCCTTAAGATATGTACAAAAATTCCTCAAAAATATTTGTATAGCTACATCAGACCAAATTTTCAATGAAACAAAATCATAAATTACGCTACGAAATTGTTATTAAATTTTATCACATTTTAAAGCTTATTCATAGAGAAAATTTATCGAACAGCACCAAAAATATCTACAAATTATCTGTCCCCGACTGTATCTATTTTTAAAAATTCCGAACCAACAAATAAATGAAAGTTGTCTAAAGAAATCAATTCTACTACGAATTTAATGTGATATCCGTCGATATGTCCAACAAATCCCGCAAACAGGATGGGATATGATAAAAAAGTTGTTCCGGGTAAAGCGCAAACAAGAAAGGTGTATAATTGGACACAATTTAATGTAAACTGTTATTTTTGTCACGACTCGCTAAAATAATTGTGAATTAAATGCAAATAATACTTTCAATGTTATGTTGTACGGTACATCTAGCATGTAATTCCTGAAATTAGGTGGAAGTAAGTTTTAAAGTATGCGGAGATGATTTTAATCATATTAAACCTTAAAAATAGGGATGTTCCGAATATTCGTATTAACAATTGCAATGTTTTTTAAATATTATATCAATTCAAATAAATATATGATAATAATGTTTAATTTAATAATAATTTAACAACTTTTATTGCCCAATAAATATTACGTTATTTATAGATTGTTGATCGTTAATTTTTACTTATTATCTTTACAGCCGTATATTTATTATTTATCAGTAAATATTAGTAAATTTGCAGTTTGTAGAGGAAAATAGTGAAAAAACAATTTCTGTAGAGAATACTTCTAAAAAATTTAAATTTACCGCCCAATTTATTTCCACACGTCAACAAGAGATGGCGGAATATCGTCCATAAGTAATCCTAGGCATTTAGCATTCTATATTATGGGTATTCTATGGAATCGAAGAAAAAGGTTGATGCTACACGTTGCAAAGTTTAAAGCATCAAGTGTAGTTATTGTCAATTTCACAAAGTATTTCCGAAATTCCGTAAGTTTGTTTCTTTGGGTTGATTTTCTTTAGAAGCTCTAAATCAATTTTTAGTACCTAATTTTTAGTTATTTGTTAATATTCGTTTTTGCATTCTTATTCACGAATACCGAAAATCTTACATCCGGAACAACCCTATTTAAAAGGCTGAGGAAAACCGTTTTATTTTTTAACGTGCTAAAATAAATAATAACTACCAAAAGTACGAGAAAAAAAAATGTAAATATTTAGACTGATACAGTTAAGATCATAAGTTTCCGCTGACGTTATATTTTTTCAAGGTAACCTCTATAGCCAGCTTCCCGGCAAGAACGGCATGCCTCTCGATCTTATTCCAGATGGTCGCCATTATAATCGTAAATACCATCAACACCGTAATTAAAGCCCTCAAAACGTAAAAAAGTATAGCGTATCCAACCGGCGAGTCCAGTACAGCGGATACCAAGAGCGTAATAAACAAAACTAGGGAAAATATCAAATATATCAACTGGTGAGTATTGAGCCTACGAAGAGCGTCTTCCAAAACGACCAGGCTATCTTCCAACACGATCTTCTTCTGTTCCAAGTCCCTGATTCGGTCTGGGATTTCCTTCCTGTTAATAACTAAAGTAGCCTCGATGGCTTCGTGGTCGGAATAACTGAAGGAGCGTTCGGGAACACGATCCGGTAACGGTAGGTTGTACTTTTTTAGGTCCACGTGGATTTTTGAGCCGGGGTGGTACATGATGTAGTCGATACGTTTGCCGGGGATGTTCTTCCTGACCAAACTCGAGGGGGTGTAACTGTTTTGGAGGCTTTCGTTGGTAGCCACCTTGTCATTCGGAACTTCGTTTGCTTCGGTGAAGGCATCCAGAAGCCCAGGCACACATAATGTAACTCTAAAACAGTCATAATTTCTTCTAATTCGGTGTTTTTGTATCTACGTGTACTTACCTGTAGGCCAAATCGCCGGGCTCGGTGTTTAAATCTCCTGCTAGTATAACTAAGTCGGCACCACCTGATGTGAGCATGATAAATTGAGCAGTATCGTAAGCTTGGAGAATGCGATGCGCTTGGTACTCATCGCTTTCTCTATCATATTCAGCGTGTAACTGAAAAAAATTACCAATTCTTATTTTATTACACAGGCAGTTACTAAACTGTTTATTGATTGCATTTCTTATTTGTTCTAAATTTAGAAGCAGTAAAAATAGTAGACAATAATATTTATATGAACTTTGATCAATAAATTCTATAAATACTTACATGAGCAGAGTATACATTAATATTAAAGTTGTTAATTTTTAATTTACAAAGTCCTACGCCTTTTCCTCCAAACCAGTCACCGTGATGTAACTTGTGTATATAACCGTTAACTGACCACTGATGGAAGAAAGTCTCTTCTATAGGATGCCTGGATAAGATACAAACTCCTGAACCAGTGACCCCACTAAAAAAAAAAACAATTTTTAAAAAACTGTTGCAACATCCCTTTCTTTACTATGGACATCAATAAAGAAAGGTCATTACCCTTTTGTCTTTTTATTAATCCCTTCTTAAAATTAATTTCGCTTGTAATTATTACAATATAAATTGAATAAAACAGTATTTTATTGAAACATACTATTACTTACCTATAAAAATAATGCGAAAAAGGTAACACACCAGACACTTTTTTTCTTATTAAATTATAATCCCTATCGGTCCAAACTTCTTGTAGGCAAACTACATCATACTGACTTGTCGCCAACACCTCTGCTATTGCCTGAATCCTCTCCTTTCTGTTTTTTGATACAACAGCAAGACCCCTAACAATATGTTAAAATGAGCATAAAAAATATTAAAGTTTAATTAACATACCAACAGTTCAGTGTAAATATTTTTAGTTCTAATTCGAAATCCATTTTAAAATAACGTTAATAATTTATATATAAAATTGAGTCTATTCAGTTAAGTATTTCAACTTTTACTTCATACCAAATGCAAAAATGCATCCAACCACATCACTTCTATTTCGAAAAATGTCATAATAAATCTCATAATTCATAATCAGCTGGAACCACCACTGTCGTCAACATTCAGTTTTTATCTCAGTCTCAGATACCATCCTAGTTTCATTTGACGGCAAAGAAGAAGATGAAGAGGTTTAGGGTTAGTGACATTTACATTTTTTGTGTTTGAATTTAGTGGATTTAGTGGTTAGAGGTTAGAGGCATAAAATTTGATTTGTTTGGGCGGTTTTGTGGTAAGAAAAGAACGAAATTAATACGTATTAAATTAGAAAAAAAAAATTAAATGTAAAAATAAGTTTAGTCATTTGTCTACTTTAATTGAACCTCTAATTCTAATGTGTGTTTTTTAGATTTGAAAAATGAATAATCTAGTAATTCCTCCTTCTGCCAATTGGTACGAAACTTTAATTTTAGCATGTGCACCTGATAATACGTTGATATACGGTTCAAGAAATGATATCGTAATAATATACGATTCCCCAGATGACCAACCATCAGACGTCAAGATAATACACAGGGCCCATTCGCAAAAGTAAGTATCGAATATGTTTCCCAGTAATCCCAATATTAGAGTCGTTTGTTAGCAATTCTGTATAAAAGATAAGAGTGATTGTGGCTGTCTGTATACTTTTTTTTTATTAATGTTGAGATAAATATGAAACATTCTTTGTTTTTATGAATTTTTTATTATTTTTTATAAACTGTAATGGCAGCAACGAATGTAATGAATTACAACTTTTGTATATTAAGGAACTAAAATATGTTCTTACATTTTAGAATTATATCCACAAACATAAACAGAAATTGGGGACAACCCCATAAGCTATTGGTGACTGTCGCAGAGGACAATGTTGTTAAATTATGGGATATAGAGACAAGAAAAAAGAAACTTGGTCATAATGCACATGTAAATGTACGTGTTTTAAAATTTGAAAATATTTTGTTCTTAACGTGTATGATCAATTTTCCAGGTTGGACACGCGAAGGTGATTGGGGCCACATTTGCTGGCGACGACAGAGTCATAAGTGCTTCCGAAGATGGAATAATTATCGTTTGGAATATAACCCAGAACCAAACTAACGTTTTGAAAGAAGTTTTCGGATCGAAAGTGACTATTACCTGCATATCAACATGCCCACACGCAATCTGGCTAACGGCATTTGGACTAAAAAATGGTTTAGTCATCGTAACTGACCTACGAAGTAAGTGTATATGTTTATTTACTATTTTTATATGATACATGTTTTATTTTTAGAACAAGGAAAGGTTCTTTATAAACTCAGAGGGCACGATAAATCCGTGTTGTGTCTGTCGTGGTGTCCCGCACCCGTTAATATATTCCCGAAGGACCCCCGTAATTACGTAGGTTTAAAAAATCCAAGTGGAAGTGTCATCGAACGAAGTCGCGAAAAGAAAGATGCGGGTTCGGAAGGCGAAACGGATAAAATTTTAGAAATAAAATCTAAAGTGGTTATCGAAGAAAGTCCTGAAAAAAAAGATATGGCTTCTCCTGAAGGCAAGGCGGATCAAATTTTGGAAGCCAGTCCTAAAGAATCAGTGGAGCAAGTAAGTGAAAACGTCAAATCCGATAAGGTTAATAAAAGGAACATTTGGTCCAATTTGAAGCATGCCGATGACGATGAACTTGGAGTTTCGAGTCAAGAGAACAATCATCCTCTACTTAGAGACGTCTCGAATGTTGACGATTTTCTGAAAGAATGTCAAAATTTAAGGAACGTAATTATAGGACGTGCTGTGCCTGAAGCGACTGATGAAAAATGCGACGGGGAGAAGGAAAGGGTAATTATCAAAGCGAAGAGAAAGCAAGATAAAACCAGGGAAACTCGACAGAACTTAGAAGATCAAGCAGGATCTTCCACAAATACCAAGAATGAAACTGACGAAATTAACGATGTTTTGGAAACATTTGAGAAAGAATTGGACAAGTTAGGGAGTAAAAGCGAAGCTGATGACTTACCGACCGATGAAGGTGCCGAAGAAGTGAAGCCACAATCGTCTTCAGACGAAACTAACGTAGAAGAATCAAAAGATAGTATTAAAGGCACTGAAAGTGCAGAATCTCCTGGAGTTGACTCTGATAAAGTCGGCCTAGAAGCAGTTGAAGGAAAGATAAATGATGAAAAAATTGATATAGCACAGGATAACGTGACGTGCGGCGAAGCCAAAAGAGAAATACCTGTAAACGTACCTGTAGAAGAAGAACCGCGAAGGGAGTTCCTGCTTGCTTCGTCTGGGAAGGAAGGGTAAGTTTCACAGAAAATATATGATTGTTCACGGGGTATGTACCAATTTTTTTCAAATTCCAGTCGAAGTTGGTCTATATTCAAAAGGTGGGTGAAAAGTAAATTTTCTGCTGCCAAATTTCAATTCAAGGTGTCTGATTGTATGTTTTTTTGTTGATTGACATTAAAATTTAAAAAAGTTTACATTTTTCAAAAATATCATTCTTCAAATTTTAATTTATTTTGAATTAGTAAAATACGGAGATAAATACATTAAAAAAAAAAACAGTCAAAATAGTTGCAACAAAACAAATTAAATAAAATTAGATTTTTTTCAATTTTTTGACAATAAAGGAATTTTTTTGTTGAAATGTGTGTTTCTGCGCTTATCATTGACGGAACTTTTCTAGAAACATATACATTTGGAGGGCAGGCACCGACGGCAGAATGCAGACATTCCTGAACGTCCCGCACAAAACAGGTCATCGTAAGTCCGGCAAATCCAGCTCCGACAAACTGTGGATCGTTTTGTGCTGGATCAGCCCCACGGTACTTCTCTCTTCCTCCAAATCCGCCGAGCTTATGAAGTGGACGTTACCAAAACCGAAAGAGTACGTTTAACACTGTCGGAAATTAATGTTCCTAATATCTCGTATTTTTATAGCAAAAAGAAGCAGTTTAGCGTCCTCCACTGCGACCACAACTCTATGCTGTTCAGCATTGCTGCCCCGATTGTGTTTTTAAACGAGCACAATTGGCTGGATGAAAGAAAAATGAATGTGTGGACTGTCGGGCACGATCGGCTGTTGCTCAACACTGACTTAACGAGCGAAAGGAAGAACTTGGCGTGCTATCCTACCTTGGGGAACGCTGAGTGCCTCGCTTTGTCTCCGGTCGATCCAAACAGGTGATATTTCACGTAAATCTTAAATGTCGAGTAATTTTTTAAATTTTTTACATGTTTTTTCAGATTAGCGATCGGTACGGCAGAGGGTGTAATAAAAATCTGGGACCTGAGTCGTCCTAACGTAAAGAACATCGTAATGACGAGTTTCTTTCAGAAAATACAGAGCAAGGTCGTTACGCTGGCTTGGCACCCGACTAACGAGTTGATTTTAGCATACGGAACGTCCGAGGGAAGGGTAAGAAAGAAAAAGGTGTATTTTTTTGAGTTTTCTTAACTATTTTTCTTCATAAACAGATAGGCTTCTTGGATACGAGTAACAAATCGAAAACGCCCACGGTCCCGCCGAATTATTTTAAATCGCGGATACACAAGCTAGAATGGGGCCCTATAAATGGCAATAAAGAGGATTTAGGGTTGTTTGCGGTAGCGGAGGGGAAACTTGTTATATACAGTGTGAAAAAGTCAGAAAAAGGTAATAACTCTAATTTTGAATATCCTACAAAATATTTATGTACCGCCCCTTCCGCCATGCAAATCGTTGCTTGAAAAATTAGTAGCACCCTTTATAACCAATTTGACTTAACGTTTTAGGTCCTACGGAAGTGGACGTTCCAGACGACACCTTCATGTACACCTTTGCCTGGAAACCCGATTACACGATGCTTGTCGTCGGCACGAATTCAGGCACGGTCGTTTTGTATTCGCCTGACTTAAAGATACTGTCGACTCATTACTTCCAACACAGACTGAACGACATTTATTGGCATCCGGACGCAGCGCAAAGCGACCCAAACGCCTCGGAGCGTTGTTACAGGTTCGCGGCGATTTCCAACTCGAAAGACGTAATCGTTTGCAACTTTCAACGGGATATAGCGGACGGGGAGAAAATCGTGCTGAAATACGAACAATCTGATGAAATAATTAACTTCGTTTCTTGGAGTCCTTATGCGTCGGATGAATTGGTCATCGCTGGCGACGACGGGACGGCTCAGGCGAGTTATTTTTAAATTTTTTTGTTGAAATATTTATGAACGTATGGTTTTTTCAGGTGTGGAACGTAGAGGGTAATACCGTTACTTCAACTTACACGAGTCCGAATTTCGAAGGGATTTTGTCTTCGATTTGGAGTCCGATCGACTCCGATTATATTATATCTGCTGTGAAAGACCACACGATTAGAGTCTGGAGGATTTCGGACCATCCCCGACAAGAAGATAAAGGTAAGACCTTTAAAAATTAAAAAAACTTCCATTCCGTACATTTGTTTTACGATAACATTTTTAGTGCTATTTTTACTCTGTTTTCGTTTTTCAGAAATTAAAGAGTTAAGGAAGAAAATCATCAAGGAGATTACGAAGGAGCAGATGGACCTGTTACCGAAAGCAGAAAAACCGCAGGAAGAGCCCACTCCGAAGAATAAAGCGACGAAAAACAACCTCCTGCCGAACTTCTTCTACCCGAAAGACACCCCACAAGTCATAGACGACCTTAAAAAACTGTTCTTGTGGAAGGAAGGCTCGCACAATGTAGAAGCGGGAGGCGGCGATAATAATTGCAATATTTTGAAGGTGTTCGGGTCGAAGAGCGACATGTTGGACGTAATTGAGCGAAACGGTGAGTAACGATTATTTGTAAGTTGCCAAGTTTAATAAATTGGTATCGTTCTAGACACCGCTCATCGAGAAAAAGGAAAATTTAGTTTGAGCAATACCCTGTCGCTCTTCAAGGGCGATATCGGCAGTAAAATTAAAAAGGCGGTCGACGAGAAGAGGGTTAATCCTTGGATGATCACGATGGCGCCCATGGTATCGCCCAAGTAAGCACGTTTTTTTTAACTTTTTTTACGGAAATCCATTTTTTGGGGGTCCTCGTTTTTTCAGTTCAAAATTTTTTTATTTTCTCAACTGGTTTGAGCTACCGCAAGGATTTTTTTCCAAAAAAAATTGAAAAAATTAGTCATATTGTCTATCGTCATCAAAATTTGGGAGTTTTAAGTTGGAGTGTCGCGAAGATTCTTCCGCGTATGCTGAAAAATTAACAATTTTTCACATATAGTAAAATTTAAATAGTAATTTCTGGGAAACCATAGGGTACTTTTTTTATAAAATTTTCGCTTGACATGAAGATGTACATCGTTTGTATGTGAAATTTTTTTACTTTTTTTCAAATAAAAGGTTATCGACGATAACAAAAAACTATTTTAAAAAATATTTCGACTAGATTCAACGGATAATTAATTACGTTTCTTCCGCATAACACTCTGTTGTCATATCTCATCAGGTGAATTGTTATTATGTAGTTCGCCTAAAATAGATCAATATCAGAGGTCGTTGATACAGAGATTCATGGACTAAACACAGTGCTTTAAAAAAATAGTAAGAAAAAAAAACGTAATTTTTTGTCTCTTTGATGTAAGAGGGAGCAAGCTAATTTTTGCTGGAATATCTTCAGGACAACTCGCATAATAAAAGTGTAGGTCTCTAGATCTGGGTGAGGTCCGGAACATTTTCAAAATTGCAAAATTGTTTAAAAAATTAAAAACAATACCTATTTTATCTGAGTTTTTTACTTATTTCTTGGAACCTATGCATTTTGGAAGAATATTGGAGTGGAAAAAAAGTTTTAAAATTGAATTTTGCACAATATACTGAAAGTTAAAAATGTTTAAATTTATTACCGATGTTGCAAAATAGCAATAATTGATAAAAAAAAGCAAAAAATTTAAGTTTTTTGGATAATTTTTTTTAAATGTTTTAATTGCTCCGAGGGCATGCTAATTTTGGTAAAAAAAACTTTAGAGTATAATAAAACAACATACCAAGTTTCATTAAAATCGGTTTTGAGTTTTTGAAAAAAAATTTTCAAATTTTCAAAATAAAGCATCTAGATTAGGGTGGCTCAAAAAAAACAAATATATTTTTTTCGTGTTGTGAAAATATGTTAGTTTATCATGTTTTAAGTGCCCCCTTAAAAAATCAGCTTAAAGAAAGGTTTTTTTAGAGGTCGCTCAAGATTTTTAAATATTTCCAAAATCGTCAAAAAATTGAATTTTTGTTTCTCGTTATTTTATCATTTTCTAGGTCGAAAAAAAAATCTCGATTCTGAAAATTTCAAATCGATATTTTAATTTCTAAAGGCCACTCATAATTATTTTAACTTTAAAAGTAGTGTACCTAAAAAGTTTTCGAGCGACCTCTAAAAATAATTCATCATTTTTTTTTATTGAATTTGATGAATAAAAGAATAGACATAAATCACGAGACACTTAAATTTTAAAAAATTAAAAAATTATAAATATTTGGTACTCACAGTGCGGTAGTAAATTTTGCCTCGAGAAATTGTTTAAGTGTCTCGTGATTTATGTCTATTCTTTTATTCATCAAATTCAATAAAAAAAAAATTATTAGTTCGTTGATATTTAATTTTAGAGGTTGCTCGAAAACTTTTTAGGTACACTACTTTTAAAGTTAAAATAATTATGAGTGGCCTTTAGAAATTAAAATATGGATAAAATAGCGAGAAAAAAAATTAAAAAAAAAATTGAAATTTTGACGAATGAAAATTTTAAAAAAATCTTAAGCGACCTTTAAAAAAATTTTTATTGAACTCATTTTTTGAGGGGGCTCTTAAAACATGATAAACTAACAAATTTTCACAAGACACGAAAAAAAAATCTAGATACTTGAAAATTTTTTCACATAGAAAAGACGGCTCAACCTTTCCAATGGTTTTTGAAAAATTTAAATGGGTTGATTAGGACGGCCACAGGAAATTTTTTTCAATTTTACACAATTGGATTACATTTATCAATTTGCAATTTAATTTTTTTCAAAAATTATAATTTTAAAGTACTCGGGAAGCCTTCCTCTCCCACTTTTCATGTTTTGAGTCAATTTTCGCACGTGCGAGCGACAGCTTTTCCGATGATTTATCTATGTTGCCGATAACTTATGGATATGAAAATATATAAAAACGAAGCCACTGGATCAAAGATTATTGCTAAATTGTTTATAAATTAACGGTAAATTCCGATAAACTTTGACCGCTTATATCTCGAGAACCAATAAACGGAATTTAATTTTATTTTTTAAAAGTAGTGACTATGATTTACTGTTCGTTCATACTTAAAACAATGCAGCACTATTTTGCTAATTTACTAACTTCATAAAAAATAGTTAAAATTAGCTAGTTCAGCGTATTTAATTTATATTTTTCCCTAATGACGACTTCAAAAAGCCAAAAGTAGAAAGATAAACATTTTTGTGACACAAACATAAAAATTACCGATTTGCTTCGAATTATCTCTTAGTAGAGCGTAATTTTTTTTCCCCGTTTTTTTTCCTAGACTTTGGCAGTCGGCTTGTGAAGTGTACGCCCACCAACTATCAGAAACGGCCGACTCGGATCCAGTGGAAATAGCGACCTACTACCTAGCCTGTCACAAGGTGGAAGAGGCCATCGACGCGTTATGTGAGGGCGCGATGTACCGCGAGGCCCTAGTCCTAGCTAAGTGCCGTTTACCGGAAGACGACTCCACCATAACGAACGTCATGAACAGGTGGGCGAAGTATTCCGTCATCGTCGGAAATTTCGAAGCGGCAGCGCAGTGGTAAGAAAAACTACCCATGTTTCTAACGAGTTTCTCATATTTTTTTTTTTACAGTTACATTTGTTTGAAAAAATACGAGGACGCGGCTTCGGTGCTGTTTAGGAGATCCGACGTGAAGACTTTGAAATTCGCCACGGAACTGGCGGAGAAATCGGGAAATGAGGAGTTGCACAAAGCCGTCCTCTTCAGGTACAACGCGTATAGGGAGGAGAACGGCACGGAGGAGAAGGAATTGCCGAGTAAACTCGACGCTGTTTTGAAAAGTCATCTAGAAAACGGTGGCGAAGATAAGAAGGCGGTTGTAGAAGAAACGGTGGATTCGCATGATGTCGATGGTGGTGTCGTAGAAATTCAAAGTGGAGAAAAGGCTTGTCTTGAGGACGATAAAATAGAGGGACGTGTGGACGAGGAAAAAGTTTTAAATAAGGGAGAAAATGGAGGAGACGTGGAGGCGACAGATAATCCCACGGGAGAAATAGTGCCGACGGATAACGTTCAGTAACATGTATGGCTGGAATTTATGATATAATCGGAGAAAGGTATGAGTAAACGTAACAATTCACCGACTACAAGGAAAAAAAACGTTCGGATTGAAAATGATTTGATTTTGAAAAAAAAAGGAAATATTTCGAACCGTCGATCTTTAAACGGGAATCCAACTTAATTTTTTGTTTAATATTTTTGTTTTAGGAATTTTTTTAACAGTGACTGATTTAGAATAAGTCTACGTTTAGTTAAAGTTATGAGGAAAATTTTTACTTAGTTGATTTTTTTAAGTAGTTACAAACATTTTTTTTGTTAATAAAAATTATTCGTTCGCAGTTTTTTTTTTACTAATACCGTATATTTTCAATATAAATTATCTCTTGTACAGTTGCGACAAATTTTCTAATACCAACACCAAAGACGTCGAGCTACTTAGAAAAAAAATTGAAGCATTGACAACCCTGTGATTAAATATTTGCAAATGCTTGATACATCAGCAAATCTTCGGTAATATCGGTCACTTCCAACACTTCATTTGCAGGAAGGAACAGTGTTCTTCCCGGTTCCAATATCCCTCTTCCATTGAAGTTCGCACTTCCCGAAATCACGAGTACAATGCTGGCACTTTCTCTTTTTAAAAGTTGGTACTTCCCCGTCGAAGAGGAAATCTAAAACGTAACCACAATTTACTCGGCACAGGGTATTTTTTAGGTTAAGAGGGCTCTATAGCAAATAGGCAACCAGCAATACATTTTTATAGATTTTCTTTGTCTAAATATGAATTAATGCACAAATAACAGACTTTCCTCCATTCTAATGCATATTTTCTATAAAATGGACGTACTTTGAAACTCAAATAACTTTTTGTTGTAAAGAAATTTGTAATTTGCCGCTTTTGAACATCCTAAATTACAAATTTGTTTGCACCAAAAAGTTATTTGAGTTTCAAACCAAGTCCATTTTATAGAAAATCTGCTTTAGATTGGAGGAAAGTCTGTTATTCATGCATTAACCCGTATTTAGACAAACTGTGTAAGAAAATCTATAAAAATGTATTGCTGGTTGCCTATTTGCTATAGAAGCCCTCTTAAGAAAACAGTTTTAATTACAACATAGATCTCCAATAAAGTACGCAAATTTTTCCACTAGTTTTGCACCCACAAGTTATAGCTCGGCATATCCACAACGTTTTCCCGGGATCATTTCTATTTTCTACGTCCTCGAGCATCGTTTTAATTCACCAGTATAACAAACAGAGATGTATTTAAAAATTTTACAGTTTCGGAATCGTATTCAAAAACGGTGAAATGAGTCGATGTATAACTTTTACATGAACAAATATTTTTTACTGTAGTTTCTCGAAAAACGTACATTTTATTGTAAAGAGTGACCGCAAAAATCGCCCGTTTTCTTACAATTCGCAGAGAACTAAAAAAAATAGATAAAAATATGTTTTTAGTCTCAAATTACTCTTCGTAAAAAATTAAGATGAGCATGGCTTTTAGTTTTTTGAAAATTTTCATAAATCACCCCTATTTAGGGGTTGAAATGACGCCCAAAATGAAGAATTGAATATTACCAATAATTATAAAAAACTATTAGCATGATGTGAATTTTTCTATCGAATGATTCTTGATACAAAGAAAGATTTACTCTCATGAATGAAATAAGCATGTTGAATTAGAAAATCCACCCTTAAACTCGCTCAGGGGGTGGAATCATCCCCAAAAATAGAAAATATTAGAAATAATTGTAAAAATTCTATAAAAAATATATTACGATAATTCACATGCTAATAGTTTTTATATCAATTCGTAATATTCTAATTCTTCATTTTTGGAATTTTTTCAACCCCTACGTAGGGGTGATTTTTAAAATTTTCAAAAGCTATGCCCTTTACAGTTTTTTACGACAAGTAATTTGCGACCAAAAACATATTTTTATGTATTTTTTTTAATTCTCTGCGAATTGTGAAAAAACAATCATTGTTAAGTTATTTTATTCTCAGACGATACAAAAACGTACCAAACTGACGAACATTGGGTCACGGACGGCGAATACTGGTATGTATAACTTATATTTGAAGTACCGCTCACCTCTATTCCAGCGACAGCAAAATCAGGGACCGGCGGTTTATACAACTTTGTGCAATTATCCTCCTTTATCGTGTTGAATAGCTTGTCTGTTGGATTTTCACCTTTGTATATTAACATTCCACATAAAGTGTCTACATCGATAAACTTGGGAGTCAAACCGGCTCGTACTACGTTATCCGAGCAAGCCATGTTTTCTATACAGTCTAAAAAATTATGTGCAGTTTAAATACATCTTTTTTTGACATGTATGTTACTCACCGCCAGAAATATAAGCGTGGGGATCATTAGCCGCCAAATAAATAGCCTCCCCGGGGCGTAATTGCATGTAGTTTAAGAAATAGACCATTAAAATTCCATTGTCGTAAGGAAATTGTTCATGCAGACGAACCACGAGATCCGCCAAATATATTTTTCTTTGCGCATCATCTGAAACGATTTTATCTACAAAAATTCATAAGGTTATTTGTTGAGAACGTACCAATCGTTTCGTATCGTTTTATAATGTTGTCTATCGTTTCCGCCATCATAGTTTTGTCGCAAGTCAAGACGGATCTAAAAGCTTTCTTTAAGAACAAATTGTCCTCTTCGATGTTCTGGCCGTCTACTATGGAAGACAGTTCCGGAATCTCTAAAAAAATATTTTAAATATACAACATAAAAAGAAAATTTTTCAGTTACCTTCGACGAATTTTCTAATCTCTTTAATGGGACGAAAGCCACATAATGCTTCAAAGGGGGTAAGTGCAATTGCGAGCTCTGGTTTATGATTGGGATCCTTGTAAATGTCTGGATATTTAGCATGAAGTTCCTTTGCATGTTCCTACTAAAATTTGTATATTACGTACTGTTACATTAATAATCTTGTAAAGTTAAAATTACCTTTGACGGATGTGCCTGAATAGACAGCGCTTTCTCTACAGAAAGAACTTTGAACAAAAAGGGAAGTTCACCGTCAAACAAGTTTGATACTTTTTCTCCTAAATATTCAGGATGATTAGATATTACAGATGACAACTTCTCTCCGGTTTCCTTCACGATAGAGGGTGCATTGATATGAGTCCCCATCCATAGTTCAGCGTAGGGTACATCCTCATTTAATTTAAAATCTTTATCCACGTTGCTGATTAATGTAGCCACTTTGCTCTTAGAGCCTTTTTTACCCCAAGCATAGTTTTGCACTTTACACAAAAGTTCCATGACTTTATATTTGTATAGTCAGTTACATTTACTTATGCGAATTGAAAAAATTTGATTTATTGATAAGTTGAGGTTAAGTCAAAGTTAAAAAGTCACGCATAAGTAGCGTTTGGTATTGACATTTGAAAGCTCTGGATATATTTTATCCTTTTTTAATCGCAACTGATGAAAAGACAACGCGCAAAATCTAGAGCATTTACGTTTTAATGTCGAACGCTGCTAATAAATCTTAAAGTTTATGGCTATATCAGGTAGTGCTGCCAACTCTATGAAATGAAATTCCCACAGCAGTTCCAAATAAATATTTATTCTGCTTAACCTAACTTTTTACGAATTCAATTCAAGTTCTTGTTTATGATTTATAAATGCCTTAACATTAATTAAAAATGGATCAAAAAGTTTGTATAAAAAAGCAAAATAAATCAATAGAATTTGAAGAACTGGAGAAGTGTACGAAAGAAGAGCTCATCGAAAGAATTAAGACCTTATCGGCTCACAACACACAATTAAAAAACATAATAGCTAAAACCGTTGATAACAGTAATAGACAAGTAGAACATAAAAACCTAAAGTCGTTCGATTTTTCCAAGTAAATCACGAAACAATTGTGGTGACATAAAAATTGAAATTCTTCGTTTTCAGATGTAATTTAAGACACGTTGCCCTTAAAATATTCTATTTAGGATGGGACTACAAAGGATATGTCACACAGGAAGATACCACGAATACGATCGAGCATTACATATTCGAGGCCTTAATTAGAACGAGGCTTATTAAAGACCGTACGTCGTCAAATTACCACAGGTGTGGACGAACCGATAAAGGAGTGAGTTCGTTTGCACAAACAATTTCTATTGATGTAAGAAGCAGCTTAACAAAAGACGAGCACGACAGGATAGATAATGAAATCAACTACTGCAAGATATTAAATAAAGTATTACCAGACAATATACAATGCATAGCTTGGAGTCCTGTGAACGCTTCTTTCAGTGCTAGATTCGATTGCAAAACGAGGACTTACAAGTACTTTTTCCCAAAAGGGAATTTGGATATAGAGGTAAAATATATTAGTTTTAAGTAATAAATTTTAACTGGATACTTTTTTTCATTAGAAAATGAGGTTAGCTTCTGACAAGCTATTAGGAACTCACGACTTTAGAAACTTTTGTAAAATGGATGTAGGCAATGGCGTCGTAGAATTTATAAGAAACGTTTTGCAAGTAGACATCTATCCTGTGAATGAAAACGACTTGACACAGGGTTAGTTAGTGTATCGAAGTATAATTTCGAATATAATTATTTTTTTTCAGAGTATTCGATGTACGCAATATCGATCAAAGGAAAAGCATTCCTTTGGCATCAAATACGGTGTATTATGGGCATTTTATTTCTTATAGGACAGAATAAGGAGGAGCCGAGTGTAATTGATGAATTATTTGACGTTAAGCAAAATCCCAGGTAAAAAAAAGGTAGTTCTCTGTGTAATATATATTAATAATTTCATTCTAGAAAACCGGAATATAACATGGCGAACGAAATCCCACTAAATTTATTCTGTTGCGAATACGACGATATAAAATGGCACTACAACGAAGAATCTCTAAGTCAAGTTATCGATAAACTGAACACAATTTGGACGTATTCCGCTGCAAAGTAAGTTTTTATTTCTCCCGTTACGTGTCAGAACTAAGTTTACTTTACAGGGAAAGTATGATAAAGGAAATGGTGCGGGAATTAAATGAAGAATACCTGCGGGTGAAAACACCGGAACTTCAGAATGATAAATATTTAGGGGAATGCCTTCTACAGGGCGTAAAATCTAGGAAATACACTCCGATAATGAAGAGGCCTACCTGTGACAGTCTGGAGGACAAAATAAAACATTTTGCAAAGCGAAATCGGATCGAGGTTATCGGCGGGGAACCGGAAAAATTAAATATGTAACAATTTTTGTTTTGCTTTAATTTTTTTACAAAAATACAGTAAATGTTATTAAGTTGCCTTCTTTTCTGAGAAAAACTAAAAAAAAACAAATTACCCACTTTTCTATACATTTCGTAATTTACATTACCTTCTGTAGAGCGTTAAAAGCTTCCTCGTAACAGCACACTCGTAACGATCTCTTGATCCAATTCGGCAAAGCGTTTTTAACGGAAGCCCGATTATACCTTTCGTCCAGCAATAAAACTGTCGCGTAATCGTTTTTATGCCTTACGGCCCTCCCTATGCACTGATTAACAGCCTTCATACACAGATTTTCGTAAAACTTTTTACCCGATCCCGAACCCTACAAAACAAACAATAGAATAAAAAGTATCGTTGATTACGATGCACCACCTCTTTCCTGTCTAAATACGTCATCTTTTCTTTTAAGTCGGCTGCCGTAATATTCGCATACGGCAAACCTACGACTATAACGCACCGTCCCAAGTCGTCGCTGAAATTTAAACCTTCGCTTAACTTGCCACCTAAAACAATAGTGAAAAATAGAAGACGAATGTAAATAAACGTTAAACGGCTTGCCTACAACACTAAATAAGAGAGCACCACTGCTTGAAGGCCTTTTTATAACTTCTGCGTATTTCTGTAAAACCGAATCGACAGCTCCAGACGTTTGGGGCTCCCTGAAAACGGGCCTGCCAAACGTTACGTCCTTCAGTTGCTGCCACACCCAATTCTCGTATTTGTACGACGGAAAGAAGACCACTATGCCTCCTTTGACCGACTTACAGACCCGTTGGATGATCGCCTTCAAATTGTTTCCCTAAGGAAGGTACCAAGAGTAAAAATTAATTATTTTTGTGCTATTTTATAAAATATAGGTATATGATAGATTTAAAATATTTTTTAGTCACTTAAATTAAAAAAAAAAACGTATTAACTATTTTTTAAAGCACTGTGTTTGGTTTGTGGATCTCAGTGACAGTGACCTAATATGCAGATGTAAAATAGCAAAAAAATAAATAATACTAAATATAGACATACCATAGACAACCGGTTATCGAAATTAAAAAGCAAATTCTCCCGATTCGGCCCCTTAGTTACGATAACGGGCAAAATATTTTCCGGTGGGATGATATGATCGCACGAGAACTCCATTATCCGATCAACGGGAGCGCCCGCGTTGATGAACAGCCGATCTCTGAATTCTGAATTTGGTTTCATCGTACCACCCGCAACTATAACGGATCTCGCTTCTTTAATTATATCGTTGAAACTCGAGGATGGGTTCAACAGCAGAAACTGCAGTTTACACTGTAACTTATCCGTGTTTCTGACCAACAAAATTCTACCGTCCTCGTAGGAGTACGTCAGGGATTCCAAGAACGATACGACTGCTAATAGGGGGTTACTAACGGGTGGTACGGTGATTTTTGACTTGTTTTTTCTTTCAGTTTCCGCTTCTGGTGTGTCGGTATTAACTTTTTTGTTTTCTATACTTGCTAGAAAGTCTTTGACTCCTTTTTTCGCCGGTTTTTCAGACACCTCTTCGTCTTCGGAATATTTTATAGCAAAACTTCTTAACTGTAAAAATAATGTTAAAAATCGTATCGTTTACGTTATATTTTGTTACCTTTTGAGCGATTCGGCTGTCTTTACAAAACTTATACAATTTAAACATGTTGTAGTTGTCGACTTGTGCCGTTAGCACAAAATTTTCAATCGTATATATTTCGGTCGTATTCACATTACTAGTTTTATCTAAAACAATAAAAAAATATATAATACTCACGTTTTATAAGCTAAAAATCCGTTACCTAACATTTGCCACAGTTTAGTGACAACGAAAATGATCTGATTTATCGTCAACAAGGTCTGGGCAGAAAAACGAGTGTTGTACCTATTTTTGTATCGTTTAAGTTGGTTCAGAGCATGATACAAGTGAACGTAACTCAAATCGGCATTGTGCATTTGCGCCAACGCTTCCAGTAAGTTGTGTGCCTCGTCTATTATCACAACGTTACCTTTAAGCTGAATTCCGTTAGCTTCTCTCGTTGCTTTGTGTAAAATAGTATTGTACGGTACTAAAACGATTTCTGCGTCCTCCGCAGATTTCCTACTGGCGTAATAAGGGCAGGCGTTTAATTCTTTGCCGCTGTTCACGAGATCTTCCACGTCTTGTACTTCGGTGAGTGCCCAGTTGCTTAGTTCTTCAACCATTGTTTGCTTGAAATGAGGGCATCGGCACGTAGATCCTTTTTGTTTCTTTGTCACTTTACCATCGTCATCGGTTTTTAACTGGCTTTTGGATTTTTTTTGCATATCGATGCACCTTAAAGTACCAGTGTAACAAAGATAATTGTGAAGAACTTATTAATTTGCTTACCTTTCGTTTATCAAAGACATATTTTTTAGCTTGGATACCTCCGGATTAATGCAATAAGTTTGCCGAGAAGCCAATGATGCTACTCTTAAGTCTTTACCGTAAGGGGATTTTATAATCTCCCCAACAAACTGTGACAGTTGCGAGTGTGTCCTGCTGCAGATGTATATCTAAAAATATGTAATAATTATATAACACTTAATCTTATAGTCTTAATTACCTTTATTGAGTGGAATTTACTTTCCTCCTCTTCATCCGACAAGGATTCTTCTTCATTATTTGCTATACATTCTTCTAATAAAATGTCTTCATCATCAATAAATTTCTCGGGTAATTCCCCCAAATCATCTTTATTGTCATCCTTATTATCCCTTTTAAAAAACTTTCTTCTTTTATCAAATTTCAATTGTGTAATTTTCTTCAAATTTTCAATCTTCTCGTCATACTTGTTAATTTTATCCCGTTCAATTTTTAGAGAATTTAGCATACGTGTTACTTCTATTTCTTTAGACTGTGAAGACAACCAATCAGTGTTCTCTGACTGTAACTGTTGCTTCTCCGATTCTAGTGCTATGATTTTTTCGTTAACTTTATTACGTATCAATGTGTTATGATCCTTTAACCATCTAATTGCTCCACAAAGGATGCTCAGCGATTTTCCCTAAAATGTAATAATGAGAATAATCTTCACCTCGAAATGTAAATACCTACTGTCCCAGTAGGGCTTTCGAATATGCCTAGTTTTCTGTTTTCCAAAGCAAAATACAATTTCTGCATGAACTGAAGTTGTATATCATATGGTGGAAATGGGAAATCAAATTTGTCCGGTATTGGTAACACATCTTTGTATTCATCTTCCATTTTAACAAATAAATATTATCTTTAATATGTTTCTTAATTGAAAATACAATAGAGGTTAAGTGGTTTGTCAAGATTTCCCGCCAGTTTCCCTTTCCCATATTTGCCATATTCGAAAGTTTATTGTTGAAACTATTTTTTGTGTTCATTAAATTTAGGACTCAGAAAGATCTGAAAAGAATCCGGTGAATTATAACGGCTCTGACCAATGCAAAACTTTATTTTGTTCCTCTTTAGCTGTACCAATTCTCGAAATTTTCGATTATTTCTTCCGGTTCCATTTGTTTTTGTTCGGTAGGCAACATACAATGCAAGCATGTGTATACTTGGCTGCATAAGAATTTTTAAATATTGTAAATTATGTGCACGATCCGTAAAAAAGAATTATGTGCTTGTAAATGCATTAAAAATGAACAAAACAATTATAAATACATCTTTCTTTATTTATAGGGCAGCGATCACGGTAAAGATGCAACTTTTCATTATGTTCCGTACAACAACATATTCTCAAAGCTGACAATGAGACAAAACCGTCTTTAGAGGAGCACTTTCAAAATCAACGTAACTTTAAAATCAAGTGTGTAGAAACAAAAGCTAAACGAAATGACGACTGTCTCAGTGCCATTTACTGTTGTGACATTTAAATGGAGAGAAGAAATACTGATGAAAGCAGTAGCAGTAGTAAAAAAGAAGGAAGTAATAAACAGACAACCGAATTTCCTACTCGAGGATACTATGCTGAGCTATTGGCGGATTTAAACTATGCTGTTAAACAAAAAAAGCTGTACATAGGAGCGCATAAAAGAACAAATTTTTTATGGCAAATAAAAACAGAAGCTCACGCCCCGATCCTTCGCCAGTTTGTCCAGCCGGAAAGAAAAGCATTTCTAGCCCCCGCAGAAAGATGGATGACCTTCGATGAGGATAAACATATCGTGAGTACAAATATCTATACTTAAATCATTCAATTTTTTTAAAGTTTTGTTATTTGATCGTATCTATAAGTAGGTATTCAAAAGTGTTTCAATAATGCAAAGAACAGTGTGTAAAGTGTAGGCTAAAATCGAGAAAGGCGTTTGCAAATATTGGTTTATAATATAAACGTAGGTATTTAGAAAATTTCCATTATATTACAAAGTTGCGCATACTAAGCCAAAATTAAATCGTTCCTCAAACATTTACCTATATTATGATTAAATTCAGAACGGAAATTGAATTTTTGTAATAGCCACAAAAGGTAATTTGCTAATTTTTTATCCATAAACGATACAATTTGATGTAAATGCTCAGCATATACTGTGAGTATTATTAGAATTATGTTACAAAATCTTATAAGTATTAAATAATTCTCTATTCTAGTTAATATTTCTCTAATGTTGAGATTCTTTCGCTCTTAATTAATAAATATTAGATTTCACCAAATTGCATTATTGGATGATAAGTAAGTACAATTATAAAAGAAATTGAATTGAATCAATTGAACCCCCTTGTTATTGTCTCTATCCTATCATGATAATCCCTTTTCCAATAACGATATATTTGACATCCGCAAACGCATTATACAAATAACAGATTCTAACTCCAACAGCAACGTTAATAGATTCATTTTAACGTAACAACGACGTACGTTATTTAAGGTGGCCATATTCCTGGCCGAGAAATAGTGAAATTTCTGGCGTTTTTAGGTACTGAAATCTTTAAAAGTAAAACGTGTAGAACGAAAATAAGCACAAAAATAAAATCCTTGATGTTTTGTTTATTCATTGTTACCATTTAAATTTACTCAAATAAAATAATAACTAGAAAAGAGCGTTTGTAAAACATGCGTTTGCTGTTATTCTAACCCCACATTTTAAGAATTATTTTCACGTACTTATAAATAAAAGTAAACAATTTTATATGTAGGACTAAGCAAGTAAATGTTATAAGAATATTTACTTATTGGAATTATATATAAAAAAGTTAGTATTTTCGTATATTTCAGTACCTAAAACCTTGATGGTTTGATCGTTTTTTGCACGTGTTTATTCGTTTCACTGCGGCGTCTTTGAAAATACACAGGTGGCATGACATAACATTCCTATTATTTGATAAGCTTTAGATTATTCAGTTATTAAATGTTTGAAATTATTTGTCTTTGCGGAAAACACTATTTAAAGAATATGGGGCCTTTAAGGGGTTTTAGAACTTTATAAATTTGTTATTAACATTATTTCCAGAGCTTTCCCGTGGATACATTTAAGCCTAAAGTCCAGCTCCAACACGAAGTTGAACCGAAAACTCTTCCTAGAAACGTGGCTATAGAAAGAAGGCGACGAGAGTACCAGGTGAGTATTTAATTCACGAAAATTGGCAATTTATTATCGACACATCCCATTTAATTAGGATGATTTATTATTTATTTCGTATCTTACTTATGAAAGACAATACGCCAATTTTTACAAAAGAAAAGTTTTATGTGTGGATTGTTTTCTATTTAATGTTATTCTTTTATTTAATCACGTGCAACAAAACAATAGAGAAATTCTTTTTGTACGTGGTCCAGAAGAAATGTCAGCAATTTCTTACTTTAATAGTCATTTTCATAAAATAAAAATTGAAATTGTTATTTGAAAAAAAAAACATGTCCAAATAAAGTGCAATTTTTTCGAACTCATTTTTTGATCCTTAAAGTTAATAAAATCGTAAAAAATTTGTAATAGCATGATAATACAACTCTTTACGAGGAAAATAAGACGAAAATCCTTACTGTAGGGCCATTCGCTGAGAGGATCTAGCCAATTTTCGAGAGCGCCTTTTTTTAAAAAAAATCGATATACTTATCTCGAAAAATAATTAATATTTTTTAATTTTTCAAAAGTGTAACTTTTTGGCTTGCCGCGGGCTATACTTACAGTAAATATTATAGGACCGTAAATGTAAACGAGTTCAAGAAGAAGAGAGAAGATTTTTAACGGTTTTTTCATTATATCTCGAAAAATAACGCGTTTTTCCTTAACGTTACTAAAACAAAAAATTTCTGTTCATATATTTACCATTGTTTGTCCATCTCCAAAAATTAACGCACGCGTACGGTGACCATAGACCATAGAGTAATCATTTAATACCTGTTTTAAATGCATTTACATATAGCATATACAGGGTGATTCAGAACTTATCCAAAAAAAAATTTTTGAATGTACAGGGGACTCTTACAAATATAATCTTGTAAAAAATATCGAAACGGGTAGTTCGAAAATGATTTAAAAATACACTTCTGCACGGCACTGGGAACTGGTCCACTGTACAACCTGACCTTCGCGGCGACCGGCGCGGCGGCAAAGTGTAATCAAAACTGAAGGGACAAAAAAAAAATCCCAAGAAAGAAATTAATTAATAAAATTTATTTGTGGTTTTAATTAATAAAATAATTTGGCATTTGAGCCTGTCTAACCTAGTTTTTTCGAACTAACATAAATGTTGTCTTGCTTCACCATAAATTAAAACGATATCCATCAACTGCGAATTGCTTGCTATACCCGTAAGCCATTTTTGACACTTGAAAAACTAATGTAAACACTATCGCAAAAACCTTAATACTAAAATCGGATTTCAGTATCCGGAATCGCGCGTACAACGCACAACGTGAATCAAGCTAGAGACTGCAGTAGCCCAACGATGTAAAGGTTGTAAATATTACAACTTCAATAATTTCTTTCTCGGAAGGTATAAGAATTTTACATTTTTTTTTACGATATTGATTCCATTTTTCATGACGCATTTATTCCCAATTATTTTTTGGATAAGTTGTGAATCACCCTGTATACATATACTGGGTGATTCATAAATTGTGACCAAAAGTGAAACCTCGTATTCTTTGGTGAATTTTAAGGAGAATTTTTTTGCTATAAAGTTTTTATCTAGGACGCTTCGTTATAGGGTGTTAAACTTCAAAAAATATTTTTAATTTTTTTAAATAATTTAAAAAATAGTAAGTGAAATAGTTTAAAATTGCGCACATGTATTTATGTAAACATTGTCCAAAATCTGAGGGTTTTTTCTAAAATTTACGTGCTCCAGTGGCGGAGGTACAGGGTATCGGTGGCATATTTTTCTAAATAAAACAGTACGCCACTGCCTTACGGTAACAACCATGATATTTTCGGATTCGTCTTTTAATTTTCTACAGATTACTACTCTCTTACGTTTTTCGAAAAAAAACTGATTTTCGAGTAAAACTAAAAAATCAATTGAAATCACTTTTACTTAAATGACATGACATGACTAATCATTCGTTTGTTTATTCGAATAAAGAAATTAATAACACTAGTAATCATTTTAACGATTTTATTTGAGTAAATGCTCAAAAATACCTCAATTTCCACGAGAACAGACGCGACATCTTTTTAGTAACGAAAATGTAATTTGGTCGAAATTTATCGTTGCTTGAATCTTATGAAAAGCATTATTTATTCTTTCTTCTACTGTTCAGAATGTCAAAGTTGCTATCGCAGCCTACTATGTAATTTTAAACCGCATTTTATTTCAATATCGAAATGAGTTTTCAGTTGGTTTTTTAAGTTTTACTCGAAAATCAGTATTTTTTCGAAAAACATGAGAGAGTAGTAATTTGTAGAAAGTTGAAAGACGAATCCGAAAATATCATGGTTGTTACCGTAAAGCAATGGCGCACTATTTTATTTAGAAAAATATGCCACCGGAACATGTACATTTTAGGAAAAGCCCTCAGAGTTTGGACAATGTTTACATAAATGCATGTGCCCAATTTAAAATTATTTCACTTACTAGTTTTTAAATTATTTAAAAAAATTAAAAATATTTTTTGAAGTTTAACACCCTGTATCTTTTTAACGAAGCGTCCTAGATAAAAACTTTGTAGGAAATACCCCTTAAAATGCACCAAGGAATACGAGGTTTCATTTTTGGTCACCATTTGTGAATCACACCGTATAGAAAATAGGAGGTGAAACTTCTAACGAGCGTTCAAATAAAAACGTGGTCGAAGTTGGCTCTGACACATTGGACGTAGGGAGTAGCTTATAGCGACCAACTTAACCTCATTTCTCAACGAGCTGTATAGCAGCTGTCAGTTTCAATAACGTTAATGACTATATAACTTTATTTTAAAGAATAATCGTGATAACAATAACAAACAATTAAAGGAGCTGCGGAAAGTGTCCCCCTCCTTGTTATAACAATAAATTAAAGCAGCTGCTGAAAGTGTCCCCCTCCTTGTTCCAAGCACTTTTCACACCTGTTCCTCAAAGAATTAAAGACATTTTCTAAGATGCTCGGGGTATTGTTAATTTCACGAATCTTGTCTATAAGTCGAGCCTGCAGATGGTTTAAATCAGGAATAGGCAGTTCAAAAATAGTGTTTTTAAGGTAAGGCCACAAAAAGAAATCACACGGCGTAATATCACATGACCTCGGTGGAAATTCATGTTCAGCATTGAGACTTATTAGTCGATTTTGGAAAACTTCCCTCAACATATTCATCGTCTCGCCTGCCGTATGTGCCCTTGCGCCATCTTGTTGAAAGTAAAAGTTTGTAATTTCGTTTTCTTCCAGCTGGTTAACAAAAGGAGCGATAATTTCTTCTCTATACCTTTGCGCAGTAAGAGTACCATTAAAAAAAATAGGTCCATAAATCCTCCTTCGATTGAGAGCACACCAAACTCCAATTTTTTGAGCGTGTAGAGGGCCCTCGACAAAAAAGTTATCTGGTTTTTCAGAAGACCACATTCTCATATTCTGTGAGTTTACGTAACCACTTAAATGAAACCAGGCTTCATCAGAAAAAAAGGTGATATTATGAAGTTCACCGTAGTTGTTTAAAAACCATTCACAAAATACAGCCCGTCGCGGAAAATCAACTTCATGAAGTTCTTGCTGACAAGTTAAACGATAGGAGAACAAACGCAAATCTTTTTTTAACACTGTGTGGCAGGTACCGACTGATACTCCCACCATTTGTGATAAAACACGTACAGAAGTTCTTGGCGCATTTTCCATTATTTGTTGGACATTTTCTTTTAATTCTTCAGTCCGCTTTTTAGGTCGGCCGCTTCCTTCTTTTCTTGTTACACTGCCCGTTTCACGAAAAACATTAACACAACGCTGAACTGCACTTTGAAAAATTTTGTACTCAACAACGCCGGGAAATTGATTTTGAAATTCTATGAAACATTCCTCAATAGAATACTTCCATATTCCATCAATCTTGCGTCCATTTCTAAAGTAGGACTCTATGATAAACACTTTTTGTTCTTGAGAAAACACCATTTTAAACGCTTTTTAAAATGAAAATATTCAAATTGATAGCGGCGAATAGCGCTTTGACAGATGACGTTTAAGTTCATTTGCTATACGCTACGCCCTACGTCCAAATTTTCAGAACCAACTTGACCACGTTTTTATTTGAACGTTCGTTATATGCATCTTTTTTATCTCGTTTTCGAAGGGCCAACGTCTGAAAACAGTGTTGGACAAAAGGCGCATAGAGCTGAAAGAACTCCTGCCCATAGACGTTCTGAGAACTTTAATAACTTCAAAACACGAAATATCCGGCTTATACTCCTGGACCCCCTTCTTGCCCCTCGAGTTGTTCGACAACGAGGACTACGACATAAGGTAAATTACTACATCCGCCGGGTAGACCAACCGAGCGCGTCGCTAAATTTCGATTTCAGGACCCCCGAGAGTTGGCTGGACCACGGCATGATCGACGGGGTCAAATACCCCCTCCCCGGGGAAGCTCTCGTACCCAACGCCGATTTTCAGCCGGAATACGACATTCCCCTGGAAGACATCTATTGTTGGGTGAATGTCGCCGTCACCGACTACAACTTCGAGACGAAGATGTGGTCGGTCCTCACCCTCGACGGCCTCCAGAGGACCTTCGAGTTGCCTAGGTTGCGTGTCATGTTCAAGGCCGAGGACCCGGCCAACTTCGCTCGGAGGATATGGGAGGCCATCGTAGTCCGGTTCGAGACCGAGAACAAAATCAGGTGAGCCGAGGTCGTTTTGCGTATTTCTTCACAATATTTAACATGTATTTCGTCATTTTTTTGGTTTTCGTTTGTTTGTGCAACAAATTGCCATAATTTTCGTGATACAAATCAATAACGAAACATATACAATTTTTTGTAAGTCGGTTCCAGGGGGATTAGGCCAGTGAAATTGTCGAAAATACCTCGTCTTTTTGCCAAAATTTAGTTCAGTAAACAAAGACATTTAAAAATTTGGAAAAATTCCGTAGAACTGGATGAACTGATTTACCCCAGCTGAATGTCAGGGCTTCATTTTCAAAATGGCGTCCAAAGTTCGCAAAAAACATTTTTTTTCATTTAATAAGAATCTACACATTTTAGAAAAAAATGTTTTAGACAAAAGTTGTACAACTTTTTACAACAAAAATTTTGAGCCCATTGCGATGTCAATTATTGATAAACAAAAGTATCAGTTATTGTTGAAAACGGCTTAAAATTGCATTTTTTAAACACTTTTATATTTTTAAAACGAAAAAAGTTGTTTTTTTTACGAATCTTTCAGCATATGAAGTCTGTATGAGAATTATCCAATTATTTTGGAGTAATAATCTCAAATGGTAAATTTAACAAAATAAATACAAAATGAAAGCGTAAGTGACACAGACTTACCTCTGGGCCTCCCGGGTCCGTGCTGGATGGTATTTCTTCAGGATAGAGATTAAGTCTATGCACTTAAGTTTAATAAAGCGATTTTATATAGAAAATAATTATTATATTTAATAGCGGAAAGTGCGCACTGTTCTTCAGGTAACTCTTTTCGGAACTGTTGTCCAGAGCCGAGCGTCGGCGTTGTCCGTGTCACCCATAAAAACGCGCAAAAGAAAAAAAACAAGATAAAAGTAAAAATCCTATTTTTAGGTGAGCGGGTAGGCAACACACAATTAACACCTTTATTCGAACAGACTCAATTAATTACTTTTAAAAACAAAATATTTACAAAACAAAGTCCTTGGCAAGTAAAATTGCAAAATAGTTGATAGTTTTTGGAAAAAAATACATTTTTTTTGCAAGTTTCAATAAATCATACAGTAATGCATTTACGTGACCCATCTTGGGCTTAAAATTTTCTCTAAGAGTTGTACTTTCCTGTGCAAATTGTGCGCGTTTTGGAAAATAATTGGAAATATGCGAAAAACCTACGGAAATTTTGACTTCTTTTTTTCTTGTCGAAAAATGTAGATCTTTTTCTTATCGTTAAAAGGGTGACCGCAAAAATCGCCCGTTTTTTCACAATTCGCAGAGAACCAAAGAAAATAGATAAAAATATGTTTTTGATTTCAAATTACTCGTCGTAAAAAATTAAGATGACCATAGCTTTTAGTTATTTTTGAAAATTTTCAAAAATCACCCCTATTTATGGGTTGAAATGACGCCCAAAATGAGGAATTGAATATTACTAATAAATATAAAAACTATTAGCATGTGAATTTTTCTATCGAATGATTCTTGATACAAAGAAAAATTTATTCTCATGACTGAAATAAGCATGTTAAATTAGAAAATCCGCCCTTAAGGGGTGGAATCATCTCCAAAAATAGAGAACATCAGATATAATTGTAAAAATCCCAAAAAAAATATACTAGATAATTGCTAATAATTTTTATATCAATTGGTAATATTCAAATTCTTCATTTTTGGCATTTTTTGAACCCCTCAGCAGGGGTGATTTTAAAAATTTTCAAAATACTAAATGCTTATTTATGCTCAGTAATTAAAAGTAATTTGCGACCAAAAACATATTTTTATGTATTTTTTTAAATTCTCTGCGAATTGTGAAAAAACGGACGAAAATCACAGGTTTTTTGCGGTCACTCTTTAACCGGAATGAATTATTGCCATTTGAAAGCTGACATTTTTTCACGAATTTAAAAAAAAAATGTTTTACGACCAACGGAGCCGAGATTTATTTATTTTTTTTTAAATCGCTACGACGTTATTTATTAATATTAATGTCTGAAATTTACACAGTAAATATCAGCGATAAGAAAAAGATGTACATTTTTCGACCCCAAAAAAAAGAAGTCAAACTTTCGGTACATTTTTCGCATATTTGTACAGGAAAGTACAACTTTAAGAGAAAATTTTAAGCCCAAGATGGGTCACGTAAGTGCATTAATGTATGATTTGTTGAAACTTGAAAAAATTTTTTTTTCCGAAAAACTAAATTTTTATAAAACCTATCAAATATTTTGCAAATTTACAAAAATGCGCTTACGCTACTTGCCAAGGACTACATATTCTGAAAGTTTCGCAAAAAAAATATTTTTTCGTTTTAATGATATACAGTATGTCCGCGGATTGAGTTTACAAGAGGTCAAATGGACCAAAAAGTGAAAGATACGAAAAAAGACATTCTTGATAAAAGGTGACATCGGGTTGGGCTCAACATTTTTTTATAAAAAGTTCTACAACTTTTGTCTAAAACATTTTTTTCTATTTTGTTTTATTTTTTCAAATGAAAAAAAACTGTTTTTTGCGAATTTTAGACGGCATTTTGAAAACGAGGCTAACATTCAGCTGGGGTAAAGTAGTTCAGTCAATTCTAGGGAATTTTTCCTAATTTTTACGTGTCTGTTTACTGAACTAAATTTTTGCAATTCTAATTTGATTGGACTAAATAGAAAGTTGTAATCTTGAGCAAGCCTGCCGCGAGTGCCACGTTAAAAAGGAGTAGATTCTTCAATGTTAAGTGGGTTATTTTTAATTTATCTGAATTTGTCTTGAGCTTTGACTTTATAAATGTTTTACATTTATCAGAGCAAGCTGAACATATCGGAAATGAAAGGCTCAATAAAATTTCCATGAAGAGAGTACACAAAATTATAATGTCACATTAAGAGATAGCAAAAATTATGGTTTATTTCTCAGTCTACCATTTTTATTTTTGCACTGGAGTTTAAGCGCTGTTTATGTGCAGGTACGATTTTTTCTTGGACTGTCTATGTTTGAGCGACACAGCCTCGCTGAGTCGTGTACAGATGGAAAAAATTCTTTTACTGGTCTCCAGAGCACAGCTCCATAACAAAAGGGCTGAGAACAGGGAACTTTTGGAGACGGTACGTTTTATTATTGACAATAGATGCAAATACCTACACTATACACATAATACAAAGTTATAAATGTACCGTAGAAACTTCTATTATAATTAAATCTAATCCGTTTAAGTTTTCGATGCCTCATGAAACAGAAAGCGAACCAAATAGACGTTTCTTGATGTAGTCCAGGCGATAAAGCATTCGAGGCGTTTGTGTTTGAAGTCATGTATTTTGTTGTACAGAAAAATCCCAAATATTATGTAGAATAAGAATCCGAGTTTGCCCATTCCAAAAAAACCATTGCTAAATTCAGGGGAACCAGGACCGGTCTGGCTCATTCGGGGGCCGTCGGGAAAAATCGAAATCGGGGCCTATTTGGGTTTGTCTGTTATTAGGGTGCACATCGACTCTTCTAAGGAAAACTGTCATATCTCAAATTAGGTTATACTGAGATAATTGCATTTTAATAGTTGAGAAAATAATAATGTTCGTTATTTTTTTTTTATTACAAGAGCTAAATCGTTCTTTATTAACAAAGTAATTATTGTTTAGGTCTTAAATAATTATTGAAGAATGATCTAAATAACATAGTTTAGGATAAGAAAAAATGAATTTTGAATGAGTTACTACAGTTTTCGTCGTCAAAATTTTTATTGAGAAACAACTGGCTACACTAATAAGGTACAGAAAAATTAAACATTTTCTATTTCTAGATAAAAAAATAATTGTTAATAATCAATAATGACATAAAAGCAAAATTTATATTTGTAAGTCTAGTTCTTTATGATTTTCTCCAAAATTATACACAAAAAATACTTTATTGGGAGACTTTGGACCGCAGTGGACTTCTCTGATTTTGCTGATTTTTACAGCCTCTCCAGTAATACCTTTTTTTTCAGTTTTGTTTCTTTACCATTGGTTTAAAAGTTACAAAATCTTCTTGAGACATTTCTTTTACTTTGTACTGTGGGGCAGTAACTTTGGACATTTTTATTAGACTAATCCACCGATTAGGAGTGTATACAGCAGTGATGTTTTTTTGCAGCTTCAATCACAGCATGCACGCTGTCATTTTCATTCTGCGTGTGGCAATTTCAAGAAAACGGTGTGTTATTTCCAAATCCAAAGTTATTGATGCATAAGCAAACATCGCAAAAACAAAACGATAAACGGTTTTGACCACCGCAATTGTCGGAATAAAGAATAACCTTTCGTATGCCATTTTCTTTAACACTTTTTAAAAAGATCCATAAACAACTTCCAATTTCATCCGGTCTTCTCTTCGATATTTGTTCATGCCATACATAGCAATAGCCTTGATTGCTGCCTAAATCATAAATTGTAAAGTTGTTTATCATTTTTCGAAAATTCTTTATCAATGTCTTTCAGATTTCGAACCGCGATTTTGTTTAAAAAAAAATTAATGGTTATATAAGTGTAAAAATAGGTATTTTTAGTATTGATCATTGTTTATTATAACAAGTATTTCTAAAAAATGTTATGCCCTTTCTAAAGCTTAATTTAAACCCATGGTACACAATAAATTTTTTGAAATTTTCTTAATTAACAGTCCTGTCAATCGAAAACCACGCGATTGATCGTTGCAAGATTTTTAGGGTAGAATTGACATATCTTTTACTGTTTGTTCACAAAGTTTCATCAATATTTATAAATATTTACTTATTTTAAAAATTGCTCCAAATATAAATACGATTTTCTACTATTTTTCGCCTATTGTTACCGCAAAATTCAACTTATTTGATTCTCAGTTGTTGTAATCTTTTTTTTTATTTAGGGCCTACTTACAATGTTAGAGGGGAAAATATGTCGAAAACGGGTCATTTTTCGTTCTTGTTCTATGTTTGTTGTTCCCCTGAATTTAGCAAAGGTTTTTTGGAACAGGCAAACTCGGATTCTTATTCTACATAATATTTGGGATTTTTCTGTACAACAAAACAGATGACCTCAAATACAAACGCTTCGAATGCCCTACCGCCTGGACTATTGCGTTTTTCACTGATTTCTTTCAGCTGAAAGAAGAAATTGGGGTGTTCCATAAGAGGACCATAGCTGAACTGGAGTTTCGACACATTTGTGAAAAACACGGGGATCACACTTACTTGAGATTGCCTGAATTAGAACCGGCTCTCAAGCCACACCGTAATATACTTTACTTTTATTTGCGAAATAGAGTCGTTTTCAATTTTTCTTCTTCTAAAAGTGCAAAGGTCCTATTAGCCTGCCATTAACAATGTTTCTATTCACCTTAAAGATAGATTTTGAGTTTATAGTCGATAAAATCATCGATTCGTGATCCTCATTGACCTAAGCCATTCTCTAAAGAACTTGATTTCTAATTTTATCTGCTTTTGTCAAAGTGCTACATTTTGTCGCGATTTAGAACCGCGAATTTCCTTCAACCATTCCTTCCAGGCGACATCAAAACGGGGATGAGGAACTTCAAGAAGATGCGGGACTACTTCAGGTGGTACAACATCTACGTGATACCAGAGACGTACATAGCCATGTCCTCCGTGGTGGGGGAGTGCCTGAAAGTGGGCCAGATGACCCTCTTCAATGCGAACTACGGGGGAAGGGCCCTCGTCCTGGAGGAATTCGAATCGATCCAGGTTCTGTTCGCGAGCGTGGTAAGTGCTTGGATTTTTTCGTAACATTGAGACGCGTCACAATTTTTTTTCAAAGGTGATAAAGCAGCTGACGGGTCCCTGGCTCGAGACGTTGGTGTTCAACATCAGGATGTCCCTGGGGGACCTGGGGAAGGGGTGGTTCGATCTGAACGTGAAGGTGTTTCGCACCTACGAGATTTCCAAGCTGAAGAGGTTGATGGAGTTGATTAAATTCAGGATGCAGGTAAGTCGAGAAAAGGCAGCGTTTTGGCGTTATTATTTTTAAACGTGTAGGAAGAGATTGTGTTGATGGGGCAAATAAAATGCTTAAATCTCCATAATGAGACTTGGGGTGAAGTTTATTCAAATGGACTGCAAACAAGGGTTTTGCGAAAGTGAAAGAAACTTTGGAGCGAGGCATTTGGACGGCTGTATGATGTATTATATCCCGAGAAAAGTTTAAATTTACATGTTGGCGAACTTTTCCCGTGAATTATTGTTATTCTAAATGTCAGAGTGTGAGAGTAAAGATGACACGCCGCAAAAAAATATGTTTGATTTTAGCTCTTTTCCCTATAGTCCAACCAATTTACACTTGGAGAAAAAAAAAATTGTTACCTAGACTTTTATAAGTGGAAATGGTAAAAGGGCTTATAATAAACCTAAAAAAATAAATGCATGGGCAGGGGCGGCGGAGGGTTGATTTGGGGGGTTGAAACGTTATGAAAAATTGTAATATTGAGATTTCTGGCGAAAGTTGACTTCAAACAAAAAAGTATCCAATACGAAAGTTGTAGATCATGCAAAAATCTACAACTTTTGTAGAAGTAACTTTTTAACATAACCTCAAAATTTCCGAGAAAAATGCGATAAACGGGTTTTTTTCCGCTTTTTCGATTTTTACTTCTCATTTCCGCAAAAATAATTTAATTTTGACGAAACTTGGTGAAAGTATACCTTTCTCTGTCTTAAATAACCTCAAATTTTTTTAGAAAAAAAAATCAAGACATTTCTGAGATATTAATTTTATTCGGCCTGAAACATTTTTTTCAAAGTAAAATTCTACTTAAAAATATCATCGTACAGAGTTCTGTCGGTGATCATTTTTCTCGTTTTGACATATACCTTTTGGTGAAATAAAAAAATCTGTAATAACAGTTCAAAAACATGCTCAAAAATGCAAAAAAATATAAAAATGACTTGCAACAATGAATTTTTCAGTTATTGTTGATAATTTGTTTAAATTAAAAAACATTCAAAAACTGATTGCACCATTCAATTCTACGGAGAAAAATAAAAAAAACTGTGTCTCATTGTTTGACCCAAAACTTTATTTTTGTACCTACAGTATTGCTGTAAACATCTAAGTCGAATTACAAATGCTCAAATGATAAATTATCTCTTGATGATTTGAGATTTCACCAATACAAAGTATTAACTGCAAAGTTGACGCGAAATCCGAAAACCCTAAATTTTGCATAATTGTTTTATTTTTTTTCTGGCTTTATTTGAAAACGAATTTTAAATAAATAGCATATTTACATTGCCACTTTTTTCGCTCTATCCAATGAATGACATCAACATTTTTGCAATCCGACGTTTCGTCTTCGAGGGTCCATCATCAGGTTAATTTTTTTAAATATATCTGCTATTTTTATGACAAAATCTAGTCATTTTTAATTCTGTATTAGATGATATTACTATTGTATAAATTATATAAACCTTAAAAAGGTTTTTAGCTATCATTAAAAATTTATCCTGAGTACGGCTCTGAACGCTTTCAAAATACCTGTATCTATTGGAGGAGAGAGAGACAGGAGAGAGAGAGAGAGAGAGGGAGAGAGAGGGAGAGAGAGGGAGAGAGAGAGGAGAGAATAAAAGTCGATACAGTACGAAATATCCAACAATTTTTGTAATCCATTATTTAAAAAGTTGTACCTAATCAAAAAATAATAATACGAATTTATGAAATATTTCATTATTTCTAATGAGTATTCCTAATAGTAGTAAAAATTGTTGGATACTTTGTGCGATATTGACTTTTATATTGTTATGACTTCATCGAATACATATTTTGAAAGTGTTCAGAGCCGTACTCAGGAAAAAATTTAAATTATAGCTAAAACAAGCTAAAAACTTTTTAAGCGATTACAATAGTAATATCCTCTAATTCAGAATTAAAAATTACTAGGATTTGTCATACAAATAGCAGCGACGTATTTAAAAAAATTAATCCGATGATGGCCCTTCGAAGACGAAACGTCGGATTGCAAAAATGTTGACGCCAATATGTAATTTATTTTAAAATTCGTTTTCAAATAAAGCCAGAAAAAATTAAACAATTTTGCAAAATGTTGGGTTTATCCGGATATCCGAAGTTGTAGATTTTTGTATGATCTACAACTTTTGCATTAGATACTTTTTTGTCTGACGTCAAGAAATCCCAATGATACAATTTTTCACAACTTTTCAACCCCCCAAATCAACCCTCCGCCGCCCCTGCTCACGTATTTATTTTTTTTTTCGTTTATTATAAGCCCGTTTACCATTTCCACTTATAAAAGTCCAGGTAACAATTTTCTTTTTTTTTCCCTCTAAATGAGTTATTTTGATCGGTCTACTAACGCTTCTTTATCGACCTTTTTTATATCCGCGTGACTTTCTCATTGGTCTCCAAGGTGTGATGCTTTTTCGAGGATTTTAAATATTTAGATACCAGGATTTTAGAGATCAACATAAACTTTAGCAGTTTCTGTGGAACACGTACTACTTCTGACCTTTTTAGTCTTCCGTAACTTTAATTAATTTTTTTTTGCGGCGCTTTAATAAGCGTGGGTAGAGTTTCAGTTGAAATTAATACCGTTCGGGAAATAAAACCGATTTGTTTTCTCCAATTTGAAGCATAGCCTGCGGCTGCTGGTACTGAACTCCCTGAACACGTTCGCGAATCTCGTGGAGACCCCCTGCGCCCCCTGCCTCAACGTGGAGGAGGACTTCGTCTGGGGGTCCTACCTGAAGGCGAGCCCCTTCGTCCCTAAATGCCCGCCGCTGTTCAGCCTCCAGCTCAAGATGGACGAGCACGGGCCCTTTTACACCACCCCCACGGTGAACTTTGGGGTGAGTAGATAAACTACATTTTATACATCACACAGGAAGTCTTTGAAACTGGGGGTTTTGGATCCTTACTTGCTCACCTTTAAATCTTGAGTCTATACTAGGTTGTACACAAGTTGGTGGTAGTTACTACAAAATGACACATTTATATGACGGTAAGGAACTTGTTGGTCTACGGTGAATGTCTGCAAAACGCCGCAGAGTCATCGCCTTGGCATGCTGTACCTTTTCCGATGGGGCGTAACTATTCAACCAATGAAGTGGTCCTTACGGAATTATTTTTCCATTTTGAATGAAAATAATCGATAGTCGATAGATCGAAAACGCCTTGTATAGTATTTGGGTGTGGGAAATTCAATTTCTAGTAGAATTTAATTGACATTTACCTTAAGATTGTCTTTCGCAAAATTGAAATTATGAACTTTGTGTAAGACTGAGCTGCCCACTCAGGATTTATTTAGTCTCCCGACAAAGACAAAGTTCTAGCGTACAACTTCAGACTTCCGCTTGTCTTTGATCCCTTTTAGTGGACGAGTGCAGCGTTAAAATCATATGCAGTCATTTCTAAACGTTTACTGTTTTGCCTGAAGCGCCTTCGTTATTCATTTTGAAATACACTCGGCAACAAAATTTTTCAATCTTTTTTAATGATTTTTGAAGGCTGTATCTTCGTAAATAATGGTCATATCGAGACAAAAGAAAGAAGCATCTTGAAGTTTGAATATTCTAGTTTTGAAATCTTTAAATGAAAAATTGTTTTGAACATTACCCTCGACGAAATTAAAAGAAATAATGGAAGGCTAAAATTTTACAAATTTTTTTTTCAAAACCGCACAGGGGCTCAGAAAAATTTTTTCTGGCTTAATCAATGCCAGGATCATTTAGCCTGATTCATCAGCTTCAATTTGGTTATTTTTTATTTTCTGTACGATTATTTCTCATTGATCAATTTTTTTTATATTCTGTATTAATTTGAAAAAGTGCAAAAAAATGACTTTCTCTGCTGTTTTGGAAAATTAACGATTACTTTACAAATATTGCGAAAAGTACCAATATTTGTAGGTTTTTTTTTAGCTCAATACATGCCCATGAGGACTATAAATTTTGAAATCCTTTCCTGAATTGTCAAATATCGAAAAAAATACAAAATTTTGAAAAAAAAACAAACTTCAACATTTTTTGTTTTTTTTTCACAATTTCGCATTGAATCAAATGTCGACAAAAATCGGTAGTTTTGAAAAAAAAATATTTTTTTAAAGACTTGAGAACTTTCGAAAAAAGGATTTAAAATATCAACATTTGGACCTTTTAAATATTCAATGCGAAATTGTAAAAAAGAACAAAACATTTTTGAAAAAATTGGATTTTTTTTCAAAATTTCGAATATTTTTTTTGGATATTTGATGAGTATTTAACGCAAAATTGTGAGAAAAATAAAACAAAAACATTTTTTTCATCTTAATCATCATTAATTGATGTTTAAGGAACAATAAAACCTGCTCCTTTAATTTTTCATAAAACGACGATTCAGGAAAAAAGATGGTTCTACCGATCGATTTCAAAATTTACTGGCCTCATGGGCATGTATTGAGCTAAAAAAAACTACAAGTAGTTTTCCAAAACAGCTGAAAAACTATTTTTTTTGCACTTCTTCAAATCAATACTGAATACAAAAAAAAATCTATCTCAAACATATCAAAAGGTCCTTGAAGAGGATTAATTCAAGTTTCCAAAAGCCACCTTGCGTTCGCTGTACGACCAATCATTCACGAATTTACATCCTTTCAAAAATCACTGAAAATTTTGGAAATTTTTCTGCTTCCTTAATTTTTTTTGCTGTGTTTATATGAACTAGTACAGGAGATGTATATCCCTGTACAAAGCAAAGTACAAAAGGAAATGCTAGTAAATTATAAAACAGTATACAAAGTTTGTTCAAAATTTCTGCGGAAGAGAATGGGAGTTGTTATTTCCGTTAATAAACAAATTTTCGCTCATTCTCGATCTCTTACCACAATCGCGGTGGTATTCCTTAACGGCAGCGAAGAAGAAAACATTTCCAAATCGAAAGCGAGATTCTAATTAAACTTTCCGGAACTTCAGACAAAATAGTAATCAGGTGATTCCTCGCAAAAAAACTTTAATTTAATCCGAGAGGAATTACTTCAGATTTATGTCCTTTAATTCTATTCTCTTCAGTTTTTTTAGCCACGCTTTGTTTGGATGTGAACAAATATAATTTTTAATATAATTAGAAGATTGTCCTTTTACCCTTCATTCTTTGAGATGTCAGTTTTGAACAGAGTACAGAGACATACGTTTCAAAAAATTGGCATTCAGAAAATTAATTAAACGCTAGTTTAAATTTAAATAAATTAGAAAATTGTTTGTTTCCCTCCCGTCAGAAAGTCCTACTGAAACTGTTCGACAACGCCATAAGGCAGACCCACCAGATCAAGCAGGTCCACCCCTTCCTCCTGGGCAACCTGCGGTTCCCCAAGGACCTCAACCTGTCCTCGGTGGGGCTGCTGGCCGACGAGGTCTGCGAGAGTAGGGAACGCTTCCTCTTGGCCTACGAGAAGTCTCTTATACCTCTGCATGCGTATGCTAGAGAATATAAGGCGCACGTGAATCTGTACACGTTGGATGTGCTCCAGTACATCGAGTAAGTGGCATTTGATAGTCCTTTTTCTGCGGCAAATACATTTGACATTGACATTTTTCTTACTGCAACAAACGGATTCACTTTTAATCCTAGGAACTAAACACTTTTAATTCTTAGATTAGACCCCTCCGTTTTTGGGGTCGCTGAAACCGAATATGACCATAAAAAAAAATTGTAGCTAGCCATTTCCCCGTTATCACCCCCCCCCCCCCCCATACACCCTCTTTTCTGGGAGTTGAAACGTCAATTATCATACAAAGTCGAGTAGGGTGTGCATTCCCATGTTTTCTGGGCCACTAAGAACGAAGAAGACTACAAAAAATGAATTAGATCCCCTCGTTACCCCCCTAGCGTCACTTTACCACCCCCACACACCCCTTTATGGGGGTGAAGTGTCAATTCTCATACAGTCTATGTTTTTTGGGCTGCTGAAAACAAAGAAGACTACCGAAAATAAATCCAACCCCCTCGTCAACCCTCAGCACCCTTTTCCACCCACATACACGCCCTTATGCGGGTTGGAATGGCAATTTTTATACAATGTCTAGTGGGGTGTGATTCGGGGTAACTTTTGAGACGAGTCCCCTCGTCTCTCATAGTTCAGGGTACTTTTTCAACCGTAAGCCTTTCCGAAATCGGAGTACTTAAGATTCTAGTTTTTAGATCTTTCTACGATGTTTTTTAGGAACTAGGGTTATCATGCAATTCTAAGAAATAGCGAGACAAAAAAATTTTGCATTTTTTATTGTTTTTTCCACGGACTTGGAAATTTTTTTTTCAATTAAGTCATTGCATGGACCAGATAGCTTGTTTATTCAGCTTCACTTTCCTGTTTTTTTAATTTCGATACGACCATACGACCATTTTTCATCGAAATATCGGACTTTTAATGGGAAAGGATCCTTTTGTCTTCAATCATCGATATCTCGTCGACAAATGGTCGTACAGAGTATTGAAGGGCAGTTTCGAAAACTGGAATAAATTTCCTATAACATGATGCCGCAACTTTTCGGAAAATTTTTTTTTTCGTCGTTTACACGAATTTAAAAAAACAGGAAAAAAAGGGTAATTTATGGTTTTTTAGAAAATTGAGGGCTAAATTAGAAATATTCACGAAATGACTAATGTTAAGCATGACTTTTACAGTTCGATATACCCAGAAGAACCCTGTGAAGTTTCATCTCGATCTAGAGAACCGTTTCTTTGTTTCAAACAGTCAAACTTTTGAAAATAATTAAATGGGTCACGTTTAAACACTTCATAATCATAATTAAAATGGAAAAAACATATTTTTTTGGGGTTTTGTCATATTTTTACCGTAGATAACGTTTAAATTAATGAAAAAACAGGCAAATTTTTGAAGTATTTTTTTTTTGGAAAATCTTCCTGACATTGAAGAAAACAAAATCCAATTGTTTCCAGCACGATACGGCTTTTCCGTCCTTTACTTCTGTACATCAACTTTTAATTAAGTAAATTAAAATTAGGTAAAGCTGATGACCCAAACCAGATTTCGACCCCGATTCATACCGTCTGTAATCACATAAAAAAATAGTTTTTTTCAAAATTACCCTTTTTCTTATCTGAATTTTTTTTTATTTTTCATCAATTTAATAATAATAATAATAACGTATATTTCCTCTAGCCAATACAACAATTGAATAGGCATAGTCAAAAGAAAGTAGATACATAAAGACAAGACTAATTTACAACTTAAGATTAATTAACAGAAAGTTGATTAACAACATATTCTTCCACAGAATAGAAACATTTATTTTATTATTCTCGCATGGACGCCACTGGTATAAATACAAAAAAAAATATATTTTTTTTTCAAAGAAAAAGAGTAGTTTTGTAAAAAACTATTTTTTAAGTGACTACAGGCTGCGCAAAAATTAATTAGAAAGTCTCAAAAAACGGTATGAATCGGGGTCGAAATCTGGTTTGGGTCATCAAGTTTAATTCTAATTTAATTAAAAGTCGATGAACAGATCTATAGGACCGGAAAAGCCGAATCGTGCTGGAAACAATTGGATTTTGTTTCTTCTTCAATATCCGGAAGGTTAAAAAAAAAATTCGAAAATTTTTTCAAAAATTTTTCGAATATTTTTTTTTTCATCAGTTTAAACGTTATTTGAGGTAAAAATGTGAGAAAACCTCAAAAAAAATTTTTTTTTTTCATTTTACTCGTGATTATGAAGTGTTTAAGCTCGAAAAACATGACCCTTAAATTTTTTTCATAAGTTTGACTGTTTGAAACCAAAAAACGGTTCTCTAGATCGAGATGAAACTTCACAGGGTTCTTCTGGGTATATCGAACTGTAAAAGTCATGCTTAACATTAGTCATTTCGTGAATATTTTTAATTTAGCCTCTAAAAAACCAAAAATTACCCCTTTTTTCCTGCTTTATAAAATTCGTGTAAAAGATGAAAAAAAAATAAAAAAAAATTTGCGGAAAGTTGCAGCAGTATGTTATAGGAAATTTATTCCAGTTTTCAAAACTGCCCTTCTATGCTCTGTCTGTACGACTATTTGTCGCCGAGATATCGTTGATTGAAGACAAAAGGATCATTTTCCATTAAAAGTCCGATATTTCAATGAAAAATGGTCGTATCGAAATTTAAAAAAAAAAAGGAAATTGAAGCTGAATATAATAGCTATCTGGTCCATGCAATGGTTTAGCTGAAAAAAAAATTCAAAGTCCGTGGAAAATGTAAAAAAAAATTGCAAAATTTTTTTGTCGCGCTGTTTTTTAGAATTATACCGTATAGCTCCCAAAAAATTTCGACTGAAAGATCTAAAAACCAGGATCTTAGAGTTTAATTCCCGATATGACCCTTTAATTTTTTGCATTATTTTATAACAATATAGTATTTCACTCTCACAATTAATATACTCCTTGATCCTCGCGAATTAAAACTGTCCACACTTCGATAGGTATAATATTTTACCGTCAAGTCCACTAAATACTCTTTACTGTGTTTGGTTTGATGGACTTAGTTTAAATTAAAAAGAAAAACAGGGCAGTGACGGCTTAAACGTTTGACGATAAATATTATTCACTCGCAGCTTTCAAAGCAATTTGCATCCGCACACTACTTTGGGATGGAGTCGCACCTTGAATTAGATCAAAGAGATTCATAATTAAAGTTTTAATTGGACGGCAGGAAGCGCAGTTAGTCGTTGAACTATAGATTCGATTAAAACTTTCAAAATTATAAATATCGTTTATTTATTGCTGATTTTGTATCTGACATAAAACTTGACCACGATAGAAAGATCTTCATATTTTTACATTTTACTTGGGACTGATCTTTTAAGCGGCCTTTTTTTTCTGGAAGTTTCGTTTTATCCATGATTTTGTGCGCTGCTCCTTCAGCTTGCACAGGGAATATGTTTTCCAGTGGCGGCTCGTCGGGGTGGGCAGGGTGGGCAGTGCCCACCCTGAAATTTTCAGAAGAATAAACAAAAATTTGTGTATATATTTATCAAAGTGATTTGACAATTCTTATAAAATTAAATCTAAAATGCGTTACCTCCTTTGAAACTCCCCCTACCAAATTTTAAAATTATATTTTAATCATGATCTCGGCAGCAACCAACATAACATTCGGGCTAGCCCGTGGCCGCTGAATTAAACAACGCCGTACCCCAACCATACCTTGCATGCTTATACGCACCTAGGACTAGACAGTAATCGGAAACGTAAGTCGTTCACTAATTTAGAATATTTGGCCCAAGTCGGGCGAGCCCGCACACCGCACACAGCTCGCATATACCCATTGAGCACCCATCGAGTGTTGTATCGACCACCTAAGACTTTTCACCAGTGGTTGGAAATATATATACGTATATTTATTTGCTGTAATTTTGTTCTTTAAATGAATTTTTAAATATTAGAACAATTTTTCCCTGCAAAGGTATTCCAGAAAACAAATTTTAGTAAACGAAATAATAAACCGTTTTATAATAATTTGTAAATCGCGTAAAAAAATAAATATCTATGGTGCTATGTTGAATGTTCTTTGATAATTATAATTATTAAGGTTATTTTAACTCGTTACTGTTAAACTGAATTAAAAGTGATTGCTGAGAAATTTTCAATATTTGAATAGATTCTAGTTTGTAAACATGGGAGTGATGTAAATTATTTTTGGGATGATCTCGGCAGCAACCAACATAACATTCGGGCCAGCCCGTGGCCGCTGAATTAAACAACGCCGTACGTTGCCTGCTTATACGCAGGGCTAGGACTAGAGAGTAATCGGAAACGTAAGTCGTTCACTAATTTAGAATATCTAGCCCAAGTCGGGCGAGCCCGGACACAGCCCGCACCCGCATACTCATCGAGTGTTGTATCGGCCAGCTACGGCTTTTCGCCAGCCAGCCAGCAGCGGTTGGAAATATATGTATATTTATGTGCTGTAATTTTGTTCTTTAAATGAATTTTTGAACATTAGAACAATTTTTCCCTGCAAAGGTATTCCAGAAAACAAATATTAGTAAACGAAGTAATAAACCGTTTTATAATAATTTGTAAATCGCGTTAAAAAATAAATATCTATGATATGTTGAATGTTCTTTGACAATTATATTTATTAAGGTTATTTTGAAGCGTTACTGTTAAACTAAATTAAGAGTGATTGCTGAAAAATTTTCAATATTTTAATAGATTCGAGTTTGTAAATATGGAAGTGATATAAATTATTTTTAGGACTTTTAAATTCGATACATATTTATTTATTTTTTCAAATAATAAACTGTTCGATTAAAAAAAATAGCTTCTATTTAATATTTTTTTTTTATTTCAATCAGATTTTTAATAAATTATCATTTGAATATACATAATTACCTAAAATAACTCTACTCTCCGGGCAAGCCCTTCGACTTCACTCGTATATTCTTCGGGTACTTACGTGTAATCTGCGGTTTGATGTTAGTTTTATTTCATAGATTAGGAAGGTAGAGATTTGTTATTCCTTGTACTTCACGACTTGGTTGTTTGTAAGTTCTAGGTTAGGGTTAGTATAGTGGTTTAGGTAAGTTTTTAATGTTTAATAGTTTGGAGTAAAGCAAAATGGCAAGCCGAAAATAGCGAATTGGTGAGTAGCAATGGTGATATTATTAATTTTTTATTAAATAAAAAATTTTGTATGTTAACTTTCGATGATAAATTATTTATTTCAAAATTAAAACCTACGCCTGACATGAAAAATTTAATAAATAAAAACAATTGCGGAAGTAACAGATCATTTAGTAAAAATTGGTACAATAAATATGAGTGGTTAACAGGTAATGAAACCAGAAACAAATTATATTGTTGGAATTGCTTACAGTTTAATGAAAAAAGTAAAACTCCATGGAATTATCTAGGATATTCAGATCTGAAACATATAAATGAATCTCAAAAAAAACACGAGCGATCGGAGGAGCATACATATTCAACATTAAAATTTAAATTATTAGGAAAACAAAATATTCAAACTTTTCTTGAATCTGCATTTCGTGAGAATATTTTAAACCATAATAAAGTCGTGGACGAAAATAGAGACATTGTAAAGTGCCTTATTGATTTATTTACTTATTTATTTACTTATTTATTTACTTATTAGAATTTTAGTATAATTTATCGTTAGTAAATTCAGCTATAAAAGTGATAGAGAATTTTACTATTTGTTTAGAGAATTATATAATTTTTTATATGTCCTTCTATGCCATAATCCTTGCCTTATCCCCTATCCCGGCAAGAAATCATTGTGATGACATTCTCGTTTGTTCTTGCTATTAGGTATACTTTTGGAATAACTAATATAATTTTCAGGTATATTTTATTAACTATCTTCATAATTCTTAAGTTTTTTACACTTTCAAAAGTAAATAGACTAACGTAGATTGCAATTATTATATGATATTAAGTTACATGAGAGAAAAAAAATTTTGCCCACCCATCTCAAAAAGTCACGAGCCGCCACTGATGTTTTCTAGAAACTACAAGAGCGAACAGCACACTGCGGTCGAGATCAAAGACGAGGTGTCCCTGCACTTCAGGCAGAGGGACAGCCTGGAGGTTACGCTGCCCACGACTATCGTCATAGGACCTTTCCTGATATCCATAGACCACCTGAGGACGTACCTCATTACGAAACGTCAGGAACTGGCGCAGAAATTGCTGGACATGTTCGCGGCGAGGCTCAGACAAGCCATGGTGGAGGTGAGCTTAAGCGAAGGACGGGCAAGTTTTTAAATTCATCCGGGGAAAGTTCGGGTTCAGAATTGCCCCCTAACTTCGGATTTTAGGGGTATTCTAACCTAAAAGTGTCGAAAGCGCGGTTTTTCGCCGTATTTGAGGTTAAAAGTAATTTTTCTCCCCAAAACTCGTTGCGGCATCTGAAATTCTTCAAAGTCTAAAGAATTAAAGTACAAAGGCGTAAATATCTGCTGGTTCCTCAAGTTTTTTTGGTCGCTGATTACGAACGTGAAGTCAGAACTACAAAATCCAAGTCCTATATGGCGGGTGGGATAAAAAAATTAATTTAAAAACTCGCCCAACGATTTAATTGAATATTGAAAACAAACGTTTTCATAAAAAATCGAATAATCCTTTCGCAATATTAATAACATTTCGTCGGAGCCCGTTAATTACACCGACACACAAAAAAAAGTGGTCTGTACCTTCGAATTGCACCAATAGGCGTCTATTTAGTTCAAACACCCCCAAAATTTTGAGTAATTGGCAAGAAATAGTGAAAAATCGCCGAAAATCACGTTAGTGAGCGCAAGAAAATTCGAAAAAATATTTTTTCTGACCTTGATAAAGTGTGCAATCAATAGGTAAAAGAGTTTACAAAAAATATCACCTGGAAACAAAAAATATGGTGATATAGGGAAAAAGAATTGTAAGAAAGATAGTGTTTCTTTCCTGTGGCGCATAAACGGTGAAACTGACCTAAAAAATTCATAAACGTCAAACAAAAACATTTTTTCGCTATTAAAAAAAAACTTGAACTCCAATCGAAAAAAGTTAAATGAGAAAGTTGTAGCTATTAAGAAAAACCTATCGATTCGTATTTTTAAATATATAGATTGCTATATTACTTTTCGGGATATATTGAAAAAACCGTCAAAAATCGATTTTTTTTCGTTTTTTCGTTGTATCTTGCAAATTAAGGTTTTGAAACCTGTTACTTCCTGTAAATGTAGCCCTCGGCGAGCAAAAAAGTGCATTTTTTAAAATTTCATAAAATATTAAAAATTTTTCTAGTTGTATCGATTTTTCGAAAAAAAGGTCATCTCGAAAATCGGACGATTAGTCGTCGAGAAACAAATCAGGACTCATTATTTTCTTTAAGAGTTGTACTTTCACGGTAAAATAGAGCAATAACGGTTTTTTTCATTTCAAGTGTCCAAAAATTACTGAAAAAAGTAAAAATTTTTTGGGCGCTTTTTTCTTGAATATCTTTTTCGATTTTCATTTCTCGATAATGTCTATTACAGGAATCGATTGCTGGTATTTTTATGCGAATTTAACAAAAAAAAAACGTTGCTCTACGACCTTCTGGATCTGGAGCCGAGATAATTTTTTTTTATTTTTTCAAAAAATTCCACAAGTCGTAATTTTCCTTCAGTCTAAAATTCTCTCACTTCTTGTTAACATTTCAACAATTATTTAATAATTGTTTATTTAAGTCATTTTTGGACACTGACACGAATAAAATCGTTATCACTCTTTTATGACCTTTTTTTCGAAAAATCGTTATAACGAAATATTTTTAATATTTTTTAATTAAAAAAAAAAACACTTTTTTTGCTTGCCGTGGGCTACATTTACAGCAAGTAACAAGTTTCAAAACCTTAATCTGCAAGAGATACAGCAAAAACGAAAAAAAGTCGATTTTTGACGGTTTTTTCGATATATCTCGAAAAGTAATATAGCAATCGATATATTTAGAAACACGACTCGATAGGTTTTTTTAATAGCTACAACTTTCTCATTTAACTTTTTTCGATTGGAACACAAGTTTTTTTTTATTAGGCGAAAAATCGTTTTTTTGACATTTATGAATTTTTTAGGTTAACTTTTATGCGCCACACAAAAAAAAAAACACTATCTTTCTTAGAATCTCGTTTTCCTATATCACCATATTTTTTTGTTTCCAGTTGGTATTTTTTTCCATTGATTACCATTACTTTCCGTTGATCTCGTCCTGGTTTAATAAGGGGCTTAACATGTTGTTTTTTACCTTGCAAAAAGTATGGTTACTTTCATCTCCGTTATAAAAACCCGCAAGCTATTCGTTGAGATTCCGGTAACATTGAAAGGTGACGGATTTCAATCGACCCTGATATCCTCAAATTTCATGAAAATGAATACGTTTTTTATATATGGAAACTTCTGTTCAAGACCGAACTGATCAGTTGGGAATCGGAGTTAAATTCGTTTTGCTCTGAGACCCAGAAAATGGAAATAATTAGATTTAGTAATTCCAGCGATACAAATGTTTCTGTAAAGTTTGCGGGTTCAAAATAAAATCAACGTAGCCTAAACATCCATGAACTGAAGCGGGATTAATTCCAATTTATTTTTTTTTACCATTTCCCCTTACGTTCTTTGGTTCAAAATTTTATTTCATTTAGAACTGCATGAATATAACCCTATAACCGTCAACAACTTGAAGTGGCAAAGAAATTAATTTCTTTAACGCTACAAACTAATTATAGACGTTTGAAATTATAAAAAATTTAAATGTCACGGGATCAAGAACGCATTGTGACGTCATTTAGTGCGACCGACAACGCAACCTGCTTCTCGATGGTATGCGCTGTCTAGTTTACAATTCCCATACAATCTAAATTTTAAAAAAATCCTTTCAAGTGAAGGTTTAAGTTACCTGTATACTAACAATCTGTAGTGTATTCCCCCTCTACTGGATGAAAATACCTTCAGGATAATGTAAAACGTTGCACAATCGACCGTTATGGAATTTAACATGGTCAGACGGATATCTGAGCCCGTTCCAGCTCGCTCAGTTAACTTCAATGTCCGCATGTTAAATCCTATATAAGGGTCTTATAATGTAATAAAATATACTATTACGCGCCCCAATTCAAATCAAGAGGTTTGCCCTATGGCGGAAATAATTTGCACTTAATGAAAGCAGATAAAATGTAAATATACAATGCGTAAATATAAAATGCGACACTCTGCTATTCTAATAGCTTTAACGAATTTTGTTAACAAATTTAAAAATAATCAGTTGAATGTAATACAAAATAATATAAATCTAAAAAAATTGTGAGGTTATGTTTTATCTGCACGACATTTTGTGATGACAACGCGTGATTTTCGGTTAAATCGCCAATATAAGGTTTCAGAAAAGTTTTTTATTTTAGTATCTACAAATTTGCACTATAAAAAATTTTTAAACAATTTTTCCGGTTACGATTTAACACTGTCTAATTAATTTGCGGTCTGTTACTGCACAAGAATATCCTAACTCGGCCCTTATATCATCAAATCGTTTCCCAATCCCCGCAGGGAATTCGAAATTTCGCTAATTGGGTCCCTTTTTAACACCCTTTCAACCCTTTTTTGCCCCCATTGTGAATAATTCGACATGTATGCCCCTTTCCATTACAACACAAGAAATATTTGTCCTCGACGACCCGTACGTTTTACATTATTTGTCTAAAAATAACAGAACTCTGCACGGTAACGTCCCACATAAAAGACCTACAAAGACATAAAGCCCTAAAAGCTTAATAAAGCGGGCTAGGGGTGAATTGTACGTATATATTTTTGTGGAGCGGAGAATTAAAGGGCGTATTTATTTCGCTTTACAAGGTTTTGGAAGAATACAAGCTAATCATGTCCAAGTTATTCGAGAGACCGGAGTCAATCGAACATATCTTCGAAATCCGGGACTGGATGGAGACCATTCCCATGTCCGTGAGGACTCAAGAGGAGCTGTGTAAGAGGTATTTGCTGGTAAGTCACAAGCGCAGGCCAAATAGACTTCACGCGTCGACTCGGCAGTCGAGAACCAGCGGTATATCACCTTAACAATATTTGAACTAATTTCTCTTATTTTATTGCAACCAATTTCGCATCCACGTGCTTATCACGCGTGTTGTATCATTGTTTACTTCGTTGGAATATGTAAAGTGGACGTGGTATTAAAGTTGTTTTATAACGCACAAAGCCTTCTGAACTCGCGAGGGGTTACAAGTGGCTGTCGCTCATGTCTCCCTATCGTTCAGTCTATTTGGTCTTTGGTAACAACCGAAAGCGTAATTTTCGAAACGTCGTCCCTCAGGAGTACGAGATTTTGGATCATTTCTGGTACGCTCTTCCCAATGACGACTTCGAAAACAAGTACGAGGCGATAGCGTGGCCCTTTAAGATCCAGCAGCAGATCGAAGGGACGGAACTGTTCCTGAAGGAAGAGGAGGAGAGGTTCTTGAAGCTGCAGATCAACGACGAGCAGTCTTTGACCGATAAGATAGACACCCTTACCGCCCAAGTGGTGCAGATGTCTCAGATCAGGGATTTCTCCAAGGTATGTGACATTTTTTTTTGTTTAAATCAAATAAAACAGTCAAGCTATAATTTATTTTCGTTAATCAATTAATTATTCTTCAATAACAAAAGTACTTACAAATCTAGTAGATTTGGTAAATCCTTTAAATGTTTTTAATGAAAAAGTGTTTGTTAATGTTTTTTTTTACAGCACTGTGTTTAGTTTGTTTAATTTCAGTCTTCGTCACCTCTGATATTGCTCTAGTTTAGGTGAATTTATTTGTGATGTGAAAAAACATTCTAAGAAAGGCTAAAAAATCAGTTTTTGCGACGTACTTTGTGGTCTTCTTGGCCGGATTGTTAAAAAAATCAATGGCGCCCACATAAATCTGCCCAACCTAACAATTCGTCGGCGAATCCCTGTACCCCAATATAACGTGATATATTTACAGTTAAATAATAAATTACACTCGCACCTGCCCCCGATTCTAAGCAAACACTGGGCATCCCCGAGACGAACGGATTTTTTGATATCAATATCGCTAAACTGGGATTAATGGAATTGCCTCAATCTACCGCCAAATCGCGCTTATTTCTCGGATACGGATCGTATGATTAAGAAGTGGCGAGTACATAAATCAAGATTTACCCGGTCTCGGCACGTCAGAGGGATGGAATGTTTGTTTATCTCGAAAATATAGCTCGAGGCAGACGTTTCGCTTTATACGTTTTGATTGTCATGCACTCGCACTCGTATCGCGCTTAGGCACTCGAGCCGCGAAATAAAACATCGTTTCGCCTTACCTGTGTTTTGCTGAAAGCGAGGGCACTAATCTCGTGTATTCGTATATTATTCCTTAATTTTATTTTCAGGATTGTGCCTCGAAATATGTATACAAATAATTTGACATACCTAATGTACAACAACAGTTCAAAATTTTGTACACCAACGTGTAAACACATTTGGACTCGTCTTTCCCAGTTTCTGCGAACTAATACAAATTTTGTCTTGCTTTGCAATAACACAAATGCTTCACCATACCTCAAATGTTGTCTTGCTTCATCATAAACTAAAACGATATCCATCAACTCCGAGTTGTTATACACGTAAGCCATTTTTGATGCTTGAAAAACTAATGTAAACACTATCGCAACAACGTTAATACTAAAAGCGGACTTTCAGTATCCTTCATCTCTTGGAGACTGAACAATAATATACTCTTGTCCCTTTAAATGTTTTCTTTATTTATTTTCAACCGTTCAGATTCACGAAACGGCCGTGGATATGAGGCGCGTATGGAAGACCATGAAGGAGGCCCAGGAACAAGGCCAACTGCTGAACCAAAGGCAGAAAATGTTCGGAGTGCCCATAGTTCCATTCGACAATTTGACCAAACTTATAAGGGAGTTCGAACCGTACAAGAACCTGTGGGGCACCGCGTCAGGTGGATTTTCTTTTGATTCCCTTCATCCACATGTGTCTTTACGAGTTTTTCCTCTTTAGACTGGTTGCGTTCTTACGAGATGTGGATGGACAATCCTATACTGAACGTCGACGCAGATTCCATCGAGTCCTGCACCACGGAGATGTACAAGATGATGGTGAAGCTGATCAAGGTGTTCGCCGACATCGAGGCGGTACAGAGCGTGGCAGTTCAGATCAAGAACGAGATTGACGACTTCAAGCCGCTGATACCGCTCATACAGAGCCTGAGGAATCCGGGGATGAGGCAGCGCCACTGGCACAAGTTCGAGGAGGAGACTGGTAAGTAAGCGATATTAACCTACACACATATTTTGGAAATCCCACTTCTGACCTTTTACATAATTCACTTACCTCCCCTCATCTGTGTAATTTCTAAGGTATCACGTTGATGTGGACTCCGATAATAACCTTCAACGACTGCCTTTCTCTTGGGATAAGGGAGCACTCGGACCTGATAATTAAAATAGCCGAGTCGGCCAGCAAGGAATACTCAATAGAGCAGACCATGAATAAGATGAAGGCCGAGTGGGAGAGCAATCTCATGGAATTGAACCCTTACAAGAACACAGGTAGGTAAAGGGGCTGTTTCGCTCGGCGTTTAATCAAGATATACCTCTGCGGGTGTGTTTATATCCTTGGAAATTATTTATTTAAGCAAATCTTCGGCTATAAAATCGTATTTCACTGTTAACTTGATTCTTTTTTCCTACCACGTGTTTCGCTTTTTTTTGCAGTTACTTATAATCAGATTGTCCAGTATTGACCAGCACAAATAACAAATTTTTCCTCTCTTGTGCGCTTATGACACGCACTGACACGCCTCAGCTGGACCTTGAGGCAGTTTTCTATCGATTTGTGTGCAATAAGCAAAGATAGAAATACTCACTTACCGGAACACTATGTGAAATAAAGAATATTTTGAATGTACAGGGGACTCCTACAAATACAATTTTGTAAAAAGGAATCAAAAGGGATAATTCGAAAATGATTTAAAAATAGACTTCTGCACAGCACTGGAAACTGGTCCACTGTAAAACCTGATCTTGCGCAAGGCAAAGCATGCAGTCGGCGACCGGCACGGCGGCAAAGTCTAATAAAAACTTATCCGATAAAAAAATTGGGAGTTTCTTTCCCAAGAAAAGAAATAAATCAATTTTTATAACACCTATTTTATATCAGCAAATTCAACTGCTTCTGCCGCTACTGTTATTAACTAATAAAATTAATTTGTGGCTTTAATTAAAAAAATAATTTGACATACCTGATGCTGAAAACTGTTCAAAATTTTGTCCACCGACGTGTAAACACCTTTGGGCCCGTCTTACTCAGTTTCTACGAACTAACGCAAATGTTGACTTGTTTCACCATAACACAAATGCTTCACCATAATACAAACGTTATCTCTCAAAAAACTAATGTAAACACTAGCGCAACGATAATACTAAAATCGGATTTCATTACTCGGAATCGCCTGGGGACGAATGACGCTAGAGATTGCAGTAGCCCAGCGATGTAAAGGTTGAAAATACTACTTCAATAATTTTTTTCTCGGATTTTAGAAAATTGTTTACGATATTGCCTCCATCTTTCATGACGCATCTATTCCCAAATGGTTTTGGATAATAAAATAGTACGAAAATGTTTGTGTAACGTTTTCAGGCACTTATATCATGAAAATATCGGACGAGATCCAGCAGATGCTGGACGACCACATCGTGCTGACCCAACAGATATCCTTCAGCCCCTTCAAGGGTCCGTTCGACGATGACATTGATGAATGGGAGGAGAAGTTAAGAATCACCGCCGAGGTGATAGAGGAATGGATGGACGTGCAAAAGTAGGGCCTGACTTAAATGTTATGCATTAAAAAGACAGTTGACTGTTAATGCTTTTATCGTTAATTATAGACAATGGATGTACTTGGAGCCTATCTTTACCAGCGCGGATATAACCAAGCAGCTACCGGTGGAGAGCAAGAAGTACAACTCGATGGAAAGGACGTGGCGAAGGATTATGAGGAACGCGCACGACACTCCGAATGTAAGTAAAAAAGAAGTAACATTCTGATTATATTGTGACGTTTACCTTTTTTTTTTTGTAATCCAGATTATAGAGTATTGCGGGGACAGGGCGCTGTTGGAAAGTCTCAGGGATTGCAACCACATCCTCCAGGTGGTCCAGAAAGGCCTATCCGAATACCTGGAGGTCAAACGTACCGTGTTCCCGCGACTGTACTTCCTCAGCGACGACGAGTTGCTGGAGATCCTCTCCCAAGCCAGGAACCCGCTGGCCGTGCAGCCTCACCTGAGGAAGTGCTTCGAAAATATCGCGAGGGTACGTACCACCAAATGTGGCTCGTAACTGTACCGTAAATATTTTCAATTCCTTCCAGTTAACGTTCGAATCGGACCTACAAATCACCGAAATGTTCTCCGCCGAAGAGGAGTGCGTGTCCCTGGAACCGAAACTCTACCCCGAGGGCAACGTGGAGAAATGGCTGGTCCTGGTGGAGAGCTCCATGAAGAACACGGTACGCACAACGCTCGGCAAGTCCCTGGACGACATGGACGGAAAGGAGCGCAAGGCCTGGGTCCTCTGCTGGCCCGGCCAGGTGGTCATCGCCTGCAGCCAGGCGTACTGGACCGCCGGCGTCGAGACCGGCATCAGGACGGAATCCCTGGATTACTTCCTGGAGAAGGTCCTCCTGGTGAACCTGGACGACCTGAGGAGTTTGGTCAAGGGTTCCCTGACTTTCCTCCAGAGGGAGATCCTCTCGGCCCTTATCGTTATAGAGGTTCACTCCAGGGACGTGACCCAGAATCTGGTGGATTCGCATATCTTCAACGTGAACGACTTCGACTGGATCAGCCAGCTCAGGTTGGTGCTCGTTTCAAACTAGTTTTGCTGACGTTGACTCATCTTCTTTTTTTTTTCAGGTATTACTGGGTTGGAGAAGACATGAAAGTTCGAGCCGTCAACGCGGAGTTCCAATACGGATACGAGTATCTGGGCAACAGCGGACGTTTGGTCATAACTCCTTTAACCGACAGGTGCTATTTGACCCTAACCGGGGCCCTTCACCTCAAGTTCGGCGGCGCTCCCGCCGGTCCCGCGGGTACCGGGAAAACCGAAACGACCAAGGACCTGGCCAAGGCGATGGCCATCCAGTGCGTCGTCTTCAACTGCTCCGACCAGTTGGACTTCATGGCCATGGGCAAGTTCTTCAAGGGTCTGGCCAGTTCGGGAGCTTGGGCCTGCTTCGACGAGTTCAACAGGATAGACATCGAGGTGCTCTCTGTGGTAAGCACCGATCGGATCGATTTATCGACGCACCAAACTGTCCAAAATGTCTCTCCGCAGGTAGCGCAGCAGATAGCCACGATCCAGAAGGCGCAACAGGCGTGCCTGGACCGCTTCCTCTTCGAGGGGAGCGAGATAGTCCTCAAGCAGTCGTGCGCGGTCTTCATCACCATGAACCCCGGCTACGCCGGCCGCACCGAGCTCCCCGATAACCTCAAGGCGCTGTTCAGACCGGTGTCGATGATGGTGCCCAACTACACGCTGATCGCGGAGATATCGCTCTTCTCGTTCGGGTTCAGCAACGCCAAGCAGCTGGCCAACAAGATAACCACCACGTTCAAGCTGAGTTCCGAGCAGCTGAGCAGCCAGGACCACTACGATTTCGGGATGCGAGCCGTCAAGACGGTGATAGCGGTGGCGGGGAACCTGAAGCGCGAGAAACCGAACATGGACGAGAGGCAGATCGTGTTGAGGGCGTTGAGGGACGTCAACGTGCCCAAGTTCCTCAAGGATGATTTGATTTTGTTTAACGGTGAGTGGGATTTAATTGAATGAATGTTGTTTACGACTAAAGACTGACTAAACTGACTAAATCACTGAATTTGTCTACAATGCACCACCATAAACACCAACGGATTGGAATTCAGAGGGCTCTATAGCAAATAGCCAACCAGCGATACGTTTCTATAGATTTTCTTACACAGTTTGTCTAAATATGAATTAATGCACGAAAAACGGACTTTCCTCCATTCTAACGCAGATTTTCTGTAAGATGGACTTGGTTTGAAACTTACATTACTTTTAGTTGTAAAGATATTTGTAATTTACGATGTTCAAAAGCAGCAAATTACAAATTTCTTTACAACAAAAAGTAATTTGAGTTTCAAACCAGGTCCATTTTATAGAAAAACTGTCTTAAAATGGAGGAAAGTCTGTTATTTGTGCATTAATTCATATTTAGGCAAACTGTGTAAGAAAATCTATAAAAATGCATTGCTGGTTGCCTATTTGCTATAGTAGTCCAATTAATCTGTCACGGCCTAATGTTTTTACAAAAAATACCACCTGGAAACAAAAAATATGGCGATATAGGAAATGTCTTTTCTTTTGGCGCATAAATGGCGAAGTTAACCTAAAAAATTCATGAAAGTCAAAAAAACTGTTTTTCGCTCGCTAATAAAAAAAAAACTTGAACTCTAATCGAAAAAATGCTAATTGAGAAAGTTGTAGCCATAAAAAACCTATCGATTCGTATTTTTAAATATGTATATCGATTGCTACATTACTTTTCGAAATATATCGAAAAAAACGTCAAAAATCGATTTTTTTTTTGTTTTTCTTGTATCTCTTGCAAAATTAAGGTTTTGAAACTTGTTATTTGCTGTAAATGTAGCAGCATGTTGGTAAGCAAAAAACTGCGTTTTTTTGAAATTAAAAATTATTAAAAATTTTTCGTTATATCGATTTTTCGAAAAAAAGGTCATCTCGAAAATCGGCTCTTGCCCGACGAATAGTCGTAGAGAAACGAATCAGGGCTCATTTTTCTCGATTTTCATTTCTCGATAATGTTTATTACAGGAATCGATTGCTGGCATTTTTACGCGAATTTAAAAAAAAAAACTTGCTCTACGACCTTCTGGAGTCGAGATATTTTTTTTTTTTGATTCCACAGCGTCCATTCTTACAGAGATTGAAGTTGAAGACTTATATTTTCAATAAAAAAATACTGTGGTTCGTTTTATCCACTTTTGCCTTTTTTGAAAAAAAATTATATCGGCTCCAGAAGATCGTAGAGTAACGTTTTTTTTTTAACTCGCGTAAAAACGCCAGTAATCGATTCCTAGATATTCAAGAAAAACGCGACCAAAAAATTTTTAGTTTTTTCAGTCATCTTTGGACACTTGAAATATTAATAAAATCGGTATCACTCTTTTTTACCATGAATGTACAACTCTTAAGGAAAAAATGAGCCCTGATTCGTTTCTCTACGACTATTCGTCGAGCAAGAGCCGATTTTCGAAATGACCTTTTTTTCGAAAAATCGATATAACTCGAAAAATTTTTAATATATTTTAATTTAAAAAGAGGCAATTTTTTTGCGATTTTTAACGGTTTTTTCGATATATCTCGAAAAGTAATATAGCAATCGATATATTTAAAAATACGAATCGATAGGTTTTTTTAAATAGCTACAACTTTCTCATTTAACTTTCTTCGATTAGAGTTCAAGTTTTTTTTTATTAGCGAAAAACCGTTTTTTTTTTGTGAATTTTTTAGGTTAACTTCGCCGTTTAGGCGCCACAGGAAAAAAACAATACCTTAGAATTTTTTTTCCTATATCACCATATTTTTTGTTTCCAGGCGGTATTTTTTGAAAGCTCTTCTACCAATTGATTGAATTATAGAGCCCGCTTACTTACGCGACATCCGCACGATAACAAGGCAACAGTATACTAACTTGACGTGAACGTGAAAAGCATTCTGAGACGGCGGCTCGCCCATGTCTCGGTTGACCCGCTTGGCACGCCATTGAATTGCGGCTATCTCTGACGGTGCCATACGAGCGGGATAATTGTGGATAATTGTGTTAACCTTCAACGTGTCTTTCGCAGCTGGTACATGGGAACTTTTATAACTTTTCAGGTATAGTTTCCGACCTGTTCCCGCGTATGGTGGAGGAAGCCATCGATTACGGGGTGCTCGAACAGTCGATCAGAGCGTCGTGCCTCAAACTGGGGCAGGACGACGTCAACGGTAAGTGCTTGAAATATTCGCGGGTCGACGCCGGCCTTTCCTCTCTCGGTTGAAACGGAAATATGTCTGAGGCGATAAGGGCCCTTGTCTTACTCGTCCCTTGAAATGTTACGATCTTTTGATGCATCAAAAATTGTTCTTTACGTCGGTTTTCGAGAGTTCGCGAAAATTTAGATATGTTGAAAGGAAAAATACAAGAAATATGACCTATTTGGTTTTGTATTGTTCGTATAATGAGTTTTATTAGTGATTAATACAAGTCACATGACTGCCGAGGTTAGGCGACCAACACTACACTATTGGCACTGTCAACTAAAAATCCCCAAATAAATTAATAATTCGTTTACAGTGAACAATGACAAACCGTTGCGTGTACGCTCGAGGTAATGCGATCGTCGATTGGTTGAATAAAATGTCGTGAAAAATTACACCAATCGCAGCCGGTGAAACACAATGTTGTATTTTTATGTAATCTTGATCTTATTTGTTTAACAACTTTTTTTATTTTATCGAAATTTAATTGGCGAAACTCGGGACAAAGTTGCTGGTCACGTGGATTGTAATCATTTATGAGGGCTAAATTATCTTGTCATCTGCAAAAATGAATGACAATGTTGTTAATAAACATGTTAAATAACCGTAGGCCTAAGATCGATCCTTGGGGAACACCTGATAAGACCGTGAAAATTAATGAAAAATTAAATTGAAACCACACTATCTACCCTTTTATAAGGTTCTTTAATGACTTAATAATGTTAAGCTGTATATTTTTTTTGAAAAAGCTGCAACTTTTTAAGTTGTGATCGATTTTTTGTTGTAAGGCTTCATAATATCTATTATTCTTCTTTCATGTCTTCAGTTTATTAACAATAATAACTGGACCAAGCTATACTAAAAAAAAAAACATTTAAGCTACTGACAATGTTATTAATAAACATGTTAAATAGTTATAGGCCCAAGGTCGATCCTTGGAGAACACCTCGTAAGGCCATGAAATAAAGAACTCGCAATTAATGAGCAGTTAAATTGAAACCTACTCTTTTATAAGGATCTGTGATGGTCTTTAATGTTTAATTTTTTTGAAAAAGCTGCAAGAAAGTTGTGATCGATTTTTTGTTTTATTTAAGCTTTTTGAGGCTTTATAATTTCCTTTAATTTTTTTGTCGTGTTGTTGATGCGAATTACAAGAAAAAATAATGAAAACCTTCTAGACTTATTTGCATTTTCACTGAATACGGAAAAGTCCAGGAAAATAAGGAAAAAATGAGCGAAGTTTTTTTACTCTGAGATTTGTTCAAAATTAAATTTTCTGCAAAATTGCTCCTATGAAAAATTTCGATTTTAACGATAGTTTTCACGTATATTTTTTAAATGAAGTACGGATTATGTGAAAATTAATGTTTTGGAACCAAAATAATGGTCGATCCATTTTTAAATAACAAAGATGAATTAGAGGAAAGAAAAATGCGGAAAATTCTCGAAAAATCTTATACAGGGTGATTCACAAATGATGTCCAAAAATGGAACCTCGTATTCGTTGGTGAATTTTAAGAGGAGTCTTTCCTGTAAAGTTTCTATCTAGGACGCTTCGTGAAAAAGATACGAAAAATGTTTTTAATTTTTTTAAATAATTTAAAAACTATTAAGTGAAGTAATTTGAAATTGGACACATGTATTTATGTAAACTTGGTCACCATTTATGAATCACCCTGTATAGTTTGCCGAGGTTTGAATATTTATCAGCATCAAATTCATAGTTTTTTTTTAATAATTTCCAGAAAAACCTGTTTGAATTTTTTTTACTTTGAATATTAAAAACTAAAAATTTGTAATGTAATAAAATTGAAAATTTAAATTTGATGACAATAAGAAAGAATTTTCTGGAGTTGCAAAGGTATAATATAAAAAAATTAGATCAATATAATATTCTTTTTATTTATTATTTTTAACAATTTTTTATGGACTTGCATATCTAGGTTTTTTAAAAACAGATTTTTCTGAAAAATATTAAAAAGAGCATAATTAATTCGAAAACCTATAAAATGATACGTTTGATGCTCATAAATATGCAAACCTCGGAAAAATATATGATTTTCCAAGAATTTTCCGCAATTTTCTTTTCTTTAATTCACATGTTATTTAAAAATGAAATGACCATTACTTTGGCTCTAAAACATTAATTTTAACCATAATCTGTACTTTTTTGAAAATATACATGAAAACTGTTGGGAAAGTCGAAATTTTTTATAGGAGCAATTTTTTAGAAAATTAAATTTTGAACAACTTATATGAAACTCGTTTTTGAAAAAATGTATCTTTATTGAGATAGTGGCAGTTTTTGGTCAAAAAACGCGATAATTCATCTATATTTATCTACAGGGTGTCCCAAAAGTATGGAAACAGCACAATAACTTTCGAAAAATGCATTTTGAGGAAAAATGATTCAGTAAAACGATTTAGGATTTTTTTCCTGGCTATTCAATGGTGACACTAGATTTGACCTTGATCTTGACCTTCAAGGTTATTTCAAGGTCAAGTTATTTTTTTCAAACGGGATGCCCTACTTTTGACCCCGGAAATGAAAAGAACGGAAAATTTTACGTTCAGATATGTCCTTGACCATTTTCCGAATTTGACCTCTGATGGTCATTAAAGGTCAAATCAAGGTCACGCATGGTTTGGCGCGCTGTCTTGAAAACAACGGGTTGCAAAAAAATGACCATAACTAACGTTGTAGGATTTTTCCCTGGCTATCTGACGGTGACCCTTGATTTGACCGTGACCTTCACCTTCAAAAACCGCACTATATCAATTTTGGCAAAAATCGGTTGATTTTTGAAATCGCGTCCGCCATCTTGGANACTAAAAATTTGTAATGTAATAAAATTGAAAATTTAAATTTGATGACAATAAGAAAGAATTTTCTGGAGTTGCAAAGGTATAATATAAAAAAATTAGATCAATATAATATTTTTTTTATTTATTATTTTTAACAATTTTTTATGGACTTGCATATCTAGGTTTTTTAAAAACAGATTTTTCTGAAAAATATTAAAAAGAGCATAATTAATTCGAAAACCTATAAAATGATACGTTTGATGCTCATAAATATGCAAACCTCGGAAAAATATATGATTTTCCAAGAATTTTCCGCAATTTTCTTTTCTTTAATTCACATGTTATTTAAAAATGAAATGACCATTACTTTGGCTCTAAAACATTAATTTTAACCATAATCTGTACTTTTTTGAAAATATACATGAAAACTGTTGGGAAAGTCGAAATTTTTTATAGGAGCAATTTTTTAGAAAATTAAATTTCGAACAATTTTTATATGAAACTCGTTTTTGAAAAAATGTATCTTTATTGAGATACTGGCAGTTTTTGATCAAAAAACGCGATAATTCATCTATATTTATCTACAGGGTGTCCCAAAAGTATGGAAACAGCACAATAACTTTCGAAAAATGCATTTTGAGGAAAAATGATTCAGACGAAAGATTTAGGATTTTTTTCCCGGCTATTCAATGGTGACACTAGATTTGACCTTGATCTTGACCTTCAAGGTTATTTCAAGGTCAAGTTAATTTTTTCAAATGGGATGCCCTACTTTTGACCCCAGAAATGAAAAGTGCGGAAAATTTTATTCAAATATGTCCTTGACCATTTTCCGAATTTGACCTCTGATGGTCATTAAAGGTCAAATCAAGGTCACGCATGGTTTGGTGCGCTGTCTTGAAAACAACGGGTTGTAAAAAAAATTACCATAACTAACGTTGTAGGATTTTTCCCTGGCTATCTGACGGTGACCCTTGCTTTGACCGTGACCTTCACCTTCAAAAACCGCACTATATAAATTTTGGCAAAAATCGGTTGATTTTTGAAATCGCGTCCGCCATCTTGGACTAAAATTCTTCAAAAACAGATTTCAGATTCGTAGTCAGTGACCCCAAAAACCCCCCTATACCAAATTTAGCGTAAATCGGTTAATTTTTTGGAATCGCGTCCGCCATCTTGGATCCGCCATCTTGGAAAATGGTCAAGGACATATCTGGACTGTAAAATTTTCCGCTCTTTTCATTTCCGGGGTCAAAAGTAGGGCATCCCATATGAAAAAATTAACTTGACCTTGAAATAACCTTAAAGGTCAAGGTCAAGGTCAAATCTAGGGTCGCCATTGAATAGCCAGGGAAAAATCCTAAATTTTTTGTCTGAATCATTTTTCCTCAAAATGAATTTTTCGAAAGTTATTGTGCTATTTCCATACTTTTGGGACACCCTGTATATCTCAAAACGCTGGTGGTTGCGCATGTTACACATATTTTCTGACCTCAAAATCTATAAACTTTTCTATAAAAAAAATCTCCGAGTACAGAAGCTCGCTTATTTCGTCTTTTTATGTCCAACTTTTATGGACCAGAATAAAACTTTCTCGCGCAAATATTCGGATATGTACGACGGGAGACAAACTGTTCGTGCGTGGAACTCTTAACATGAATATTTTTTATTAACTTTCTCGAAGGTAATAACGCACCCTTTACCCAGTATATCCTTGCTAAGGACCTACGTTATCTTTGACCTGCCTAAGTAATCATTTTCCTTTCAAGATTACGTGAAGAAGGTCATCCAGCTGTACGAGACGACGGTCGTGCGGCACGGGCTTATGCTGGTAGGCCCGACCGGCTCTGGGAAAACAAAGGTGAGTCTTTATTTTTAGGAACACCGCCTGTTTTTCTAATGTCACCCCCGGGCGTTATAACTCATCTATATCGACGGGCTGAGAGGTAGATTACGAGGAAATTTATGCGTCGGACTCGTGACACGGGTTCGATAATAAACGACGGGGGAGTTTCCTTTCGATTAAGGGGCTCGCCTTGTTTGGCGTGCGGCCGTAATTCGACGGTGTTTTCCGTCGCAGAGCCTTAACCGGACAAACGGTTTGTTTGCATCGGAAAGAATAGACTGCGAAATGGGAGCTGTCTGGAGCAGTCATAAAACGTGTTGTTTGGCGGTAATCGGGGGGGCGGAGCGGGGCGAAACTTTGTGATTGAATTACGCCTAAATTGACGTAACTGGCGGACCCAGAGTATAGGAAAGGTATAGGGTGTCACAGGGAGTTGTGTTCGGCGTCGGTGTGATTCAAGGTCAGCCGAAATGGAGCCAATCGAGTTTGACATGTGGAATCCGATAGCGCTACGCTTTTTGGCGGGGAACCTCCTTAAGACGCTTTTTCGTGGGCCCCCTTATCTTTGGAGAAAAAAAAATTAGTCGCATATTTAAATTTCTTTAAAATTATTAGTCCGCTCGAAAGCCATCGAATTTAGAAACTTTTTTTTCTCTTGATATCAAAAATAGCAAAACGTGATCGAATGGCCAGCCACCTACGATTAATATGTAGAATATGAATATATTATATGAATCACGAATCACGATATACATCCGATTACATTTTTCCATTTTTCTCGAAAACATTGCGTTTCACGGAAAAAATGTCAAGAGGAAATAAAATGTTCTAAATTCGATGGTTGTCTAGTGGACTAGTAGTAATTTTTTTTGGCTCCAAAGACATGGGGGCTCACGAAAAATTATCTTAAGTGGGTTCCCCGCCAAAAAGCGCGGCACTGTCAGATTCCACATGTCATAAAATCCCTGTGTCCCAAATTTAATGATTCTCGTACAACATGGTTCTGAGATATAAAAAGAAATACTATTCTTGTGGCGGATTTCAGGGGGCTGTAACTCCGAAAAAGGAGGGCACAAATAAAAAATACGGGTCTCCTAAATTTGTCTTAATAATCTGTGACTAAACTTTGTTGCATTAATTTTGGGACACCCTGTATATAAAAGCGTTTGAAAGAAAGATTGGGCAGATGCTGGAAAAATAACGCTACGTTTACTAGATTTCTACATTTTATTCGAGAGAGTGAAAAATGCTTATTGGCAAAATATTAGAAAAAGTAATGGAAATTTATCGTTCCGATAAATGGGTCATGAAAATTCTTTGAATTTGCTGTCAAAAATTCTGTCATTTTTACATCAATCACAACTGACGCAAGCAAAAATTGATTGCGACAAACCGTCAGGGTTGGTTTAGGGTGTATGTTCAACATAAATTTTGATTTTATTTTTATGCCAGAAAATATTTAATTACAAACAGCCACACAAAAAAAAAGTTGTCTGTACTTTTCATGCGACATGTGTTATCCGTAGTATTTTTGGCTCCTGATCACTAATCCGGTGTCAGAATTGAGCTATCACATCGCAGGAATTTCCTAACCTCAAAAAAAAAACAGGTCAATAATAGCAAAAATTCACGAAAAAGTGCTAGGAAATGTACAAAAAAATGTTTTTTCTATAATTTTTTAACACCCTGTATCTTGAAGACGAAGCGTCTGCGGACCAATGTTTCTATAAACTTTTTGTCTTATAAGCACTCAAATAATCGTCTGTTGAATTTATTGTACATACTTAATTAACACCCTGTATTGTATAGTATACCCCATATAAAATGTAAATTTTTTGTTTTTTTTTTTTTGTATATACGAAGAACCAAAATGGCTGCCGTCTTTTTACAAAGCTTTGGGCTAACACTCCGGTCCAAACAAGTGTCATTTTTTCCTAAAACGATTTCCTTTTATGAGTTACTGAAGAATTATCGAAAACTGAAGATTTTAAATTCGATTCAGTGTAGTCAAAATTACAAAAACTATCATCGGAATTTGATTCTTCTTCATCTAATTCTTCGTCGTTTTATTCTTCCTCTCCCTTGCCTTCTCCTTCTTCTTCTTCTTTGTTCCACTTCGCAGTAAATAATCAATGCAATGCACGTGGGACAATGCATGTAGGGTTGTTAAAAGTTCTTCAATAAACTAATATAATACTTTCGAAGTAATCGGGATTGTTCTTTTTCTACTTGAAATAAAACTACCCGAAAACATTAAAAGAAATAAAAACGAATCTTCCAACTTCGCAAATATTTATTATTCTGGATTGGTTATCGACTTGAGAGACGAAACTGGATAACTAACGACATTCGTACGGATGGGAGCTTTAAAACTTCGACTATTTAGTTTATGGGATCGATGAATCTTGTAACAAATAGTTCGAGTTTCACGTACGAGAAAACCTAATTAAATTACTGTACTTCAGGATAACCACGCTGACGGCGACGGCGGCGGCCAAACTGTTAAAAAACATTTTCAACAGTTATAAATACGTTACAATAAATTAATTCTACGTCTGTTAAAAGTCTTGAAAGTTAAAATTGTTATTTCGAGGCACCGTCGATCTTCATTTATGCAGCTGTTTACCTCGTCTCTTCAAAGATTTTGTTTCTTATTTTGTTAAAAATATCACTGAAAGTTTTTTTGTCCTTTCGTCTGGAGGGTGGGAACCTGTGACTCGAATATAATAGTCCGTAATCCCTGGCTGCAGTTAGTTACGTTGTTTGCAAAGAGATAACGTCTCATTTATTCAGACGGGGAGGGAAATTGAAATGCCTTGACTCGATGATGACAATGAACTGTACGCGAGAGTAAAAGGAGCAAAATATGTATATACCTACCTACGTAACCTGGAATTGGGGGGTGGAAGATGGAAATGTTCTTGACAACAATATTTTGAGGATTTTAGAGTAATTAATAGACGGATATTTTTTATATCCTCAAACGTGTTTGTTTCGAGGTAAAATTGGAAGTGAAAGGAAAAGTATTTGTGTGAAAGCACTTACAAGAACAATTAAAACAAATCGATGTCCTTGATAAAACTCGACGTGTTTTGTACTCACCTACTTTCTAGAGAAAACATTTTTTTTCTACATGCCCGTTAGTCCTGTAATAAAACCTTGAGTGCGTGAATATATAAAAAACATATTTTTCAATTAACATTGTTTACTTCGCCCTCGTTTTTCCTCACAAAAAATTCGCTTCAAGCGCGACTTGACCTTCTCTAACTACATTCAAGAAAAAGCGTTTAATATTTTGCTAAAATATATTTCATCAAAAAAGTTTATGATAAAATACAATGTACTGGTATATACACATTTATATACGATAATTTTTCTGCTTAATTAACAGGGTTCATAAACTTGGCAATAAAATTGAGGGAGCAGAAAAATTCCCAAATTTTTTTAGAGATTTTTGAAAGGTTGTGACTTCGTGAATAAAGGTCGTATCGAGAAAAAAATCAAAAAAATTTTTCATCTCGAGATTTCAAAGCTGGAATCTTCAAGCTTTAAAATGCCTTTTTTATTTGTCGATACGACCATTATTCACAAATTTGCAGCCTTTAAGAAATCACTAAAAAAAAATTGGAAATATTCCTGCTCCCTTAATTTTGTTGCCGAGTATATAAAACAGAAGGATCAGTACATAATATAAGGATGTAACAAATCAATATCTCCTTTCTATCCTTTTTTTTTGTTACGTATATGTTACAAATATGACTCTAAAGGACACCACACACCCTCGACTTATTATTCGGACAAATCTCACCGTGTATGTAACGATCCTTCTGCGCACGCATGGGCCCCGATACACAAATTCATCATTGACAGTCAATATACAAACATACAAAAATCTGATTTATTTATTGACTATACACGTACTAGGCCCACTACTGGATTCGTTTATTTATTCATGTTCATTATCTTGTAAATCATTTTCTTGAATAGTGTTCTTAAACAGAGCCTAAAGGTCTCGCCGCACATGGTGTAAAGCAGGAAATTGATGCTGAAGTTGGTGTAGTACAGCAGCATGGCGAACATCTGGGCGCAGCCCAGGTTCTTTATGGTGTACTCTTCCAGCATTTCCTCGAAGTAGCCGCAGAGCCTCAGCAGATAGCTGCAACGAAATATGTTCAATAGGGACAGTTTTAAAGTATATACAGCTGAAATTACCACCTATAAGGGTTGACAACTAAATCGCTATTATTCAATGACGTCACTAGCAGTGGGGATCAATTGTGATTGATAGGAGTACTTGATTTTACTGAATTTGTCTAGATAAAAGCAGGTTTCGTTTTATCGTCACTTGGTGTCTAATGACAGTGGTGGCAATGTATCACCACTGTTGTGACGTCACGCGATACTTCAAAATATAGGTGGCAATGGCGCAACATATCTTCGCAATTAAACAACAGTACACGAATGAAAAAATGTTTACCTTGGAAAGTTTAATGCTATGAAAACCGACGATATCACCAACAGCATCTTGTTTATATTCTGTTGTATTTGCACAGACATGGCGTACTTGGATGGTTTTTTGACATCTGGGAACAAATTAAACATTATTAGCCACGAAAACAGATACAAAATTGAAAGAATTTCAACTTATTTATGGAAGAATGTAGAGGAAATGTCTGCAATCAAAATGTAACATAACACAAATAAAAATTATTAAGTCCAGTGGCGTCCTGGGGGCACCAATATTTTTGATAAAAAAAATGTGTGCCACTGACTTTTTTAAAACTTTTATAATTTTTTTCGCATTACATTAAGCAACTAAAAATACTTTTTTGTCTCTTGAATTTTTTTCGTATCTTGCCTCCTTTTTGGAGAAAACAAAATAAAAATCACTTTATTGCATATCCCTGGGACAACATAATAAAAAATTAAAAACTACCAAACTATCAAAAACTGGGGTGTACCTGTTACTTTTTTCCATATGCTAGCTAAAAAAATGTTTGTGTTAATTTTTAAATGTTTTTTTTTTTTTGATGTCCATCATAGACATGCAATAAAGTGATTTTTCTTTTTTTTTCTCCAAAAAGGAAGCACGATACGAAAAAAATTCAAGAAACAAAAATATTGTATTTTTAGTTGCTTAATGCGAAAAATTATATATGTTTTTAAAAATGACAGTGGCCCACTTTTTTTGTCAAAAATATAGGTTAAGGTGCCCCCTGGCCCGCCACTGGACTTAATAATTTTAATCTAACCCCTTTCTACCATAAATAACACTGTCAAATTTCAAGAAAATCGACTAAAAGATTATTAAGATTTTTATGAAAAAACGATTGTTTTAAAAAACTTTGAATGAAACAAATAAAATAAACAGTGTACCCGAACACAAATATTCCTTACTTTTAAAAATATACAGGGTCGGAAAGTCCCCATGGTTCATCGGCCATTACGTGAGAGCGATAAAGAAAGTAATAGAAATCCGTGTGATAGAAAAAAATGGCTATAATGAAGGCGTCTAATAGTCACCGCCCATTTCGCCCTTCCACAAATAAGATCCACTTCTATTTAATTACGATTTAAATGTAAAATTAAAGTAAAAATTCATAACTTATTTTCAAATTATTATTTCTCATAAAAATAGAAAAATTTTTAAATTTTAAATTGTTGTATTATATTGCGTTATATCTAGATATTATTGAAAATGGTTGTGATTAATATTTTTTGAATTAATTTTGATTATGTTTTTGTATAAAATTAGTAATAAATACATATAATAAAAAAAACTTTATATATTAAAATTTCAAGAAGTTAACATTGTAATTTTACCGACCGCATTATTTTTTTTCTTTTTTAAATCTTTTAACAATAAATAATAATTTGAAATTTTGCGAAAAAGTCTTAATATTTATAAACAATTGCGCTACGATTTAAAAAAAAATCTTATCTTGGCTCCTGTTGGTCGTAGATTGTACTTTTTTTATTTTAAAACTGTATTTTTTGCCAGCTATCCATTGCACCTATTTTCGGTGAGATAGCATAAATAGCAACAATGTTATTCAAATTGTTTAAAAGCGAAAAACGCACGGTTTTTTAATGCACAATTTGAGAATGTTAATGTCAAAAAACAGGGGAAATTTTTAATAGGTCGCTTAGTTAAGATTAAAATGACACTTTCAGAATCATGCTTGGTTGAAAATTAACGCCTGTGCAGGGGCTTGGAGTTCATAACTTTTGGAACCTCCGTTATAAACAAATTGAATTGTGCGAAAACTATTGCACCTACAGCGCCCACTTTTGTCACACTTTTAAAGTATGAGATAACCTTCACCGTGTCATAGGTTTTATAAAATTTTAACAATAAATGCGATAGTTATAAACAAATTAAAAAATGGGCACTTTTCTTGTTTTTTGCAATAACTTTTTTGTTTATTAATCGATTTCAATTTAACAAGTCTCATTTTGTAGATAATTTTACTCCCTACAAGCTGTATGCAAGTCACTTTTCGCTAAAATTGATGGTTTTCCCTGCAAAGTGAAAAAACTGTTTTCCTCACTTATTTGTTTAAATAGAAAAGTTAGCTAATAAAAGTTTTTGACTCACGAGATGAGAGATGTCTTGTATTATGTTCCTTTAGACAATTTTACAATAATCTAGCGGATAGAACTTTTTTCGAGTAAAAAATTTAATTTGCTTGGTCTTATACCTACTTATCTGTATTTTATATTTCACGATTTTCTGGCAGAATTTAACAAGCAATCTAGCGCGCCTCGAATCAGCAGATATTTGGCAACACTGTGAGAAATTATTCACTTCGTGACCTGCAACTTGTGCAGAAATATTTGTCTTGAAATGTGGACTATGAAAAATTACATTCGAAATATTATATTAATTGAAAAAAAACCGTACCTCATCAGGGATCGAACCCCGAACCTTTAGATTAGTAGGACAACGCGTAACGCTTTAAGCCACGAGACCACATCTATTTAATTTCGATAACCTGGCTTAATAACTTAACGTTGTGCCTCTTGTGATATAAACAATAATTATAATGAATATATTGGCAGACAGCTGGATACCAGTAGCAATATTATTGGCATATTTTGAAGAATTATCAAAAACAATAAAAAATAAATTGTTGCATATTAAAAAAGACCTATTTATCTGTCAGTTTAGAGAAAGTATAGTGCTGTAAAGTATTTAATGATTTATACATTCGTGAAAAAACTGTTTTCCTCACTTATTTGTTTAAATAGAAAAGTTAGCTAATAAAAGTTTTTGACTCGCGAGACGAGAGATGTTTTTTATTATGTTCCTTTAGAGAATTTTACAATAATCTCGCGGATAGGACTTTTTTCGAGTAAAAAATTAATTTGCTTGGTCTATGCCTGCATGTTGCAGTGCATTCCTGATCAAGCCTATAATGTGTGCGGATATTCCAGACACCGGTAGAGATCTTCGGGCCCTTTTTTGAATGCAGGGGTCAAGTAGCCAATTGTTGACTTTTCATTATTGGGCGCGGTCCCTCTAGCCGTGGGCTACGGATAGAATTTTCCACCCTCCGTGGATTTCCAATAGAAGGGCAGTAAAAGTGATCGAATCAATATTCGGCGACTCACTATAATACACATATAGGTGATGTAATGAAATCAAATCGTTGATTTATTTCTCCTACGACGACCTCACCGCCCACAAATTACTTGCCGGGAAAGGGTTTTCAATTAATTATTCTTGAATAGGTAGGATACGAATGAAACACGTTTTACGCAATTAATGTGTTATTTGATATTTATGTCGCTATGCGTCGGGAGTTCAGGGTCAGCTTAATTAACCGATCATTTTGGAACATGCCCCGAATCGTCCGTAAAGCGAATATGATATCACTTTTTAATTATATACAGCGGTTTTATGATGTTAATTTTAGACATAGCTTCTCCGTATTGAATTTGCTTAAACCCGCTTATTAATTTGATCGCGTTTGTAAACAAACCGGAAAGCTTACATTGACTGGCAACTGAATAGGCTTAATTAATACCACGTACTATATTTTTCACCCCATACCGGATTAAGCGCTAGGAAAAAAATTAGTTCGGTTCTCCAAACATAGGGGGATCGATCGCAGCCATTTGCGTGATTGAAAATTTACCGTTTTCGAAAAAAAATCCAAAAATCCTCAAATTTTGACCTTTGACCACGAATAACTTTTTTAGCACACATGGGATCGATGGGGACTTTTGACACTTTATTTCTAATGGTGTACCCAAGGTCTCCACACACCAAAATTTAGCTGTGTCGGAATTTTCGTTATTTGAAATGTCTATTTTGACCGGGCTATAAACCCCATATTCTTGAGACGAATATTTTATGAACCAGCCCGCATTTGTTTTATTGCTTTGTTTCCCGTCGGTACAAAGCGAAACGTCCCTTTTAATTTCACGTAACTCCCCGGGGACCATTAATAGGACGACTGGGATCATTTACCTACCTGATGCTAATGGTTTGCGGTTGGTAAATGGGCAAAGTGGATTAACGACAGCACTTTCCGTTTTTGGGACTTGAGGAGCCAAATTTACAAGCAGTAATATAATGGGTGTTTTTTTAACCTGAAACTTTCAAATATCTCGAGAAATAAGCGCCCTACGAAAAAAATGTCAATAATCAAAATTTAATCATTCCGCTTATTATTGCCCAGATTATATTAAATTGTGTAAAAAATGTCCTACTCTTTTCTAAAAAAATATACGGGGTGTCCGGGAAAATGTGGGAAATCTCTCGGGTGCAGATAGAATATGAAAAAATAAGATGGCAAGTTCCTATACAATTTTTTCGTACAGAAAAAAAAATAGGAATCATGGCCTTTTTATTAAAAATAAAACATGAATTCGTTTATTATTCTTTTTCTCGTAAACAGTTCATTTTATCGACAATCAACGAGAGGACCTTCTTTTAGTCTAAGGTTGAAGCTACCCAGATTTATTATTTTAAAGCCTTTATCATACAGGGTGTCAAAAATTTAGGTATTAAGTTGTAAAGCTCAGCCCACCCCTGATAAACTAAAAAAACTAAATATGTTTCAAGGATACTTATTAATAACATCAGAAATGATAATTTTTCTATGCAAATAAAAAAAAACGTGGGCTTAATTTTTATTGCAAAAAAGTATAAAAAAATAGCAAAAAAAATATTTTTTTTCTTGGATTTCTCGTCGACAACTTAGCAACTATTCATTCATTCATTCATTCAACTTTATTTGAATAATACCTAAGATCTTCATACTATTCAACTTCTTAGTGCATAAAATCATCACACCACATTTCATCCAATTCGGTTCGATAGTTTTTACATAATAATTGTTTAATTTTTTTTTTTAATTAAAGAAGTTTCAAAATCAAATTTCTAGAAATCTAAAGCATTTGATTACTTGAACATTTTACCACAAAAAGAAGAGCTCTCAAGCTTTAAAATGCTTTTTGAAAAATTCAAATCGGACGATTAGGTGAGCCGTGGTGATTGTTTAAACATTTTCGCAATTTTCACGCTTATAAACAATTGCAATAATTTAATGTTTTTTTAAATTTTTTTTTATTTTAAAATATGGTTTGAAAGTACTCGGAAAGACGAGGATTTTAAAAAAAAACCTGATGATCCGCCCATTATTTTCGGAGTTATAGCCCGTTAAAGTTAACTCTTATTTACAGCAAAACTATAAGGGCTGTTTTTTGAACCAATAAGTTTGTTATTCCGAGTACTTTCCAGATATAAATTTTCAAAATTTGCAAATCACGGGCGTCCCATTTAAACTGTCACTCAAATATATTCAAGACCGCGTGAAATCAATGAGGTATCAGTGGTGGGGGGAGCAAACACACAGCTACTCCGATCTAAATTCTCGAGTTCAAAACTACGACGCTCGGAAAAATTTCACTTATCTCAGCTTCAATGAACCAATTTCGACAATTTTTTTTTAACCGATGTCTCGCAACTTAAAAAATTCAATTATCATATTTTCAACTACCTTTTAATTAATTATTGGACTTTTGACATGCCGATAAACTTATTTACCATGGCCAAAATAAAATAAAAAATAAATTTTGAAGTTTAACACCCTGTATCTTTTTAACTAGGCGTCCTAAATAAAAACTTAGGAAATATTCTTCTTAAAATTCATCAAAGAATACGAGGTTTCATTTTTGGTCACCATTTGTGAATCACCCTGTATATCTATTAGGGAAAGAAAGTGTTTTCACGCTCGTCAGTTTTGAATTATGGTTTTAACTGCTCTGTAGGAATTTACCGGATGTAATTTAGGCGTGATAAAAGTACATTATCACTTTAGGATCAAATCAGCGCGTATGGGAACAAATGCGTGCGACTACCCTATAACACCCGGCTTTCCTGGCTTCCGCCGATAAAGCCTGATAAATCTAGGTAAACCTCCTTGTTGTCTGATAGTATTTTCAAACACAATACGTAATCCCAGGACGAGCAGCCGAAATCTTCATCGGTATTGGAATTGGGAGACGTAGGATAATACCTATTTGAGAAAATAACCAATACAAGATGATGCATGACGTAAACTAGAAAGTTAAGGTTGTTTCCGAAGCACGGGATATGTCTGAATATTTTTCTATTCCTATTAATTATCAAGTGAAACATCCAATTACATAAAACAAATATTGATTAGAAGTAATTAGTTCGAAACCAGTCTATTCAATGCTGGGCGGAATATGTATTTCGCAGTGTCGTTCTCACAATAATATCGTTAGTTACAACAAACAATATTATATTACCTGTATTACCGCGATGTTTTTTTTTTGGCTTGTTTTATAACAGGCGGACAAAGCCAGTCTTCAAAGACTACATGAACAATTTACAACAAGATACAACGGTGCAGCAACAAATCGACCGTTGCATCCCACGTACAAATCGATACACATATTCCTCCAATCGATTTTCATGTAACAGCATACCTATTTAATGTTCGGAAAACTCGCATGTGATTCGCACGTTTGCACTTCACGTCCGTTATTGTAACAGGGAACCCCTTCCAGGGCGCTATTTATAATTTTTTTCTTTGCCGAACGCTCAACTGTTTCCTCACATAATAACGCGACTTTAAAAGATTTATTACCGAGAGCGGGCGGGGGTGTTTACTCTACATTTAGGCGGAGGCGCCCGTATAAATTTTAATGTACACGTGAAAAATTTGGCGGTTTTAATAAATAATGCGATGAAGCAAGAAAAGTGAAAAGTTAATGGCGTTTACAGTTTATTTACAACATCGGTTTTCGTACGTATCGTCCTCATTATTACAAAGCGGCGTGTTTTGAAATAAAATTGTATATACCTACTAGTCACAAAAATAAAGGATAACGGGCAATAATTTGTTTTTTTGTAATCCCGGTTCTTAGTTTGATTCATCCTCTTGAATTTGAGCTGTTCAAGATATTTGCATGATGATGAGTTATACTCGTTCAAAGCAAAAATTACCTTTTTGACTTTGATAATAACTCGGAAACTATAGACCGGTCAAAATGGACATTTCAACTAACGAAAATTAGTTAGAACGCACCAAAGACCGTCTCTTATAATATTAAAATTGCAGACATGTTCGCCTGATTTTTTCCAGGACTGTAATTCCTGGTTATAATTTACACCACAACATGTCACAGGCATTGAATATGAGAGTCTCATTTTCTATTAAAATATGCGTGGCATTTCAGCTCTATATGTATAGAGCCAGCTGTATCAAAAGTTCATTTCTATGGACAGAAGTCATCCTGGCTTTTTATCTTTGACTGGGTTTAATATATTATTCGGTAGTGAAGCAGCTGTATAGACGTAAAATAAATGAGCAGACTCCATTTGTCATTAAAACTTATCTTAGTACCCAGTTACTTGTTTACGGACTTCGTTCCTGGAAATAGAACTGTTAATAAAAAACGTTACCGCGGTTTTACTTAATTAAGATAATTTAAAAGCTGTTGTAGCTTAAATTATTCTCGAATTCTACATCAAAATGTACTGGCAGCAGCGGAGTGTGAATGAAAATTTATTAATTTAGTCCAATTTCAAAGTCTCTTGTCACCCGTTGCAATTTTCCAGTTCAATAAATCCGTGACAAGTACTGTACTGTATGAAACAGAGAAATTATAAATCTTAACAAATCGTCAGTAGGAATATATTTTAATTTTTTCTCCGGTGCTTCGATATAAAGCTTTTTTTTTATTCATCTAATTATCTTTTTAACAAAACTGATTAATTTTTGTTATAAATTATATGCATAAAAACGAAAACATGGATCACTTGCTTAGGAATAGAAATTAAAACTTACGTATATGAGAGTATTTTTCGTTGTCATTGAGGGTCTTGAATATCGTTATCCTTTTCGATCCCGTCAATTCCAGGTCCTGCGAATGATCCTTGGACTTTTTTGAAGCGGTGCTCTGAAAAAATAAATACCTATTAGATAAATATTTTTATCCACAATCACCTTATAATCGGACTTTTATCCACACATATGAACCGTCTACAGTGATACTTTATCCACTAGTCTAGTGGAATAAAGTAACTTTATTTCACTAGCAGAATAATGAAAAAATAATAAACCTATAACAAATCAAATTTAATTTATTTACTTATTAACATTAACATTTACATTTATAGTAATAGACATTTCGTTTTTTGTTTTACCACATTTAACTTCCTTTCCGTTAATAACAACACTTATAGCATTGTTGCCATCATTTTTGGGACACATAACATCTGCCGAGGTTTGTGAAGAATTTGACAAGTTACGCATGTCTCTTCTTCTAAGGAATATCAAGTTTGTTAGATATAGACTCCTCAGCATGACTTTCTGCTACTGAGGAGCTCTTCCATCCACCATGCCGTTTGATGGTTGTAAGATCAGCACCTTTATTGGCCAATAAAGTTGTTGAAGTGCGCCTCATATACAATGGCCAGTATATGCTTCTGGATTTGCGTTATTCAGGAATGAAGCAACTATTGAGGGTACCTTCGCCACTAATTTTCAAATTTGTCAATTCGCAGCATCGACACTATGTACCTAACAACATGTACAAGATAAAGAGATATTACTTTAATCATTAAATATTCTTTAGGTATCGCAAGGCCCATGTCAAATTTCTTTAATATGTGCTCTTTCCAATACTACAGGTTTTTTGCTTTGTATCATCTCGGTTTACTCTTCAAATAAGCAGTAAGCTTGTTATATTTTCCAATATCTATATTTTTGTAGACCTTTATAGTAGCCTTCAACATCGAATACTTCGACCACATAGATGAAATATCATAGTTTTTCTTCAAATTTAAAAAATACGATAGCATGACTTCTTCATTTATTGTCATTATTCTCCGTTTTTCCTCCATTCGTTAAATTCGGCGAACACTTTTTCGTAATATTCCCTGGATTTCGCTGGCAATAAATGGAAAATTGCTTCTTGAGCTTCTTTGAAAACAGCCACAGGAACACAATTACTTTCTTCCATTTTTACCAAATTCAGATAGAACTGTTTATTATTCCAATAATTCTGACTCCACAAATATTATTGTGATGTGATTATGGATAAAACGTTGTATTGCATTCGTGTTTTAATTGCCTTTTATCCACTTAAGAATATTAAACGCGAGAATTACGATTCGTTTAATTGCAAATAGTAGTAGAGCATAGCCATCGCTTCTCCATTGCAGTGTATTTTGGATTATTCTTGTTAGATATAGTTCTCAAGTGGTCGGATGTAGTTGATAATGAAATTCCCGGATTTATTTCGAAATTTCGGGTACGCAAATTACCTTTCCTGTTAAAGCATTTAATCCATTAACCTGACTCAAATACTGTCATCTGGAATATTCCCTACTAATTCTACTTTTTCGAGGGGTTTAATCAAATGAACGACAAATTACATTCTAAACTTGTTTCTCGGAGGCGGTACTTATTTGAACAGTTGTCGCCCCATCTTCATCGAGTTTTATCGGCTCTTTGATACTGTTTAGAACTAGAACTGGGAAATGTATGCATGAAACAGAATTGTTTTTTGGTAAAACAGGTCGTTCGATGTTTGTTAATTAATAAAAATGTGGCATCGGCATACGATGTGGAAAAAATATTTAGAGGAACTACAGCGAAATGAAATATTTGCGGACGTGCTGAAACTTTTAACAAATATTTGAACTAATTCGCTCACAATTTGCATGAACCTGAGCCGGGGAGTCATGTTTCATATAATATTAATATTTCGCTGCCATGGAAAATGTAATATAAGTTATTGGAAAACTTTGCAAAAGACTATGTGCAATATTCATCTAAAATTTCACGCTACTGTTATCGTATAACTAAAACTGCAATAGTTTCAAATGAATATTCATGAAACCAATTCACCCGAACAGAAAGATTTTTCCGTCTCAAAAAGCTAAAAGAAAAACAATCGACATAATTTTAATACCACCGTCTTACAGCTGGGCTTGAGTAAATTTATAGCAAGATCCTGGATCGTCTTGCGTAAATTATTAAATATTAAGCCTTTATTACGTTGACGGAAACCTATAGCAGCGGGGTCCCAACTCTCGCTTCAATTCATAATTACCTCTACAGCAAACATTAATAATATAACTGCAATCGATTTCTTGTCAACTCTGATTTTAACATGAGACTTCGCACGAGTTAATATAATTTAAGAGATTACAACTATGTCGCTCCCCACAGTCCCTACCCAAAGAAACTATTATTGAGAACGCATACGCGTAAGATTTCTACTAGTTTACTAACAACTATCGCCTACTCCTACTACCGAGTAGAATATCCATTTCAAGGAGGTACGATGTGTTCTCGAAGTAAAGTATCGTGTATTTATGGAAATATATGACGGTTTTGACAACGAGAAAAACTGCAACTACAGTCTTGCCAGCATCCACATCGGCTATGAATTGTTCACCTGCTCGTGGATAAGCCAATGTCGGTGGTAAACATGAGCTTATTTAAGTTTTTCAAATGCCTGTTGACATTTCCAGTCGTAATCAGTAAATATTAATATCTTCAAGTTTGGAAACTGTCATGGAAACTCTATGACATTTCAACACATTCAATTATCTTGCGATCTACGTGATTTGGAAACTTTGGAAACTTATTTTTCGATTCGTTAGTGTAACGGAGATCACCAGATTGGAAATTTGTTTCTCTTGAAACAATTTAAAAGCTTTCAAGGTCGAATAACTAAATTAAATTTGTAATTGAATCTGATACAAATTAGTCGGATGTTGATGCTAGAAGTTTTCAGTCCTTCGTGATTGTTATTTCCTTGTCGTCGAAATGCCACATCTACCTTTAGGAATGTTTCGTATCAGAACGAAATACAAAATATTTTCAACGCCCACTTGGCGAATACGGATTATAGATCCACTGGATCAAAGCAACCGTGACTGTAACATAATGATAATTAATGTGTTTTACCTGTTTTACTTAAGATTAACATTTTCCGCCTTATAAAAGTTTCCTTACGTCCATCAATCAATATGTCCGCAAACACAATTCTTTACGCGGAAGAGGCGATTCTTCTCCTTTTTTTCATCAACCCAGAATGTTAATATTTTATCGTGAAACAAAATTTTCTTCCATAGTCCGTTTTTTTCGTCGTTCTGAGTTGATCCTGCAAATAGCCACATGTCATAATATAAATTAGTAAATCCTAAATTGTTTGTCTTTGTAGAAAACACATTCCTGTGGGAATAACACCTCTAAAATAAAGTAAAAACAGTATCTGTTCATGATACTACACATAAGTATACGATTTTTTGCTTGTTGTGTTATTCAGACAATTTTTGTACGACAAGCAAGGTCAAATAAATCTGTCTCTAGAGGAATGGTATGCGTCCTCTGTGTAAAAAGTTCTAGTAATTTATCCGTAGAAAATATCTCTGGAGAAATAACCCTCAAAAAAAAATTCATCTACCTTGGATGTTATTTATATAAATTTATATGCATGCTCGTGAAACTCGGGCAGACGCACAGACGGTAAGTTGTGTTGATGGCGAATCTTCAAAAGCTTATTGCTTTTTAAATTGATATTAAGTACTTTTTTGTCGTACCTATCTACTAGGCTTTATTCAACCGTCTAATGCGACAACTACGTAATAGAACTTTATGAAATGCAGCTTGTAGAATGAAAATTACTTTTTTTCCAGTTGTTACCAATAAACAGAAGAAAGGAAGGCGCAAAAAGCCGAAGTGATTTTACTTTAATGCTTTAAAGACGTTATAAATGTTATGAATGCAGACTATAAAAAGATTTTTCCTCTTTGGGCGCTGTAATAGAGGAATATTAAGCGTCTAAATGGCGAGAAAATGCGTCGCGTTTTAACTGCGAATTTAATTCTTTTATTAGTGCCTGCAATTTAAAAAATTTGTAAGGGGAGACCTTCGCGTTTTAGGCTGCTACAAATTACAGAAGCCGTTTTTTTCTGACTCCTCAAATAGTACGTGTCTGTACACGTTTGCAAAATTAAGTCATTAGTTCAAGCCCTACGCATTTTTTTTATCGGTCTTCAATTAATTCGACATCACTCACCGGTTTCATTAAACGGATTGGCTTTTCCGTAACGCTACCTTTTTTATACTATACATAATTGGACCTGGAAAATACGGATTTGTTCGATGTGTACGAGTATTATTACACCTACGGGCGATGGAAAATGACAGATGAACTACGACCTGACATGTTAACCCTTGTTTACAGTCGCCCCTTTGACAAGGTGTAGGGCGGTGAAAAATATATTGCGAGCGACACCCATATCTATTTTAAATCAGAAGAAAGGGCATGAATTGAGTCAAATAATCTGTCGCCCTGACTTACACTAAAAGAAATTGTCACCCTTTTGAAGAATGCCGTTCAAAACACAACAGGTTTTGAAATGTATCATTTTTTACAATGTTTTGTATTTCAAATTGAGCATTCATTTTATTAAGACAGCCATAGAGAAAAAAACATACGTAGGTATTACCCTTTTCGTGAACTTCCCATGAAAAACCATTGCTTTAAATAGTTTGTTATATTATCCCGTTGAAAGACAGCACCTATTTCAGGAACACCTTGTATATTCTGAAAATGTTACTTAAAACGTTTTACTACAATACTGTGCTTTTATTTAAAATTTTTAAAACAATATATTGAGGCAGATATGACCTTGATATGCGGAGTTAATAGTTTTTTGTTAAAGTTTTTAATACATTTTTTTTTTCTGTGTAGTTATTTACATCACAGGGTGTCACTGACGAAAGTATATAGATTTCAAAGAAACAAATAAATGTAAGCAAAAAGTATACGGACGCTCAATTTTTTTGAAAACAAAGACATAATAATCCAACCAAAATACACTTGGAGAAAAATTGTTACCTAGACTTTTATAAGTGGAAATGGTAAAAGAGCTTATAATAAACCTGAAAAAAGTAAATGCGTGAGCAGGGGCGGCGGAGGGTTGATTTGGGGGGTTGAAAAGTTATGAAAAATTGTATCATTGGGATTTCTAGCGAAAGTTGACATCAAACAAAAAAGTATTCAATACAAAAGTTGTGGATCATACAAAAATCTACAACTTTTATAGAGGTCACTTTTTAACGTAACCTCAACATTTTTTTTCTGATTTTTCGTTTTTTATTTCTCATTTCCGCAAAAATAATTTAATTTTGACGAAACTTGGTGAAAGTATACCTTTCTCTGTCTTAAATAACCTCAAAATTTTTTAGATAAAGAAATCAAGAAGTTTCTGATATGTTCATTTTTTCGGCCTGAAACACTTTTTTTTTCAAACAAAAATTACTTAAAAAAATCATCTTACAGAGTTTTGCCGATAATCATTTTCTTCGTTTTAGCATATACTTTGGTTATTTTGGTTAAATAAACTTTAGATTTTGACATAAAAATAGCAGCGACGCATTTAAAAAAATTAACCCGATGATGGCCCCTCGAAGACGAAACGTCGGATTGCAAAGATGTTGACGCCATTGTATAGAGCGAAAAAGTGGCATTGTAAATATGTAATTTATTTTAAAATTCGTTTTCAAATAAATCCAGAAAAAATTAAACAATTTTGCAAAATTTCGGGTTTTTCCGGATATCTCCGGAACTACCCGGAATTTTAAAACTTTCTAAACAGCATATTGTTAGGTATAAAAAAACACAACTTTTTTCTAATCTGAGCCACCCCGTATCTCTTACCGTTTCCTAAAACCTAATGCCTATCCCACCCTTATCTTGGACACACTGTATATCTATGAATTAATCAAACTTTAAAAAAAATAAGTACACTAATCGATCCTACGGAAAAGAAAATATTATTTATTTTATTTATTCACTATTCGACTTATGTTTATAGTAATATTGTACAAAAATAGTTTTGGGTGAAACAATGAGACAGTTTTTTTTGTATTTTTTCCGTACAATTGAATGGTGTAATCAGTTTTTGATTTTTTTTAAATTTAAACAAATTATCAACAATTACTGTCATTTTTTACTTTTTTGAATTTTTGAGCATGTTTTTGAACTGATTACAATTTTTTTTATTTCACCAAAAAGTTTATGTCAAAACGAAAAAATTTATTACCGGCGGAACTCTGTACGATGATTTTTTTAAGTAGAAGTTTTCTTTGAAAAAAAAGTGTTTCAGGCCGAAAAAAATGAATAGCTCAGAAACTTCTTGATTTTTTTATCTAAAAAAATTTGAGGTTATTTAAGACAGAGAAAGGTATACTTTCACCAAGTTTCGTCAAAATTAAATTATTTTTGCGGAAATGAGAAATAAAAAACGAAAAATCAGAAAAAAAACTGTTTTTCGCATTTTCCGCACATATAAAAGTCCAGATAACAATTTTCTTTTTTTTCCCTCTAAATGATTTATTTTGATCAGTCTATAAAGTTAGCAAATAGAAATAACATAAATTAAACTTAAAAACTACGTAAATATAGTTTAATCATTGTTATACTTAGTATGAATAAATAAAAAACAAGTAAAAATTACGTTTAAATTTTGTAAATTAACATTTAGATTTTAAATTTATAAATTAATATTAACCTTATTTGGATTACTTGCTTTCATTGATTTTTTGGGCAAACAAGTAGAAAACAAAAGCTAGAATTTTAACAAAAAGAAATAACTAAATCTGAAGAAGATTAATACACAAAACAGTAACAAACACAAAGAATTAACTAAATCTACTAATGCATATAAAAATAATAAAACAAACATAAATTAAATTTAAACAGGGCGGTCCAGATTTTAATAGTCAAACTTCGAGAACTACAGAACTAGGAGAAATATTTGAAAAAAAGTTTATACCAAATTTGGATAAATTTGATTAAGGGATTTTCCAGATATCTAAAAAAAATTGTTTTACTTTTGTTAATTTCAACGTCCTGTATCTCACGAATGGTGGCTTTCTGCGCCTATGTTCACAGAGCAAAGTGATGTTAATTTTTGTTGTTTAGTACTTTCCCCAAGTGCGTCTATTAAAATCTGGACCACCCTGTATAAACAATTTAACATCGTTATAGAATGAATGAAGTAAAAAATAATGAATAAAAAGAAATAATTTTGTTTTAATTCAGCAAACTGATATTATCATGGTCACTAAAATTAACATGAACCTTACTTGGGTGACTTGCTTTCATTGATTTTTTAAACAAATTAGTGGAATTATGTAGCAACTGTTGTTTAAATTCAACCGGGATCAAATCAGGAAGTCTAGGAGGTTACTGCTATCAGCCCTACTTATATCGTTATATTATTTGATTGTATACGATCGAATATGTGACGAATTCCACATTTCTTCGTACCTGTGACATTATTACCTGAGAATTGGAGTAGAGCTCAGTCTTCTCCGGTGTGAACATCTCGTCCAAGACTCCCTCGAACTGCAGCTTTTTCCTGAACCGGAACAAGCTCCTGGCTATCATGGCGTTCATGCCCACGATGAGGACCACCGGCATCACCAGGGTGATGATGGTGTCCACCGAGTTGATGATTTTGGCGAAGTCCTTGAAGTCGGGCAGTAATTGACATTCTTCGTTGACTATTCCCGCTATCCAGAACACATACGTGTAGGAAACCACCGCCACTCCCGTCAGGCTGAACACTATTGTCTTAGCTCTGGACACGGTGCAGATGTAGGGCCTTCGAAGGGGGTACTGGACAGCTATGAATCTCTCCACGGTAAATGCTACGATCAGCCATACGCTTAGGAAGGCGCACACGTACGTCAGGTAGACGAAGAACTGGCAAAACCCTTGCACGTGGTACAGATCGAAAATCCCCTTGGAACTGCAGTACACTATGAAGGTGCACAGCAGGTATCCCGTGTCGGCCACCGCCAAAGCCGCCAGGTAATAGCTGGAGCTTCTTAGCTTCAGGTGAGTGGTCAGCAACACCAGGCACGACAGGAGGTTTCCAATGAACCCCACCGCTATGATAATGGGGATGTAGTAGACGTGGAGGATCTCCAAGTACTTGGAGAAGGTAATTAAGACTTGGGAGCAGTTGTTGTTGACCTCCAAAGGGCAACAGCAGCAGTCGAAGGAGACGTTGAACTTGTCGTTGTAGTCCTCGGTGGCGAGCAGGTTCCTCAGGCCCGTCGGATTCGCTCCCGTCAGGGACATCTTCAACAGGTCGTTGTCGCGTGTTCGGGTGCTCTTCGCGCTTCCGCTGAAAGTTCGGTTTGTTGCGGAGTCGCGCCGCTTACTGACGGGATTCCGTTGCGGGATCTTGGGGGTGGCCACGCGGGCGCAAGCGTTACGCGGGAAGAAAAACTCTGTTAGGGGGTCGTCCACGGAAAATATTATTATGTTGGAAATGTATACAGGTGTCTCGATTTCCTGCTATTATTTTCTTTCGTGAAGACGGACTTTTCTGTTACAGTGCTACGAGATCCTGAAGAACGCGATGACGGCCCTAAAGGGCAAGCCCCAGCCCAGCGGGTATCCCTTTATGCCGGTGCACACGTACGTGATGAATCCCAAGTCGATCACCATGGGGCAGCTCTACGGGGAGTTCGATTTGCAGACGCACGAGTGGTGAGTGACGTTTCGTTTAACGGACAATGGACACAGGTATTAAATGTGTCATCGTCTAAGTAGAATAGTTCCTACAAATCTCTGATGCGTCTTGAGATTGAATTTTTCACGCCATAGGCCGCGTTTTCATGTGTCGCAATACCTTCTGCGAATAGTCCAGGCGGTATCCGTCTTACAAAGGGTGTACTTGGGTAAAACGCATATGATCGGAGATTTTTGCTTTAACGGCTTCTAAATAACATCAGAAATGATAATTTTTCTATGCAAATAAAAAAAAACGTGGGCTTAATTGTTATTACAAAAAAGTATAAAAAAATAACAAAAAAAATCATTTTTTTCTTGGATTTCTCGTCGACAACTTAGCAACTATTCATTTTAGACAAAAATGGAAGAGGAAAAAAAGTTTTGTAATTAAATTTTGAACAAGATAGAGTTAGTTGCAATTCGAAAAAATAATTATTGTTGTTGCAAAAATCGGAAAAATCATTTAAAAAATTGCAAAAAATGCTAGTTTATTTGTCAATTTTTTTCAGACACTTGAATAATACCTAGGATCTTCATACTTTTCCCAATTAAACTTCTTAGTGCATAGAATCATCACACCAAATTTCATCCAATTCGGTTCGATAGTTTTTACATAATAATTGTTTAATTTTTTTTTTTTTTTTTAAATTAAAAAATTTTCAAAATCAAATTTCTAAAAATCTAAAGCCTTTGAATACTTGAAAATTTCACCACAAAAAGAAGAGCTCTCAAGCTTTAAAATGCTTTTTGAAAAATTCAAATCGGACGATTAGGTGAGCCGTGGTGATTGTTTAAACATTTTCGCAATTTTCACGCTTATAAACAATTGCAATAATTTAATGTTTTTTTATTTTTTTTAATTTTAAAATATGGTTTGAAAGTACTCGGAAAGACGAGTATTTAAAAAAAAACCTGATGATCCGCCCATTATTTTCGGAGTTATAGCCCGTTAAAGTTAACCCTTATTTACAGCAAAACTATAAGGGTATAAGGGCTGTTTTTTGAACTAATAGGTTTGTCATTCCGAGTACTTTCCAGATATAAATTTTCAAAATTTGCAATCACGGGCGTCCCATTTAAAATGTCACTCAAAGATATTCAAGACCGCGTGAAATCAATGAGGTATCAGTGGTGGGGGGAGCAAACACACAGCTACTCCGATCTGAATTCTCGAGTTCAAAACTGCGACGCTCGGAAAAATTTCACTTATCTCAGCTTCTAATGGACCAATTTCGATGATTTTTTTTTAAATCGATGTCTCGCAACTTAAAAAATTCAATTATCATATTTTCAACTACCTTTTATTATTAATTATTGGACTTTTGACATGCCGATAAACAGTTACTTTAAAAAATGATTAATTTATTATGTTTATTTATTTACTATGTTAATATTCACGACCAAAATTTTTGCATGTTGCACCAGGTAATACTAGTAAGTTTGTTTAAATATTATAAAATTGTTTAAACAATAATTATTTAAATAAACAACTGAAAATTGGTATTAATTTTTAGTTGTACGATAAATTTCTAAAAATCTTTCAAAAAAAAATAAATTGTGAATAATTATAATTTTAATTTTTTCGTTTACTTTTAAAATATTTATCTAAAATTTATTTTTTATTTATAAAAAAAAGTATAAGAATCTTTTGGATACTTAATTAATACCAACAACATGGTGCAACATGCAAAAATTTTGGTCGTGAAAATTAACATAGTAAATAAATAAACATAATAAATTAATCATTTTTTAAAGTAACTGTTTATCGGCATGTCAAAAGTCCAATAATTAATAATAAAATGTAGTTGAAAATATGATAATTGAATTTTTTAGTTGCGAGACATCGATTTAAAAAAAAATCATCGAAATTGGTCCATTAGACGCTGAGATAAGTGAAATTTTTCCGAGTGTCGCAATTTTGAACTCGAGAATTCAGATCGGAGTAGCTGTGTGTTTGCTCCCCCCACCACTGATACCTCATTGATTTCACGCGGTCTTGAATATCTTTGAGTGACATTTTAAATGGGACGCCCGTGATTGCAAATTTTGAAAATTTATATCTGGAAAGTACTCGGAATAACAAACCTATTGGTTCAAAAAACAGCCCTTATAATTTTGCTGTAAATAAGGGTTAACTTTAACGGGATATAACTCCGAAAATAATGGGAGGATCATCAGGTTTTTTTTTTAAATACTCGCCTTTCCGAGTACCTTCAAACCATATTTTAAAATTGAAAAAACATTAAATTATTGCAATTGTTTATAAGCGTGAAAATTGTGAAAATGTTTAAACAATCACCACGGCTCACCTAATCGTCCGAATTGAATTTTTCAAAAACCATTTTAAAGCTTGAGAGCTCTTCTTTTTGTGGTGAAATTTTCAAGTATTCAAAGGCTTTAGATTTTTAGAAATTTGATTTTGAAAATTCTTTAATTTAAAAAAAAATAAAAAAATTAAACAATTATTATGTAAAAACTATCGAACCGAATTGGATGAAATTTGGTGTGATGATTCTATGCACTAAGAAGTTTAATTGGAAAAAGTATGAAGATCCTAGGTATTATTCAAGTGTCTGAAAAAAATTTACAAATAAACTAGAATTTTTTGCAATTTTTTAAATGATTTTTCCGATTTTTGCAGCAACAAAAATTATTTTTTCGAATTGCTAATAACTCTGTCTTGATCAAAATTTAATTACAAAACTTTTTTTCCTCTTCCATTTTTGTCTAAAACGAATAGTTGCTAAGTTGTGGACGAGAAATCCAAGAAAAAAATGATTTTTTTTGCAATTTTTTTATTCTTTTTTGCAATAACAGTTAAGCCCACGTTTTTTTTTATTTGCATAGAAATATTATCATTTCTGATGTTATTTAGAAGACGTTAAAGCAAAAATCCCCGATCATATGCGTTTTACCCAACCCGAAACAAGTACCGCCTGGACTAGAACGACACGGTATCACAATGTTTTAATAATGTAATCTACAGGGTGTCCGGAAGCAAATGGACCGTACATCGAGGGTAGCTTCCTTGCTATTTCAAATCTGTTCAGAGAAATTTAATTTTTTCAAATTTCCTCACGCGGTACCTAGAAAATCTGACATTTTCTCTTATTTCGGCCAGTTGCAACAAAGATTTCTTTCATTATTTTCTTTATATTTCACAAATTTGAAACTACATATTTATTGCGGTAAATACTTACTGAAAACATAAGAACAAGTTATAAATTAATCAATTAATGGAGTTAATATGTACCAAATTATTATTCACATAAAATTCAATCAGGAACTTAATTAATGCCCTATTACTTTCACGTTCATTCAGCTCTCACTAATTGTAATATCAGCCCAAATTTAATAATGAACTTTGTTTAACTTATAGCGAAAACTATTTTGCCCTTGCCCTACGCCCCACACCATTCTAGACCCGTTATAACAACTCTCCAGCCATTCTATTCACAAAATAATTCATCAACTATGCATATGCAAAGCTCCGGCAGAGCATAGTAGATATTTCCTAAGCGCCAATTTTAATAACGTGAGCATTATTAGATGTCAAGTTCCAGTACTTTAAAGTTCATTCATAGTTTTAAGAGAAGCGAGGGGTCTAAAAACGGGTTCGCACTGAATTGTAGTTGAATAATTCATTTCGCTTTAGCCGGTTATGAAACTGCGTTGTTTTTGATGGAATGGGGTTATTATTATTTCAGTTTTATTTCTTGTTAGACCGGCAAATTGACTAATCAAAAGTGCGTTAGAAATAAAATTATGTTCATACAATTCGATTATATAGTAATAATGAACCTAGGTCTGGCGACGTGGCTATTTGCTTGCCTTAATATGAAATGCTTGGTAAGTTCGTCGAATGTGAACATCATATCGGATATACTTCATACTTCAGAACCCAAATAACTCCTTCCTATTCACGTTGACGTGACACGAATACAAAAAAATAATAACCTCTGAGCAGGGCCTATCAGTTCATTCTCGCGAAAGAGGTCAGCGACAAAAAAATATCCTATTTCTGTCCATTTCAATTTCTTCTCTCTCTCTTCAAGTAAAGAACATTATGGGTTCAATTCCAGTACAATAATTTGGAAAACAACGTCGCGTGATAAGACGTTTGAAACTTATCCTACTTCTAAGCATTTATCCAATATCTTCCTAACTTCCCTTGTAGGTTTAAACAACGTTTCTCTTGAAAGACTCTCGCAAACATGTCGAATCTTTGGCTTTAAATGCTCCGAACTTCTCGTGGGCGTCTTATATACTTGATTTTTAGGCTTTGAAGCCGATTCTACAGGCCCATTAATTCCAATCTACTTAGTTCCGAAAGCATTTTTTAAATAGTCCGTAACTCTTTTAACTTTATGTGGAGGAGCACCATCGTGTTCAATACATAAAGCATCATAAATGAATGGGCTAATTAAATGCATTCCAATAATGCCACACGAAACATTTATTCCATAATGGCCCTGATTTTGAATGGAATTAACTTAGTGTGGATTTTCAGTGGCCCAGTAATGCTCGTTTCTTTTATTTGGCTTGCCATTACTTATAAAACGACTCTCAACGGTCCAAAGAATGTGTTGCCTGTTATCTATTTCGAAATTAAGCATTCTTTGGGCTACATATTTGCCTTTTTTCAGCATGTACCCCACATTACATTCGAACTTTTCGGCAGTTGTCTGAATGTCTAACAATTAAAAATCTGGCCTTGAACTTTCAATGTATTGCCCGTCCCGAAAATATCGGGAGACAAAATTTAGGACGACCTTATAAAAAGCCTAAAGAGCTTTCGGAATATGTTTATCAAAGATCATTAATGGCCGATTCACCTGGATATTAAAAAAGCGGGACGAAGCAAACACCACTCGCTTTTTCCACTTTTTAATAATGTCGGAATATAATTTTTACACCGGCTGGGTTTTTGTAAACGACTCGAGGGGAGATAATTCGATTATTAAAAAAATTTTTTGTGTTCGCGAAGATTTTAAGAAAACAAAAGTTGGAATTTGCTCCAGTGTCCCGCCGTTCTAATCGTTTTTGAGTTCTATCGATTTTGTGAAAGTTTCTTTCAAGAACAAAACGCGTTAGTTTTTTTTTACCCATTTCCAAAGTACATTTCGTGAAATGATGTTTGCAACGAAAGCAGGCCCGTCCTCTACATCCATTTCGTTGTTAATGGAGCGAGATAAATCAGGGAAGTAATACTGAACTGAAAATATACTGTAGGCTTAAACTATTCCCTCGTACCTTTTTTTATACCTCCAACAGTCTCATTTGCCCCTAATTAATTAATTAGCTAATGGAACAGTTAATCCTGATTTATATCGTAACATCGGAGAATAAGTTTTACGCCAGATTTGCTAACAGTTTTAATTAAAAGGAGTATGTCAAAAGCTCGGCTTACTATACGTAGCCGTAAACGTTGATTCTCTGTGAAAAACGGTTAACGTTTTACTTAGGTACCTCTAATTGCGTTATATAAAAATAAAATTAGTAGTGTTTTAAAAAATTTGTGAACCATGTATACCTTGTAGGGGCATCCTATTGTAATTTATAGAATAGGAGGTTGTGACAAAAACACAGATGCCATTACAATCTAGCTTACCATGAGCTCAAATTGTATCCTACAATAGGACACATAATAAAATTAATTTTAAACCAAATTACTAACAATCTAGGACCGACGGTATACTCCCGTCGCTAGTACGGCTGGGCATCAACGCCGACGACAAGGACAAGCGCTGGTACATCTTCGACGGCCCCGTGGACGCGGTGTGGATAGAGAACATGAACACCGTGCTCGACGACAACAAGAAATTGTGTCTGAGCAGCGGGGAGATCATAAAGCTGCGGGAGGGCATGACGATGGTGTTCGAGGTGGCCGACCTGGCGGTGGCCTCTCCGGCGACGGTGTCCAGGTGCGGGATGGTGTACCTGGAGCCGGGGGTGCTGGGCCTGAGGCCGTTCATCACCTGCTGGGCCAAAAGGCTGCCCGAGGTAGATTCAAGGAGCGTTTGGATTCATTGACAATTCAACGGACTTATATCTTCTTTACAAGAAACCCTGAAATTCGAAAATTAAGTCCTCTGACCGGTATTTGTGTGCCCTTGTGAGTTTTTTCAAAATTCCAGTTAGTTCTAAGGTCTGGCTTTACTTGGTAGCTTTGGGAAAGGTTGTTGCTATCTTCCTCGAAGTGCAATAGCGAGTTCTTTACGTTGTATACTTCCACCATGGATCGGTGCACGCAGCAAATATAAATACCGGCAAGACGACTTAATCTCCTGTTCCAAAGTGTCTTCGGAGAGCGATATGTCTCTTGAAATGTCAATAAGTCTGAACCAGCTCCAGTCAGTTATACTGAATACCTTTTCAGTTAGCTAAACCCTACGCGGATGACTTTAAGAAGCTTTTCGATCACTACGTCTTACCGGCCATAGAGTTCGTAAGGAGTAGTTTGAAGGAGATACTGACGTCAGTGGATTCCGCTTTACTAATTTCGTTCTTGCGCCTCATGGACTTCAGGCTGGGGCCGCTGGCCGGCAGGGATAATAAGCCGCCTCCTTCAACGCAGTACCTGGCTTTGATACGTAAGTAGATTTCTGTCAGAAAGAACTGACACGATCACAAGGGTTTCGGAACGTGCGATAAGTTGTCCCGCAAACTTATTTTGTAGTCTTTCCGATCTCCAGTTGAAGAATGCGCGCGCGGGCAAACGGCGCACAAACACAGCCGCACCGGGCGACCGGCTATAAATTTCAGTTGTTGACAAATTGCCTAGCAGTGCAGTGCAACAATGCGGAATTTGGTGTGATTCGGGTAATTTTAATTTATTATAGGCATCTTCTATTTATTAATCATTCGTGTTATAATTGCGAAAGAAATTGAGAAATAAGGGGGATATTTTGTTTACTAATATTATTACAACATGGCATTTTGGAGACCTTTTGAAGCGGAACAAAACGAAATACCTCCAGACAATATTGAATTAGTAGAACCGGTTGTTGATGAAACAGATTTAGAATTTAAAAATAAAGATTTATACGTTCAACGTCAGCGTCTCATTTTAAATATTTATGATTGTTTAAATATGACGAGAGACGTAATGCGGCGATAAATTTATAATTTATATAAAAAAAATTGAGGACATAGGCAACTTGCAAATATCTTTTTAAATGTCTGGAAATATTAGAGATCTTTTCGAGGTTGTTAATTGATTCGCTGTCTCGCTTATTCGTGGCGCAAGTCGTGTTCCCGCTCGCACTAAATGACGTCACAAATTTGTATTTCCACGTCTATACACTTCCGTTGGAGCTTTCGGAACGTCATAACACCACTTTGACATCTTCCAGCGGGTCTCCTGACCCCGTGGGTGATATTCTCGTTAGTTTGGAGCATCGGGTGCACTTGCGACAATGACGGACGCATCCGATTCGACCAGTGGCTTAAGGACAAGATGGCGATAAAGAAGTCCTCCTTTCCCTCCGACGGTCTCGTGTACGACTACAAGTAAGTTACTTTTTGACACCTCTTGTATAGAGGATGAATGTGTATATATATATATTTTAACAGCGGTACAGTTTACTGCGTAGACCATAAAATAGCGATTTTCACAGTGAACAACAAATCCATGCTTGGCGTAATGGAAAAATTCTCGTAAACTTCTAGTAACTTCGCGGAAACTTTATTAAGTTTCGGAGTGGCATTCGTTCTGCCGTATTTAATTACATAAAAATCATTACTGGTTCTGTCCGCAGATTGCACGACGGGGGCTTTACAGATCCCACTTCTGACAACGAGCCGGCCCCGCCGACTTGGAGGAGCTGGCTGGAAAACATCGAGCAGTACAAGATCACTGCGGACATGAAATACTCCGGTAATGTAATTTTTAAAGACGCATACTCTGTTTTTAGCTTACACAAGGCGTATAATTTGTATGAATGTATTAAATTCAATGCCATTCCGACGGCGGCGCTGAATGGCCTGCCGCACACGTGCCCTCGTCTCCTTTTCATTCCCATTTCCTTTTGAAGACATAGAGATCCCCACCGTAAACAACATACGTAACGCCGAGCTAATGGGTATTATTCTTTACAACGAGAACAACGTGCTATGTATAGGACCGACGGGCACAGGGAAGACGCTCACCGTTATAGGGAAGCTGAGCAGGAATATGCACAAGAAATTCATCTGCGATTTCATGTGCTTCTCGGCCAGGACGACGGCCAACCAGACCCAGGTGAGCGTTAAAATTGGGAGATCCGGGGTTCTGGAATTTTTTTATTGCGAATTTTTTATTAAGCTCGAGCCGGTGGCTTGGCAGAATAAACCCGTATTTTATTTTCAATATCGGCGCTCTCTCACTCTCCACGTGGCGATTCCGAATATTGAAATCCGATTTTAGTACATATTAACGTTTTTGCGATAGTGTTTACATTAGTTTTTCAAGTGTCAAAAATGGCCTACGTGTATTATAGCAACCCGGAGTTGATGGATATCGTTTTAATTTATGGTGAAACAAGACAACATTTGTATTAGGTCGTAGACACTGTCAATTTCCTGATAAATATGCGGATTGACTTATGGAATTGGACTGGAATTCCATACGGGGTGTAACACCCTGTATAAAGTGTCAATAAATAACAGAATTACTTTGTTGTTAATCAAGTTTCACTAGAATTCCATAAAATAATATGAAAGTGGGTAAAGGCGACATCTCGGAAGCTTCAGAATTGGGTAGTTCCTTTACATGGACAATTCTGTCGTACGTGATTGTGTTGCTCGATTGGCAGTACTAGCAACGGCCAATAGTAGCAGCCTACTGCACCACACTGGACAATGTAATAAAAATACCCAGTACGCCAGCTGTAAGAATGGATTTTTTTATGCGGTTGATTTTCAAACCGTAAATCAGGAAAAAGCTTGTAAATTTATTAGTTTGAAGGACGAAACATGAATCGCCATATTTCTACAAGTAGGATCTTAAGTGTCAAACTGTAATTGCGTCTCTGATTTTTTTAACTGCTGTCCTTATGTAAACAACCGATGGAAACGATTTTTATTTTCCCCTACAAATTACTTCTGTAATTATTTCGGCTAAATAATTTGTTGGAACTCCTAATTTAGAAAACATCGCAATAAAAAAAAAGATGAAGGATCCGAGGATTCCTTTGAAAAGGAATTTAATAAATATTATCCAAACACACGAATCGTTTTCATTAATTTCAGCCTTCGCAAAAGATTCATTTCTTTGATCTGTGCCTGAAAACCTGATTTTCCCTCGTATATGTGTATCAGTACGGAAGATAGAAATGTTTTATTTAACGACATGCTCCAGGTCTTGCCAAAAATGTGAAAAGTTGAAAGTCGAATAGTTTTTTCGTGTTCGAATCGTAGGGGGTGGCAAATGCAGGAGACGGACAAATAATTTCTACGAATTTATTCATCTGCAAGATTTTTCTTAAATAGAAGCGGACCGGTCCTGGCTTGACGCGGAATGATGCGAATAACAGTGGGAAGAAAGTTAATGAGATTCTTATTATCACGCTGTCGGGAAATAGGACGTGAAAAGTCGGTCTGTTGATACGCGGGCAGAGTTAAGAAAATAAAAGCTATTTTGCACGGAGTCGCGGGGTGGGAGGGAGGGTGAAAGGGAGAGTAGGTGAATGTTTGCATTGTGTGTGGAATAAGCGAGTAATAAATAGTATAAAAACTTTGTGCGGCACTTTTATGGGTGTATTTAGGTATAGCCCAGTTACTGTAGCTGAAAATATAGTAATACCTCCGAATTTTTTATAACTGCATCGATTTTTCTCAAAATTTATCCCCCACTTCAAAACTTATATATGCGCTAGGTGTGCTTTTTGTTCTTAAGGGGTGAAAACCACCCCTTATTGGAAAAAAAGAAAAAATACAAATTTAAGTATTTTATGTAATCAAATCTTTTTTATTTGTGCAGTATGAGTCATTTCATGTGCTATCTAACATGGAACTTAATGTATCCCAAATTTTCAACCCCGAAAAACCTTTAAAAACCACCCCCTTGGATGAAAATAATATAAAAATTTTGTTTTCAACTTGAAACGTTTTAACCATGCATTTTTATCAACTTACAACTTTTCAACCCTTGAAAAATACCCCTTCTTTCGAAAAGAGTTCTTTGAAAGAGCAGAAACATTTTAAATGTGCATAAAGAAGTGTCTCGAAAAAGACAAATTTCAAAAAGTTGCAATTAAGTAGCCCTTTATAACTAACAAAGTCCCAAGGTCAGGCAAATGCCGCTCGGGAATTTGCTCTTTTTGCATTAATTTGAGCTTACTTTTGGGGTAATTAAAAAAAAAGAGAAATCACTCACGCCTCTTTGTTCCCAATAAAACTTTTTTTTATAATGTAAATTGTTAATTGGACTTACCGAACCGAGGCAATTTAAAAAAGGGTTAAACTTTTATCGATGAAATGAAAGTCGTCCAGCGGTTCAGCGCACAATGTTTAATCCTTAATTACTTCTCTAATACAAATCCAAAGAAAAGATCTGGGGGCGGGGGAGATACGCGCCGTCAGAATTAAAGTTAATTCGGACTGGAATTGATTGAAGGGGAAATATCGGGCGAATGAAGTAAACACGCATTGAAAGGTCTCAATTTTTAACACTGTTTCCAATGGATTTGAATAAGAATTATATGTACATGACATCTGCATTAAAGGGCCCCGCACTTTTCTTATGGGAAGTGGGTTTCGTCCAATTTTTTTGAAACTTCGCAGGTTGATAGTTCTTAACATGTAGATCAAAAGTCTCAATGGGCACAAAGCCCCAAATCCATCCCTCCCCCACCCAAAAAAACTGCTTCCAAGTAGCGGGGAGTTTACTTGTCGTTTTATGAAAAAAAGTTTCAAATAAAAGTTGTTTATTTCAATGAAATCTAAAAAAAACTATTCTTGTTTTTTTCGAAAAATCAATGTTTTAGCTTTAAAACGCCACCAAAGTTTAACACAGAGTATACGTATGATAGCTGTAGATATACACGTGTGTTAAGTTTAACAGCGTTTTACAGCTTGAATATTACTTTTTCGAAAAAATCACATAAAAACTTTTTTTTAGATTTAGTCAAAATAAATAAACCCACTTCCCATAAGAAAAGTGCGGGGTCCTTTAAAAAAAAAACACAATGTAGTAACCTTTCATTACTTTTTAACTGAAAGATGCCTCCGCCGTCATTCCTCGGTTCGTACGGGTTGAATGGAAACTTCAAAGAAGCAGAAGTAATGAATGTAATAATCAATTATCCCGAAGCTCGTTTTATCAGGGTCTTTTATGTTATACCCCCGTACTCTGTATTAAGCGACCCTCGTTAAAATAAATTGTATACTTTTGGTATCAGACCTTGAAAGAAGAGCAGCAAATGACTCTCAAGGGGAACGGTCTGATTTTTTATCGTGAAGTCGTTCATTATTTAAATTCTGTAAAAAAGGGTCGGCCTTAAATTGGTAAAAATTTGTACACCGCATTTGAGATAACTTAACAAAATTTATTAAAGCCGCAATCAGAGAGGCAAAAGTTCTGCAAAAAAAAAGCTGAAAAAATTGGAAATATTGGAGAAAAAAAAAGTTGTATTGGTGCTAAGATGACATAATCTTTTATAGATTGGGATTTTCCCGAGGTTTTAAAAGCGAAAATTTCTCCATTATTTCCCTAATCTTTTAGGGAAAAAAACGTTTTTTTCTCGAAGAATTTTTCCGCAAATTTAGCACCTCCAGCCATAATATATTTGTTTTACTTTAACCCTTATAGCCCGGTCACAATAGACATTTCAAATAACGAAAATTCCGACAGAGCTAAATTTTGGTGGAGACCTTGAGTACACCATTAGAAATAAAGTGTCAAATGTCCCCATCGATCCCATGTGTGTTAAAAAAGTTATTCGGGGTCAAAAGTCAAAATTTGAGGTTTTTTTGATTTTTTTCGAAAACGGTGAGTTTTAACTGCATGATAATTATTGATATTGGTTATTGACTTTAACTGTAGTTCTGCCTTCTTTTGACATTTTAATCTGATTCATACTCTTCAAAGTCGACTTCAACAGTCATGTCTTCTTCGGTTTCTTCTTCTTCTACTTCCTCTTCTTCTTGCTGGATGTTTATAAATTGTTCAAATGAAGATGAATCGGCTGTCTCTTCATCGAAATCACATGAATCTTCGTCTGTTGTATTCAACTGGACATTTGAGCAAGACTGGCTTTGGCAATTAGTACACGCTGGAGAACACTGTAACCCTACTCTTCTACAGCCACATTTAGCACTACAACCTTTTTTGCAATTGCAAAAAAATAGTGTTTAGGAGTTTTTCCGGAGCAGGTGGTAGTAAAGTTTGAATCGGTTCCAAAGTATTATCTGTTAATTTCCAACCTCAGTCCCTAGATAAATGATACTACCTCAGTCTTCTGGGTTCAGTTGATTGCCTAGCCATGTTTGAACTTGATAGTATACTCGATACAAGTGTTGATTAGCAGAAGCCGATGTTGGAGGAAGACAAGATAGTTGTACTTGTTTCTTGTTTCGTGTATTTTTTACAGAAGTTAAACATCTATATTTATCTATATAAAATTTTTTTGGAGCTCCATAAACAGCAAGGCGAAAGCGAATTCCTTTTGTGATTATTGTTTGAGGTGAAGAATCAATGTCTGCAATCAATCAAATCTTTTTTTCCAAATAATTTTAAAATACTGATGTTTTACCCCTTCTGAACATTGCTGATGTAGTATCGCAGCCGGTTATCGCATTTAAAAATAAGATATGGTTTTTGGCATTTTGGATAAGCAGATAAACTTTTTTGAAGAATATATTTCTGTTCGCTGTTGAGCTTTTCCAGGTTTTAAAAAGTATATAATTTTATCAATTGGAGTCCTTGCAGTGAGTAGTATTAATAAGTCAACATCTTCACCAACTACATTAGTTGTATTTGTTGCATGAAATTGTTCTATTGCTGTTTCAATTATAAGGACATCTGCGCCATTTTGACTAAGGGACTGAGTTTCTTTTGAGTGTATATTCTCAGAATAGTATAATTTATACATACAAGAGACACAAATAGGCATTTTTACATGCATTAAGACTATGTATATACGTGGCATATATGTGCATATCATGTAGAAAGTGACTTTTTCAACTTTTAGAATCGCGATATCTCAGGAATGGTGGTTCTTAGATAAAAAAGTATAAGGACCATTTTTGTGGATAATTTTCAGATCTATAATTTTTGTAAGGACTACTTTTTTGATAAAACTTACCGTTTTCGAAAAAAATCCAAAAAACCTCAAATTTTGACTTTTGACCCCGAATAACTTTTTTAGCACACATGGGATCGATGGGGACTTTTGACACTTTATTTTTAATGGTGTACCCAAGGTCTCCATCAAAATTTAGCTCTGCCGGAATTTTCGTCATTTGACCACTATTTTTATGACAAATTTGACCGGACTATTATTAGGATTTGATCGATTCGAAATTGGACAGAAGGAGGAAGGGTGTTTTTGGCCCTCCAGTTTTAAAGAGGCAAATATTTTTCATCGACGACTTCAACATGCCCGCTTTGGAGGTGTACGGGGCGCAGCCACCCATCGAGCTGATCAGGCAGTGGATGGACTTTGGCGGTATGATTGAGTCGAAAAAAAAAATTCCCACCTCAACTCGCGCTTGTATTTTTAACCAGGATGGTACGACAGGAAGAACATCGGCGAATTCAGGACCATAATCGACATCAACTTCGCCGCGGCGATGGGTCCCCCGGGAGGCGGAAGGAATCCCGTCACGGCGCGTCTCTTGAGGCACTTCCACTTCCTGACCTTCCTAGAAATGGAAGAGGACAGTACTGTAATTAATTCGATATTTATAACTCCTCCGAAAATCCAGGCGACGTGACGTTATTTTCCAGAGGAAGATCTTCGGCACCATCCTGCACTCGTGGATCTCCAGGGCTGGGGGTTTGGTGAATTACTACGAGGCAGTGCTCTCCTCTACGTTGGTCGTTTACGTCACGATTCTGAGGGAGCTCCTGCCGACTCCGGCCAAAACGCACTACACTTTCAACTTGAGGGACCTCAGTAAAATTTTCCAGGGTATTCTGATGTTTATTCCGGAGTCTCTGAAGGTACATAAATTCTCAACTGAATATACAGCGTGTTAGATGCTTGACGGGCCACCTACGCAAACCATTCGTGCTGTAGCAGCGAGATTTCCCATATTAAGCAAAGAGAAAAACTTCAAGGAAAAGTCACAAAAAATACTTTTTGATGCATATATCGCTCTAACACGCTGCATAGTAGCCTTTCCTTGGTTCTATTTCACCAAATATTCTTTTTGGTCATAGACCATGGAACTTTTGACATTTTTCTTCCCTTGTTATCTAAAAAATCCTGATAACTTCGAAACCCCAAATCCAGGACGTGAACGAACTGATCCGACTGTGGTACCACGAGTGCTGTCGCGTCTTCCAGGACCGCCTGGTGAACGACGAGGACAGGGACTGGTTCGACTCCCTGCTGAGAGACAAGATCCAGGAGCATTACGATGTGGACCCGGCGGAGGCCCTCGGAAAGGGCGCCATCCTGTTCGGCGACTTCCTGGACCCCACCCAGGACGCCGCCCCTTACATCCAGATCAAGGATTTCGCGAAACTAGAGGAATCATTGAACTTCTACCTGCAGGAGTACAACGCGCAGAGCACGAAACCCATGAAGCTGGTGCTGTTCTTGGACGCGATCTCGCACGTGTGCAGGATATCCAGGATCATCAGGCAGCCCATGGGCAACGCCCTTCTGCTGGGAATGGGGGGATCAGGTATGGAGCATCGTCGGTTGTATATATTGTTATAAATTTTTTTGAGGTGGTAATTTTCTTAGCTGTATTTATTTATTCTGCTTCGCTTCTTCTTTCAAATTAAAATAAAAATTATGTTCATTCATTTATTTTACTATTTATCCAAAATTTTTCAATCTTCTATAAATGGTTTTCCTTTATTGAATACATTTGTTTCTATTTTTATTATCAATCACACTTTCAATTTCGAATATATACTTTATTACATTATATTTCTTTAAATTTTGTTTGAAATTCATTTTTACGAAAATTTTTAATTGATCATATACTAATTTTTCTTTATTTTATCTTTTCTTAAAATATACTCTATATACTCTGTTATATGTGCACTCGACAGATTTGTCCTACGGAAAAAATGTAAACAACTATTTTTTTGAAACATTTAGTATATTGTATCGATTTTGTAGTACGAGTTAGAAATAGTGGTACACAAAAAACACTCAGACACGGTCCAATTCCAGATATTGTATTGCTGAACACCTTAGTACCTCGTGTTACCCGCCGCGCCGTTGTCACATTGCTCGATACGAATTTTATCGAATTTTAAATTTATTACAGGGTTCGGAGTGACAGGGAAAACCAGGAAAACCTGGAAAAGTCAGGGAAATATAAAATCTTTCTAAAAGTCAGGGAAAAGTCAGGGAAAAAACAAATTTTTACGAAATGTCAGGGAAATTTAGCTTTCTTCTGGAATATAGGGCCGCAATTTTTTTCAAAGAAACATTTAATTATGTTTCGAATTTCATTCATAAAAATAGTTGAGGCCAGACCTGTTGTGCGAGGTCATATTGGGCGAGTCTGACTCTGGATACAGTGCCTGTCTTGTAATATGGCCTTGAAGACGCACTTCCATTGGTCGTATGAGTTGTATTATTAAACAGTAGACCAACCACAAACCACATATATTTCCCACTCTTTCAAACAATTTTAGAATTTGAGAAAGACAAAACAATTTGCATTTGCAATTAGGTCCATCACGGAATAAGAAACGGTTTTTTACGCCCGTTTTTTTTTTAAAAGTTAGAAGAAATATGTGCATCTTTTTATTTTTGCAAATATCATTACATTCTCGTCTCGTCAGTGCTATCGGCCGGACAGTTCTGTCTTTTTGGAAGTGTGTTGCAGTTGCATTGAGTTGCATTTTTTTGTTTGCAGACAAATATTTACAGCGGTTTTTGTTTATGTTGAATTGTTATTATTTAACGAAAATACTATAAGTAGTTAGCTGTTCTGTAATAGTCAAATAAGTAAGTATTTACATTAAAATTAATTAATTAAAATTTTACATTTGATTGTTGATTCTAGATAATCTAGGTATGGCAAAAAAGACAATATTTAATGATGATTGGATAAATCCACTCGTGCATAAAGAATGGGCTAATATATTTCAGTCATTAAAGGACGATCCGTTTTCTGCTTTTTGCATCATTTGTAAAAAGAAATTTGCTTTAAGCAATATGGGTAAGCAAGCTCTACACAGCCACGATAAGAGTACAGGTCACAGGAAAAAAATTGGGGCTAAACAAGGAAGCAAGGATGTTTCTGAAATGTTGAAATCATTTTGTGTATCTAAGGAGACGAGTGATGTTGGTAGTGAAGTTGATAAGCTTAATACGGAGTCTGTAGGAGAAAATAATAAAGACGTTCAGAGGCAGTCTATGTTACAAAATGCATTTTGTGATCCAGAAAAGGTTTTGGAAGCAGAAATTATGTGGGCTTTGTACAGTGTTGAAAGTCATGAATCCTTAAATTCAGTGAACAAAACTGTACCCGTCTTACAAAAAATGTTTAAAGACAGTTTAACAGCCCAACGCATGAAACTTTCCTCAAAGAAACTGTCCTACTATATAACATTTGGCCTGGCTCCTTACTTTGAAGAGCAGTTACAGGATGAATTGAGCAGTTGTGAATTTTATGTTGCATGTTTTGATGAATCATTAAATAGAATTTCACAACGAAGCCAAATGGACATATGCATCCGGTATTGGAGCACTACTGAAAATGTTGTAAAAACAAGGTAGATACCTATTTTCTTTTTATTTATTTGTTAATAAAATAATAAAGGTGGGTAGAGAGTGTTTCAGCAGCATATAGAGCTCTTCAAGTATCTGATAATATAAGAAAATATGTTTTTAATGAAAATACAAAATTACCAAATACAACAACTTCAAAAAATGTAAAAAAAGCCTTAGATGATAAGTTATTAAAATGTAAAGTAGCTTTTTTTGCGTCCATTGCTACACCATTGGAGGAATTTTTAAAATATTTTCAATCATCAAGTCCATTAACACCATATCTTTGCAAAAGACTGGAAATTTTGTTGAGATCACTGTTTGAGAGAATTTTAAAAAAATCTATCTTAGTGAAAAACATAACATCATTATTGAAATTGGATCTGGAAAATTCAGATCTTCTGAAACCTTTATCTGAAATAGATATCGGATTCAGAACAAAAAAAATCTTAACAGAAAGTAAGGCAATGAACGGGAAAAATTAGGTTTTTTAAAAGATTGCAGGCAGTTTATTAAAGTCATTATTAAAAAAATATGTGAAAAATCACCCTTAAAGTACAAGATTATCAGAGATTTGGGGTAACAAAAACTAAATTTAATAATTTGTTAGAAACCTTATGTGACAAAAATGTTATAAATCTGGAACAAGCAGAAAATGCTTCAATTCAATTTAATAACCTGCTCAGCAATGATATCAAATTAAAAGAGCTCTATACCCAGTTCAGAAATAATAAACAATCGCTTGATATATTTTATTTTGATTTGTTGTGCTCTGAAACAAACAAATTTTGAAACAAAAAACATAGACAGAAGGCTTAAAGAGCTTTATGAAAAGTTGTGAATTTGATAAAATTATTTTATATGGCTTTGTTTACATTCATACAGTTAATAATGTTTTGTAGAATATGTGAAGTTATTTTAACTATATATGAGTTAATGATAGGTTTAGCCAAACTTAACTGACGTATGTGACTGATGAAAATAATTGGGGTTTGCTATTAAGAATTTTTGATTTTAAGTTTTATAAATTTTTTCTATAACTTCCAATATAACAAATTCCAAAATAGATTATGTTATATAACTTGGGTGATACTATTTTTCCATTGATAAATGATTCTAAGATATATTCAGTGGCATATACTGGGTGGGCACTGGGACTTTTTTTTAGGAAAAACAAGATCTGTCACTGATTTTTAAATTTGAAGGTGTTTTTAGGATTTCCGCTCAATTCATGACAAAAAATTATTCTTGTGAACGGTTCCTAGAATTTAATGGTGTCTGGACTAAAAAATTGCTAAATCAAAAAAGAAATTAAAAAACATATTATTTATCATTTTCTCTTAGTTGCTTCATTAGAGGAACCCGGGAGACCTTGTAATTCCCTGCAAGGGAACGCGTAATAAAAATTTATTATTAACCCCAATTATTTTTATTAGTAGAACACGTCAGTGAAGTTTTGTCAAACTTAGCATTAACACCCTGCATATATTATAAAGTACTGTTATAGACATTTAGAAGTAGTATTGATTATAGAAGATATAAATAATATATAAATAGTCTAGTACAATTGTTACTAATAATATACATATAGGTATTTTATGTACATATGTACAAATGTAGACTGTAAGAAATAAATATGTTTTTATACCGATGTGTCTGAATTTAGGGTAGTAAATATCTGTGCATAAAAGTTCACAATTTTACGCATAATAATAACATAATTTTATTTCAGTGTTGACTAATACCTTCTTTTATTTTAAAAAGTCTGGAAAAATAATACCTGGAGTCAGGGAAAACCTGGAAAAGTCAGGGAATAACATTACCTTCAAAGACTCCGAACCCTGTATTACAACGCTAATTATTTTTTAGAATTAAACATAAAGAAGTTCAAAAAATTGATAAACATTGTATTTTATCGTATTCTATGCACGCAGTTATGCCAACATTCCTTAATTAATCGAATTTTTGTACATCAAGTTGAATATTTTGATAATTTTTTTCTTGGAAATGGTTGAGTTTAGGACCCATGTCATATAAGGTTTTTTTTCGTTTATTTTAATGTATTCTATCGTCTGTTACAATTAAGGCAGTCAAACTTCTATCACCCCATTAGAAGATACATGAATTTCATTTTCTCCTAGGTCGTCAGAGTCTTACCAGACTATCGGCGTTCATGGCAGAGTTTGGTTGTTTCCAGATTGTACTCAGTACAGTTTACGGTCCAACCGACTGGAGAGACGACATGAAGAATTTGATGATAGCGGCGGGACTGAAGAAGCAGGAAACGGTTTTCCTGTTCTCCGACACCCAGGTCCGTAACTTTCAGTATCTCAAGGAAAATAGTAATATTCTGTCCCTTTTCACGTACAAAATATCGACTTCTGGACTAATTTTATCCGTAAAGTGAGCGAGTGCAGGAGGAGGAATATTACTGCTATGTTTAACTGGTTTACTTTTTATTTAATCAACAAAAAAATTATTAAATCCTTTGTTTTCTAACTTGGCGTTCTGCAGATAAAAATGGAATCATTCCTCGAAGACCTGAACAACATGCTCAATTCCGGCGACATACCCAACATTTACCAACCCGACGAACTGGACAAAATCTATCAGGGGATGAAGGGTATCCTGCAAGAACTCGGGCTTGCCGCGACAAAGTCCAATTTGTTCTCGGTGTACCAAAAACAAGTGCGGTCCAATTTGCATTGCGTAATCACCATGAGGTTGGTACGACAAATTTTTTTATCGTTCCTTGTTAAATTATTTTTCCGTTTCAATTTCGCTTCCAGTCCAATCGGGGAAATATTCAGGGCCCGGCTTAGGCAATTTCCGGCATTGGTGAATTGCTGCACGATCGACTGGTTCAGTCCTTGGCCGGACTCGGCTTTGCAGGTGAGTTGATTCCCTCGAGTAGACGACGTAAATAACGTCCCCGTTTCCAGTCCGTCGCCTTGCAATTCCTCAACGACGTGGAGGACCTGAACGTCTCCGAGGAGGTGCTGGAGGGCATCGTCATGGTGTTCCAGTACATGCACGCCAGCGTCGTGGAGGCCAGCGAGCTGTTCAAACAGGAACTGTCGAGGCACAACTACGTCACGCCCACCTCTTACCTGGAGCTCCTCTCCAGCTACACCGAGCTGATGAACAAGAAGAAGGGGTCGTTGACGCAGGGCGTGGGGAGGCTCAAGACTGGTAACAAATTGTTCATTTTTCGTTGCGTGATTACTCTGTGTTTTTTATTCAGGATTGGGTAAACTTCAGAGTACTGCCGAGGAGGTGAAGATCCTCCAGGTGAACCTCACGGAAATGAAACCCGCTCTCGAGGTAGCCGCTAAGGAAGCGGAAATTATGATCGTCAAGATAGCTGCGGATACGGTTAGTGTTTTCGTATCAGCAAGAGTTGAAAGTGTTTCGGACTTTCGATTTTATTTTGTCGTTTCTGCGCAGGCGGTAGCTGAGGAGACCAAAGCCATCGTGGAGAAAGAGGAATTTGAGGCGTCTAAGAAAGCGATGGAGACGCAGACCATCGCGGAAGACGCCCAAAGGGATCTGGGTGAGACAGTAGATTAAATCTTCTGGCCGGTATTTACATTTGTTGTGTATATTGGTCCATAACGGAGTACACACAACAAATATAAATACCGGCAAGGAGACTTAATTTTCCCGATTCAGAGTTTCTTCTTCTGAAGAAATTCTGTCGAACCGCTGGGACTTTTTAACTTGTGATGTCTTACATGCCACAACACGCTCCTTTCCAGATGAGGCGATGCCTGCGCTCATGGCGGCTGAGGCGAGTTTGAAATCCCTCAACAAAAACGACATCACAGAGGTGCGCTCCATGAAGCGACCACCCGCTGGCGTGGTGTACGTCATAGAGGCCATTTGCATTGTTAAGAACATCAAACCGAATAAGGTTTGTCGGGACCAACCATGAAATCGACTAATTTTACCCTTGTCAACAATTGTTCCTTTCAGGTGCCGGGTATAAGACCCGGAGAAAAAATTTTGGACTACTGGGAGCCCGGACGCAACATGTTGGCTGACCCTGGGGCTTTCCTCACGTCGCTGATGAATTTCGACAAGGATTCGATAACGGAGGAGATGATCGAGAAGCTGAAGAAGTACGTCGAAGATCCCCTGTTCACTCCGGCAAAAATTGCAAAGGTACACCTTCAATTGTTTTTTAAACAAGTTTATAACGGAGGATTTTAACCTTTCACATTTTTTTTTTCAGATATCCAAAGCCTGCACGTCCCTGTGCATGTGGGTGCACGCCATGTACAAGTTCTACTTCGTTAACAAGGCGGTCGCCCCGAAGAAGGCGGCCCTCAAGCAGGCCAACGAGGACCTGGCCAAGACGGAGAGGGCCCTGGCCGCCGCCAAGGCCAAGATGAAGGAGGTGATGGACGGGCTCCAGAAGCTCCAGATCCAGCTGGAGGGGAAGATCGCCTTCAAGCAGGAGAAGGAGCAGAGCATGGCGGTCTGCGAGGACAGGATGAACAGGGCCGTGAGGCTGATCAACGGCCTGTCGGGCGAGAGGGTGCGGTGGCTGCAGACCATCGCCGACATCGAGGCCAACGTGGTGAACGTCACCGGCGACATCCTGATCTGCTCGGGGTGCGTGGCTTACCTGACACCGTTCACGGACCGGTACAGGAGGATGTTGTTCGGCAAGTGGTTGAGTCTGATCGAGGAGAAGAAGATACCGTTCTCGCCGAACTGTAACCCGGTGACGACGCTGGGCGAGCCGGTTCAGATCAGGCTGTGGCAGCTGGACGGGCTCCCCAGGGACTACCTGTCTACGGAGAATGCCGTTTTGGTGTCGTGTTCGAGGAGGTGGCCGCTGTTCATAGACCCGCAGGGTCAGGCGAACAAGTGGGTCAAAAATATGGTGAATAATAATTTATCGACATTTCAGTTGTGTAATAACTTGGGTTTCCTGTCTAGGGTAAACAAATGGGTCTGACGATATGCAAGCTTGCTGACAAGGACCTCATGAGGACTATCGAGTCGGCGATTCGTTTTGGCAAGGCGGTTCTGATCGAAAACGTCGGGATGGAATTGGATCCCGCTTTGGATCCGGTACTTCTCAAACAGGTTTACATGCAGAGCGGAACTTTGGTCGTGAAGCTGGGAGACGTGGTGGTGCCCTACGACAATAACTTTAAATTGTTTATAACGACTAAGCTGCCCAATCCCCACTATACCCCGGAAGTGTCCATCAAAGTGCTGTTGGTTAACTTCACGCTCGTTCCAAGGTATGTATAGTTTTTTCAGGATTCAGACTTCATGGAAATTCTTAAAACGCAACTTTCACAAACCTCTAAAAATAGCTAACAACTGATGCCCTTCGCTTCTTCACCGTTTACCAGCACTATCTCCCTTCGCACGCACTGTAAGTTGCCTGCAATTCATGTATTTGTAAAACGTGATTACTGCAGCGGCGTACACAAGTATTAAAGTGCGTTTTAAAAAACTAATTAACACTGTATATTTTTTCATATTTGGACTGTAAAAATTCAAATTTAGTTTGGCCGATTAGGGCCGAAACACCCTGAATATCAACCGCCAATTTCAGCGGCCTGCAAGACCAGCTGCTAGCCTTGGTGGTCATGCAGGAACGCCCCGACCTGGAGGAGCAGCGGAGCCAGATTGTCGTGGGCATAGCCCAGATGAACCACGAGCTGAAGGAGATCCAGGACAGGATCCTGCTGAAGCTGAGCACCTCCGAGGGGTCGCCGCTCGACGATTTAGACTTCATAGTAACTTTGGAGGCCTCAAAAGTGAAGAGCGATGACATAAAGGTAAGCACAAGTCTGAGTTTTAGATTAGCGTGGACTTTCTGGTCGTTCCTTTAAATTTTTTCCAGAATAAAGTCGAGTCTGCGGAGATTACACAAATTGACATCGATAATACGCGAGCCCTGTACATTCCCGTGGCAAACAGGGCCCAGATTTTGTTCTTCTGCCTTGCCGATTTGTCCAACATTGATCCAATGTATCAGTATTCGTTGGAGTGGTTCGTTTCTATTTTCATATCCAGCATGGCGGAGACGGAGAAAACGGGTACCGTTCTGAATTTTTTTTTTAATTCCGTGTTTATTTTAAAAAAATTAACAAAAAAATCTGGAAAATCTTAAAATATTCAATAAATTCATTAAAGTTTCATTTTCCGAAGAAATTAATTGTTGTGTCATGTAAACCATTAATTACAGACTAGTTTTTTTTTAATTTTCCAATTTGTAGTGTGCGAAATATGTAAACTGCGAAAAAAAACTGTTCGTAATTTTTACCACACTTTCCAGCAATTATCGAGGAAAGAGTGAAGATCATCAACGACTACTTTACGTTCAGCTTGTACAGCAACGTGTGCAGGAGCCTCTTCGAGAGGAACAAATTGCACTTTGCCTTTCTGCTGTGCATCCGCATCTTAATGGATAGCGGCGAGATAGACCCGCACGAGTGGCACCACTTCTTGGCCGGCGGATCGGCTAGCAGCGTACGTTATTTTATTATTTTAACGTATCCATTTCGACCTGTTTTAAGAGATTCATAATTACTAAAATTCGAGCTAAAATTTTAGCACAACACTATCCTTGTACTCCAAAATTGATAGATTTTATTTTATTTATTTAAAAACTGGAAAACAATTGATTTGAATCTTACTAAATGTTTCACAATAATAGTTGTTTACATTTTTTCCGTAGGACAAGTATGCCGCATGCACATGTGGTATGCACTAGCTGTGTAGCGCTGTTGTCACCTTGTGATGAAACTCCCCAATATTAATACTTTTGTGTTCATTTACGACTACTCTATCTCATGCTGAAGTAATGGCAATCAAACTTTTTACACCCTGTATATTTTTATTAGATCCTGCCCAATCCCGCCCCAACTTGGCTGTCCAGTAAAGCGTGGCAGGAGATTTTAGCCTTGGAGTCCTTGCCCAAGTTCAAACAGTTTATCGATACCTTTCCCCGTTACGCGGACCACTACAAACACATATTCGAGAGCCTAGAGCCACATCGGTAATAAATGAAATCGATTATTTTTCATTATTTTCACCTTAAATATCTTATGAAATATTTAATTATATGAAAATTTAATTTCTTTTAGAACAACTAACAGTAGTAAAAAATTAAAGACTTTAAAGCTACATATGGATAAACATTTAAAAATATATACAGGGTGTTGCGCTTAAATATGATATAAGCCTGTAACTTCTTTATTTTTTGGCCGATTTCAAAAATTTTTATTTTGGAATGTGGGCTAAAAAAACTATCTAACTGTGATACTGGTGATTTTATTAATGCAATACACGGCCAACTAGTGCTCGTCTGAAGATGTATCGAATTTGATGAATCTTGGTGATAAGACGTTTTAAGGAATGCTGAATGAGAATACGTAATCCGTTTTTTGGAAAAAAAATCGTTAATACCAATGTTTTGACGTCAAAAAAGCGCGTCCTAGTTGGCCGTGAATTGCATTAATAAAAACGGCAGCATTACAGTTAGATAGATTTTTATCCTACATTAAAAAAAAAATTTTTTTAATCGGTCAAGAAATAAAGAAACTGTACTTACTTAACTTGTATCAGATTTAAGCGCGACACCCTGTATACAAGTTGCTCATTGGATTTTACCACAGCCTCCCATTACCGCAAGAGCTGAACACCACGATGGACGAATTCCAGAAGATAATCGTCCTGAAGAGCCTGCGTCCCGACAAGGTGACCAACGCCATGCAGGACTTCCTGTCGTTGAAGCTGGGCCAGCAGTTTATCGAGCCCCAGTCTTCGGATCTGTCGGCGATGTTCAAAGAGTCCGGACCGACGATACCGCTCATCTTTGTCCTCTCCACCGGTACGGATCCCGCGGCGGAGCTGTACAAGTTCGCGGATCGGATGAAGTTCTCCAAGAGGATGTTCTCCATTTCCCTGGGACAGGGGCAGGGCCCCATGGCCGAGAAGCTGATACAGAGCGGGTCCGAGGTCGGGTCTTGGGTTTTCTTTCAGGTAAAAATTATGTTTTAAAAAAAAATTACGATTTTTCAAAAATATTTGTGTTTTTTAAACTTCCTGTTTATTATTTTTCAATAATGGCGAATTTTAAACGTTTTTTGTTGTTTTTTAATTTGAGGGGGCTTCGGTGTGCAGCAGAATAAAACTCTCTCTATGGAAAAATAAAAGTATTTTTATTGAAACCAAGTTAGTGAAAAAGAATAAGTATTGTCGGGGCGAGCGTTGGCTGAAGAGTCATCTTGGTGTGGAATCGTTTGTACAAGTATCTGGTCCTTGGCGCCAATCTGCCATGGACCTTTTCTGGAACCCTATTGCGTCCCGCGTCTTTTTTGTTGTTGCAACTGTTAAACCGGTCCGGGTAGTGTCAGCTAGCACTCTTGACATAATACTGAAAATGGGTCACTTGCAAACATGTGTACCCACAAAATAAACCCAATTGTTTAATTTTGGATCTATTTTATGTTGCATCACAATTTTCTTAATTAATAACGTTTTCAGTAAAATAATTAATTTTAATCTGAAGATTTGGATCCTGTTCCCGGTCCCCGTTTCTTACTATTACAGCGACTTCATTTATAGAACTGCCACCTGGCCCCAAGCTGGATGCCCCGCCTGGAGCGCATAATAGAGTCCATCCCGCCGGAGGCGGTCCACCGAGACTTCCGGCTCTGGCTCACGTCCACCCCCTCGCCTCACTTCCCCGTCGCCATCCTGCAGAACGGCAGCAAGATGACCATCGAACCCCCATCGGGCATAAAAGCCAACATGATGCGCGCCTACCGGAACCAGGTATCGGACCTGGCGGATTTCATACAGTCGGAACACCCCAAGGCGGCGAAATTCAAGCTGCTGGTCTTCTCCCTGTGCCTCTTCCACGGGGTCGTGCTGGAACGGAGGAAATTCGGACCGCTCGGCTTCAACATTCCCTACGAGTTTACCGACGGGGATTTAAAGATTTGCATATCTCAGCTGCACATGTTCCTGTTGGAGTACGTGGAGATCCCGTTCAAGGTGCTGACGTACACGGCGGGTCACATCAATTACAGCGGCAGGGTGACGGACGATTGGGACAGGAGGTGTCTGATGAACGTCCTCGCGGACTATTATAAGATGGAGGTGGTCGATCCCAACTACGTGTTCGATAAAGACGGAAGTTACCGACAGGTAAGGTGTAATTTTATGGTTAACGTAAATATGTGGTATAAAACGATATGTTCCGGTGCCAAAATAGTAGGAAGTAGAATCGTGAATAAATCAAACCATGTTTACTATTTTCAAGAGGGCTCTATAGCAAATAGGCAACCAGCAATACATTTTTATAGATTTTGTTACACAGTCTGTCTAAATATGAATTAATGCACAAATAACGGACTTTCCTCCATTCCAACGCGGATTTTCTATAAAATGGAGTTGGTTTGAAACTCAAATTACGTTTTGTTGTAAAGGAATTTGTAATTTACGATGTTCAAATGCAGCAAATTACAAATTTATTTACAACAAAAAGTAAATTGAGTTTCAAACTAAGTACATTTTATAGAAAACCCGCGTTAGAATGGAGGAAAGTCTGTTATTTTGTGCATTAATTCATATTTAGACAAACTGTGTAATAAAACCTATAAAAATGTATTGCTGGTTGCCTATATGCTATAGAGCCCTGTTAAAATTAAACTGCAACTTGTTATACAGGTATACTACATTTGTACACAGCTGTATAGTTGGTTGCATAACATGAGGGTGTTTGAATAGCTGTATATAAAGATTCAGCCTGCAGATTAGGCAACCCTCTATACAAAACTTGTGAATCCAGTGAATTTCAATATCCGAGCCTGTTTATGGCACCATTTTATATCTTCTCGTATTTTCAACTGCTTTAGAGCGAGAGAACGGAATATTGGGTAGTAGAATAAATAACTAAATAATTTTAGGTTGTGTTCACTGAATGGTAAGATTTTTTCCTTTTTTTTTTCGATTATAAATATACTGCGACTAGCTGGCAATTTTTGAAAGTTAAATTGCTAGATAAAAGTGTCAATAAAAAAAATTAGAGATATACAATACTTTGTTTAGAACTTCAGCGCCCTCTTTTGGACAAATATAAGGGTTTGTATAAGTTGATTCATGATTAAAAACTGCTTAGATTTGTCGAATTTGTAATACCAAGCTGCCCGTTTTCAGTCACCCACAGACACCGTATTCCTCGACTACCTCGAGTACATAAAGACCTTCCCCATAAACGACGATCCGGAACTGTTCGGCTTGCACCCGAACGCGGACATAACGTTTGCCCAGTCGCAGACGTACGCTTGCCTGTCGACGTTGCTCAAATTGCAACCGAAGCAAGTCGGCGGCGCCGCGGCCAGCCAGGAGGATGTCACGGCGTCTTCGGCCAGAACTATTCTAGCGCAGATGCCGCCACTTTTCAATTTAGAGCTAATCTCCAAAAAGTAACATTGATACCTTTTAGTTAGTCGGCGTCGTACAGTTTTTGATCTTTTTAATCAGATATCCCGTGAAGTACGAGGAATCCTTAAACACCGTCATAATCCAAGAAGCCATCAGGTACAACAAACTGCTCACCGTTATAAAGTTCACCTTGAACGAGTTACTGAGAGCCTTGAAGGGTTTGGTTGTTATGTCGGAAGCTCTGGAGAGGATGACGTCGAGCTTGTTTAGCAATATAGTCCCGGCTTTATGGGCTAGCAAGGCGTATCCGTCACTAAAACCTCTAGGTATTCAAGAAATTATTAATCGGAGTGGAAAATTTTAGCCATTTTTTGCAGCCGCGTGGGTGACGGATCTGAAAGCGAGGGTGACGTTCCTCAACAAGTGGGTGGACAGCGGCATACCGCCAGTGTTTTGGATATCGGGGTTCTACTTCCCCCAGGCCTTCCTGACGGGCACCTTGCAAAATTTCGCCCGGAAATACATCATGTCGATCGATAGCATCAATTTTGGTTTTCAGGTACGCATAAAGTAGTCGTGTTAACGGAATTTTAGAATCGGAATTTTATAGGTTTTGCCTACGTCGCCCACTGAAAGACCCAAGGACGGGTGTTGCATTTACGGGCTGTTCCTAGAGGGCGCGAGGTGGAATTACAACAAAGCCATACTGGACGAATCCAACCCCAAGGAGCTGTACACAAGTAAGTCGCGGAAATTTAATTTAAAAAAAAACTTGTGTTTTACGTCCGGTACAATCCGGTGGAATCATACCGTTATTAATATCTCATCGTTGGGAATATTTAACTAGCAACAACCAAAATTTAAAAATTTATATGAAATGAACCCGTCACCATTTAACGAAACAAACGTGAACTCTTTTTGTTACATTTTTACCGTATTGCTTTAATTTCATACTGTTTCGATATTCATTGCTTGCAAATTTACAAAGACGGTAAATCATAAGTAATGAAAATGGCGTCTTTCTTTCAGATATGCCGGTGGTGTGGTTGATACCCGAGGAGAGTCATAAGAAACCGGAAGGCACTTACGAGTGCCCGGTTTACAAAACTCTAACGAGAGCGGGGACGCTTTCGACGACGGGGCATTCTACGAATTACGTTTTAGCCATCGAGGTGCCGACGGAAAAGTCGGAGCCTCACTGGATAAAGCGCGGGGTTGCTTTAATATGTGCCTTAGATTATTAGTTTCGATGTATTAAATTGATAATAAACTTTATTTCAACCAGGTTTGTTTCTAATTTTCTTAGCAAGTGAAAAAATTTATATTCAGACATCAAATAGCGTTGAGTAGGTCTTTTCTGATATCTTAACCTCAATTTGAAACATCTAACATCGTCTAGTAGGTGAATTCGCGAATGCAGCTAAGAGGTCGCCCTCTGGCGGTGACAAGTGATACTAGCGACAGGGCCCGAGAACTTATACTTGAAAATGTGGGGAAACTGGGAACCACGTGACTTGAAATGGATATACAAGTTGGGGAGAGAGTCTATAGATGTCGCCACAAAGATTTTGTAGAATAAATTTTGACAATTGCAATTATGAATCATTTCATGTCATTCTTGTTCATGTTTATTGTTTATTGTTGATTAGGTTTGGCGAGTGTTGGTGTGTGTTTTATTTGTGTTTTTAGTGAGTTTTATTAGATATTTCATTCACATTTATTTATATAACATAATAATGTCTGATCATCATATAATCACATTTTTTTATTAATAATAAAATGTTTT
>NW_019416351.1:45039-91584 GCF_000390285.2 Anoplophora glabripennis | reverse complement strand
CAGTTTTAAAACTGTGTTTAGTGTTCGTTTTTTGAACACTGTTATTTTAAGAAAATAGTGTGAGGAAAATTTCAGCAATTATGGATAGAAAGAAGAAACTGTCAAACTATTATTGTTCAGTTCAAGGTTGCTCTTCATGGTCCAAGAAAAATCCAGAATTAAGTTTTCATCAAACCATTGAAGAAATTTTCAAAATATTATTGCCCATAGATAATACTCCCTGAATTTCATGAGGGTTGTTAGTAAGTAAGGGCACTAGTCTGCAGACATAATATAAATTTCTAAATTTAAATTAACTTGTTGCAAATGCTGTTAAATTTCGTTAAAATTTTTAATTATTACTACCCGTCTTTTAAATTACAAAATATCTTCGAAACGTCAGCAAAATGTTTGTCTTTGTTCATAAAAAGTCATTATTCTTGAAAACGGTTGACTTTAGAGCAATAAACCATCTTATTTTGTGTAAAATTCATTGGTGCTTTAGAATTTGCTATCAAATGTTAATTTTTCCAGTGGCATAATAATTAGGAGGGGAAAACCCTTAGGATACCTTAAAATCTCCACCACTGGCACATCCAATGAATTCGAGAAGGGTTCGAAAAATTAGCTATTAATAGTGGTAATGTGTGTACAAAAGCTCAGTCCTGTAGTTCAAACGATTCCTAAGATATTGGCGAAAAACTAAAAAAAAAATTAAAGTTTTGACACCGTGTATCTCGAAAACGAAAGCCCGGAGAGAAAAATGGAAGAGGAAATTAATGTTTCTTTTTTCAAGAGGAATTTACAGTTTTCCGTTGCGACACTTATTTAGGAACACCCTGTATAAGCCAGTCTAGGTGGTCTGTGTTTGACCCCTTCTCAAGTAATACGCCTACGGAATCTTGTCCCCTGCACCCCTCACCATCCTTACTCGTCGAAGTGCCGAATATAAATCACTTCCCATTATTAGTAGGTTCCGTCCGATTTTCTAACCTAAATTACGAAATACGTCAAATAGCAATTAGTAGGTCTCTTCCGCGTTTCTAACCTCAAATATCGCCTAGTAGGTCAGTTTTTCCTAGGCGTACGTACGTTCGAAAGATTCCGTGCCGAGTAGTACTTTAGACGGAAGCGACGTGACGGAAATAAAAGCAGAAACACATTAAATGCAGTTTATTTTCTTCCANAGGTCTCTCCCGCGTTTCTAACCTCAAATATCGCCTAGTAGGTCAGTTTTTCCTAGGCGTACGTACGTTCGAAAGATTCCGTGCCGAGTAGTACTTTAGACGGAAGCGACGTGACGGAAATAAAAGCAGAAACACATTAAATGCAGTTTATTTTCTTCCATAATAATAATGTAAATATTTTACACGTTAGCAAAATGTTTGCTTTTATTCACAAAAAGTCATTTTTCTTGAAAACGGTCGACTTTAGAGCAATGAACCAAGAGTACTCTTAATGTGTAAAATTCATTGGCGCTTTAGAATTTGCTGTCAAAAGTCAATTTTTCCAGTGGCGTAAAATTTAGGGGGGAAAAACCCTTAGGATACCTTAAAATCTCCACCACTGGCACGTCCAATGAATTTGAGAATGGTGCGAAAAAGTAGCTATTAATAGTGGTAATGTGTGTACAAAAGCTCAGTCCTGTAGTTCAAACGATTCCTAAGATATTGTCGAAAAACTAAAAAAAAATTAAAGTTTTGTGTATCTCGAAAATGAAAGCCCGGAGAGAAAAATGGAAGAGGAAAAATATGTTTCTCTTTGCAAGAGGAATTTACAGTTTTCCGTTGCGACACTTATTTAGGAATACCCTGTATAAGCCAGTCTAGGTGGTCTGTGTTTGACCCCTTCTCAAGTAATACGCCTACGGAATCTTGTCCCCTGCACCCCTCACCACCCTTACTCGTCGAAGTGTTGAATATAAATCATTTCCCATTATTAATAGTAGGTTCCCTCCGATTTCCTAACCTAAATTACGAAATACGTCAAATAGCAATTAGTAGGTCTCTCCCGCTTTTCTAACCTCAAATATCGCCTAGTAGGTCAGTTTTTCCTAGGCGTACGTACGTTCGAAAGATTCCGTGCCGAGTAGTACTTTAGACGGAAGCGACGTGACGGAAATAAAAGCAGGAACACATTAAATGCAGTTTATTTTCTTCCATAATAATAATAATAATAATGTAAATATTTTACAGGTTTACTGGTAAGTATGAAAAGATGGATATGATAGGCATATGAAAATTAGTAGGAAGTACTCATTTTCACATACGTACACACAAAAATCAGTCAGCTATAGAGATTCGGTACCTCACTGAAGAAACAAAAGCATCGTTACATCTTCAGATAATACTGATAATGTTAAATAAATGATGTGTGCTCTCTATATATCACATGTACAATGGACATGAACAGACCATCCACGATACAAGTTGGAATTATATACAAACACAGCTAAAATTCATTATAGCCGAAAAATAAAATAAATTGCACAATTATAAAACTGTTTTATGTTTATTCACGATGAAGACAGGTTTTCAAACAAAATTTTCAGAAGCTCGTTTACACTAGTAAATTATATAAAAATAACAATTAGGCTCTTAATTAAACCTACCAAACTAACATTTTTTGTACACTTCCACTGAATAATTTACACGGTTTCTGTTATTCGCGCACGTCACCGCTCACCGGGCGTCCCCCTGCCACTAGTCACTTTTGCGTACAGGTCACCTGTGTGTCGAACCGTCGTTCATGTCGTACAGCACTTGCGCTATCGTCCTAGAGGATTCCACGTTGCTCAGGGCCACGTTCGCTAGGTGGGACTCGTACGATTTTAAGTACCTGCAAAACTCACCGTTACCACAAAAAAACAAAGAGTGACCACAAAAATCGCCCGTTTTTTGACAATTCGCAGGGAACTAAAGAAAATAGATAAAAATATGTTTTCGGTCTCAAATTACTCTTCGTAAAAAAAATAAGATGAGCATATGTTTTAGTTTTTTGAAAATTTTCAAAAATCACCCCTATTGAGGGGTTGAAAAGACGCACAGTGGGAAATATTGGACAAAATTCTCGCCACTCGTCAATTTTCTCTCTCTCGTCGTGATTTTGTTTTTAATAAACTCGTGGTAATCTGAATTTTCATATTCTGGCGAGATTTTTTCTAAAAACCTTTTTTTTTAATGCTTAGAGAGCGCCTAAACCTCAATGTTGAAGGAAAAATTTTTAAACTCGATGTTCAGTTGTAAAAAAAAATGTTTAAAAAGTAGCTGCTATTAATAAAATTGATTATTATGACCCTTGATGATATATCTGTTTTTTCTTCAAAAAACTAACCTCAAAATTATTAATTCTAACCTAAAAGCCTTAAACGAAATTTACATTGGAAAAAAAGTTTTTTTCCAATATAAATTTCGTGAACATCGAGAATTTAAAAATTTTTCTTCGACATTGAGGTTGGGGCACTCCCTAAGCATTAAAAAAAAAAGGTTTTTGAAAAAAAACTCACCGGAATATGAAAATTCAGATTACGAGATTATTAAAAAAAAAATCATGACGAGACGATGAAAATTGGCGAGTGGCGAGAATTTTGTTCAATATTTCCCACTGTGAGACGCCCAAAATGAATAACTGAATATTACCAATAAATATAAAAACTATTAGCATGTGAATTTTTCTATCGAATGTTCTTGATACAAAGAAAGATTTATTCTCATGACTGAAATAAGCATGTTGAATTAGAAAATCCACCCTTAATAGCACTCAGGGGGTGGAATCGTCCCCAAAAATAGAAAATATCAGAAATAATTGTAAAAATTCCAAAAAATATATATTAAGATAATACAGGGCTAGGAAAATATGGATTAACTATTCATAGTAAGTTTCAAGAAAAAACTACCCCTAAATGAGGGTTGAAGCGTCCCCATTCTGAAAAAAATACAACAATATTCATTCTTTTAATTTAACTGTAGAATAAATCAAATTAAAATTTCTTCATTTTTGGCATTTTTTCCACCCCTAAGCAGGGGTGATTTTTAAAATTTTCAAAACTCATTTCAGTTTTTTACGACAAGTAATTTGAGACCAAAAACATATTTTTATGAATTTTTTTTTAATTCTCTACGAATTGTGAAAAAACGGGCAAAAATAACAGGTTTCTTGCAGTCACTCTTCCTCAATAACGTTTTCCGTTGCCGTTCCCATCTAGAAAATGTACCAACGCTATTTTATTTGTTGTACCCGTTGATAGACGAGAATGGCAAAGGGAAAAGTTTAAAAATCGCCCTTAAGAGAGCTCTACAGCAAATAGGCAACCAACAACACATTTTTATCGTTTTTGTTAAACACTCCGTCTAAGTATGAATTAATGCACAAATAACCGACTTTCCTCCATTCTAACGCAGATTTTCTATAAAATGGACTTGGTTTGAAACTCAAATTACTTTTTGTTGTAAAGAAATTTGTAATTTGCCGACAAGCGACATCGTAAATTACAAATTTCTTTACAACAAAAAGTAATTTGAGTTTCAAACCAAGTCCATTTTATAGAAAATCTGCGTTAGAATGGAGGAAAGTCGGTTATTTGTGCATTAATTCATATTTAGACAAATTGTGTAACAAAAACTATAAAAACTCCTTATTTTCCAATGTTCTTGTAAAATTTAACTAGCAATTTTCTCATTACCGTCACTTAAGCATTGATACTGGCCACTTAAAGAAATTTAATTTGTTTGGTTCGCAGGATTCTGCGATGGCTGTCGATGGCAACCAGCCGAGATTATTCAATTTACAAAAATGTTTCATTAGAGCTATCCTTTAAAATTTATAAAAGTATGAAACAATTTTGCTTCTAAAGACGCACAGTGGGAAATATTGGACAAAATTCTCGCCACTCGCCAATTTTCATCGTCTTGTCGTGATTTTTTTTTAATAATCTCGTATTCTGAATTTTCATAATCCGGTGAGGTTTTTTCAAAAAAACCTTTTTTTTTGTTTTATTTTAATGCTTAGGGAGCGCCCCAACCTCAATGTCGAAGAAAAAATTTTTTAAATACTCGAAGTTCAGTTGTAGAAAAAAATGTTTAAAAAGTATCTACTATTAATAAAATTGATTATGACTCTTGATGCCATATCTGATGTTTTTTTTTCTTCAAAAACCTAACCTCAAAATTATTAATTCTAACCTAAAAGCCTTAAACGAAATTTACATTGGAAAAAAAGTTTTTAAATTTCGTGATCATCAAGTATTTAAAAATTTTTTCTTCAACATTGAGGTTGGGGCACTCCCTAAGCATTAAAAAAATAAAAAGGTTCTTTGAAAAAACCTCACCGGAATATGAAAATTCAGATTACGAGATTATTAAAAAAAAAAATCACGACGAGACGATGAAAATTGGCGTGTGGCGAGAATTTTGTACAATATTTACCACTGTGAGGCGCCCAAAATGAATAATTGAATATTACCAATAAATATAAAAACTATTCTCGATACAAAGAAAGATTTATTCTCATGACTGAAATAAGCACGTTGAATTAGAAAATCCAGCCTTAAGCACGCTCAGGGGGTGGAATCATCCCCAAAAATAGAGAATATCAGAAATAATTGTAAAAATTCCAAAAAAATATATATTACGATAATTCACATGCTAATAGTTTTTATATTAATTGATAATATTCAAATTCTTCATTTTTGGCATTTTTCCAACCCCTAAGTAGGGGTGATTTTTTAAATTTTCAAAATACTAAAAGCTGTGCTCATTTCAGTTTTTTTACAAGTAATTTGCGACCAAAAACATATTTTTATGTATTTTTTTAAATTCTCTGCGAATTGTTAAAAAACTGACGAAAATCACAGGTTTTTTGTAGTCACTCTTTCTCAATAATGTTTTCCGTTGCCGTTCCCATCTAGAAAATGTACCAACACTATTTTATTTGCTGTATGTACCCTTTGATGGACGGGAATGGCAAAGGAAAAAGTTTAAAAATCGCCATTAAGAGAGCTCTACAGCAAATAGGCAACCAACAACACATTTTTTTGTTTTTGTTACATAGTTCGTCTAAATATGAATTAATGCACGAATAACGAGACTTTCCTCCATTCTAACGCAGATTTTCTATAAAATGGACTTGGTTTGAAACTCAAATTACTTTTTGTTGTAAAGAAATTTGTAATTTGCCGACAAGCGACATCGTAAATTACAAATTTCTTTACAACAAAAAGTAATTTGAGTTTCAAACCGAGTCCATTTCATAGAAAATCTGCGTTAGAATGGAGGAAAGTCGGTTATTTGTGCATTAATTTATATTTAGACAAATTGTGTAACAAAAACTGTAAAATCGCCTTATTTTCCGATGTTCTTGTAAAATTCAACTAGAAATTTAATTTGTTTGGTTCGCAGGATTCTGCAGTGGCTGTCGATGGCAACCAGCCGATATTATTCAATTTTCAAAAATGTTTCATTAGAGCTATCCTTTAAAATTTATAAAAGTATGAAACAATTTTGCTTCTAAAGACGCACAGCGGGAAATATTGGACAAAATTCTCACCACTCGCCAACTTTCATCGTCATCGGTTTTTTCGAAAAACCCTTTTTTTTTGTTTTTTTAATGCTTAGGGAGCGCCCCAACCTAAACGTCGAAGAAAAAATTTTTAAATATTCGGATTTCAGTTGTAAAAAAAATGTTTAAATAGTATCTGCTATTAATAAAATTGATTATATATTTTGAGGTAAGGTTTTTGAAGAAAAAACAGATATATCATCAAAGGGTCGTAATAAAGGGTGCTCCCTAAGCATTAAAAAAAAAGGTTTTTTTGAAAAAACCTCACCGGAATATGAAAATTCAGATTACGAGATTATTAAAAAAAAAAATCACGATGAGACGATGAAAATTGGCGAGTGGCGAGAATTTTGTCCAATATTTCCCACTGTGAGAAAAAAGAAATCTTTTCTTACAGCTGCCATACTGGGTATTTTTATTTTATGCCCTAATATTTACGTTCATTTTGAATAATTCCAATTTTTTTGACAGAAGGAACGAGACAATTAGAAATTTATTTTTAAATATTTAATTCCCAAGAGCTGTGAATTAATATTGTGTTATTAGATTTTGAATTAAAAAAAAATTATATTAACGACTCAAAACTTTCTCTTGGGATGCGCAATTTTTAAGGAAATATGACATAAATAATATGTGACATAAATTGTGACACCCTGTATAAGCATGTCTGATGAAAAATCAACTGAAAAAATATTTTTTTTGACTTCATTTCTTTTTTTTTGTACCTAAATTATTACCTTTTGCAATGACTACTGTAGATTACGAGATTCCTCAGTATTAGAGACGCTGTCAAACGAATACTTTTCGTAACGGGACCCTCATTGTCATCCTGAAACGAGAGGTAGTCAGTAAATTATTCCAGAACATGTACGTAAAAAATAAAAAAAAACATGTCAATAACAACAAAAATCGGTATAATTTTCTGTAAAAAATAAAAAGAAAACACTTCATAAGGTAACGTAAGGGAAGTTTATGGATAATTTTCAAAAAAAAAAAAACATTTAATTTTTGAGGTTAGGATTTGCGGGTTCTTAAAGTTTGGAGAACTGTGCTGCCTCAAATAAGAATAAGAAGCGTAAAAGCCGAAGTCCAAGGGTGCAACATAACAAACACATTACAATGCAACTAAATTATCTCCTCGAAGAGAAAAAACACAAAACAAAACTATTAAAAACAGTGGTAAAAAAAAATCTCAGTAATAACCGTCACAAACAGTTACACAAACAATGCAATTCACTCGTTAAAAGCGGACGCCTCACCTGATCAGTCGGAGGTGGGGGTCCAACACGGGGCGCAGCTGTCGACGCACCGGTAGTGCCCGGTTTCGGGGGTTTCAGCTTGATAAATTAGACACAATTAGAACTGTTAAAGCCAATAGGAATCGCAAACATGTTCAATACCAATTTTTGAAAATTTTTCTCTGCTACTACAACGGTTTTCAAATTTATTTCGTTTACACATTTAATATTTTTCAAGTTGGTAATGGACGGAAAATTTCACAAATACCACTGTAGATCGTAATTTAATTTTTAAGAAAGATCTCCATCATTATAAACGTACAAGGTCTTGATGCAAAAGTGTAACGACAGCAACTTGTACTTCTCAAGAATATTGCAGCATAATAAATTACAATATGGTGCTGCACTGGGAAATATATAATCCAGATCCAAAATAGGAGGCAGTGTAACATTCTCAATATATATTCAGAGCGATGGGTAAGGCATATAGGGAATACAAAATTTATTAAATATAGTACAATATACAGGGTGTTTCATAATGATGTGCAAATATTTTAAGGATGTGTTTAGAGAGTATTTTTAGGGGGGGTACTTCCAATATATTTTTTCGATTTGAGCCACCCCTGAGGGTTCCAATCTCAAAATGGCCGAAAAAATAAGCCTTTATTATTTTTCGGGAAAACAGTTAAACTTAGAAATTTGAATTTTGGTACACGTTAACAACTAATTGAATGATATCTTTTAGTAGTTTTTTTTCTGGTTTATGTCTTTGAATTAAGGACTCTACAGCAAATAGGCAACCAGCAATACATTTTATATTTTCTTACACGTTTTGTCTAAATATGAATTAATGCACAAATAACAGACTTTCCCCCATTTTAACATAGTTTTTCTATAAAATAAAGTTAGTTTGAAACTCAAATTGCTCTTTGTTGTAAAGAAATTTGTAATTTACGATGTTCAAAAACGGCAAACTACAAGTTTCTATACAACAAAAAGTAATTTGAGTTTCAAACTAATTCCATTTTATAGAAAAACTGCGTTAAAATGGGGGAAAGTCTGTTATTTGTGTATTAATTCATATTTAGACACAAACTGTGTAAGAAAATCTATATCTATTATTTATCTCAGAACATTTTTCTATGTTAGCTAATACCAACAAAAAAATACCTTTTAATACTACATTTAATTTAGAAACTTTTTTCACTCTTCTCATTTTTTTGGTATACTTGATAGTTTACGAGCAAAAAAATTAATTATTTTTCCCTGCATTCGCATACTACGTTTTTAGTAACCGTTATACTAATGACGTGTAATGAAAAATTAATTTAATTTTTTGCTTGTAAACTATTAAGTATACGAAAATGTACTATTAAAAGATATATTTCTTGTTGAAATTAGCTAACGTAGAAAAATTTTCAGAGAGAAATAATAGATATGGATTTTCTTACACAGTTTGTCTAAATTTGAATTAATGCACAAATAACAGACCTTCCTCCATTCTAACGCAGATTTTCTATAAAATGGAGTTAGTTTGAAATTCGAATGACTTTTTGGTGTAAAGAAATTTGTAATTTACGATGTTCAAAGGCGGCAAATTATAAATTTCTTTACAACAAAAAGTAATTGGAGTTTCAAACTAACTCCATTTTATAGAAAATCTGCGTTAGAATGGGGGAAAGTCAGTTATTTGTGCATTAATTCATATTTAGACAAACCGTGTAAGAAAATCCATATCTATTATTTCTCTGAGAACATTTTTCTGCGTTAGCTAATTCCAACAGGAAAAATACCTTTTAATACTACATATCATTTAGAAACTTTTTTACTTTTCTCATTTTTTTCATAAACTTGATAGTTTATGAGCAAAAAAATAAATTATTTTTCCTTATATTCGCATACTACGTTTTTAGTAAGTAGTAGTACTAATTACATGTAATCGGCATGGAAAAATAATTTAATTTTTTGCTCGTAAACTAGTAAGTATACGAAAAAATGAGAGTGAAACAAGTTTCTAAACGAAATGTAGTATTAAAAGGTATTTTTCTTGTTGGAATTAACTAACATAGAAAAATTTTCTGAGAGAAATAATAGTTATAGATTTTCTTACACAGTTTGTCTAAATATGAACTAATGCACAAATAACAGACCTTCCTCTATTCTAACGCAGATTTTCTATAAAATGGAGTTAGTTTGAAATTCGAATGACTTTTTGGTGTAAAGAAATTTGTAATTTACGATGTTCAAAGGCGGCAAATTACAAATTTCTTTACAACAAAAAGTAATTCGAGTTTCAAACTAACTCCATTGTATAGAAAATATGCGTTAGAATGGAGGAAAGTCTGTTATTTGTGCATTTAATTCATATTTAGACAAATTGCGTAATCAAATCTATAAAATTGTATCGCTGGTTGCCTAGTTGCTATGGAGCCTTCTTATTTCAAAGATAACGAGCGTTCAAATAAAAACGTGGTCGAAGTTGCCTCTGACACATTGGACGTAGGGCGTAGCTTATAGCGACCAACTTAACCTCATTTCTCAACGAGCTGTATAGCAGCTGTCAGTTTCAATAACAAAGCAGCGATATAGCGCTTTGACAGATGACGTTTAAGTTCATTTGCTATACGCTACGCCCTACGTCCAAATTTTCAGAACCAACTTGACCACGTTTTTATTTGAACGCTCGTTATAAACCAGAAAATAAAAAGTACCAAAAATATCATTCGATTAGTTGTTAACGTGTACAAAAATTGAATTTTCTAAGTCTAACCGTTGCCGCGAAAAAAATAAAACCTAATTTTTCCGGCCATTTTGAGATGTGAATATTTCCTCAGGGGGGGGCTCAAATTGAAAAAATGTATTGAGAAAGTACCCCCCTAAAATTACTTTCTAAACCAGGGTTCATAGTTTAAAAGTAATAAAGAATTCCCTGATTTTTCCAGGTTTTCCCCGACTTATAAAAAAAAATCCAGGTAGTTAATTTTTACACACTAATTGGTGTTTATGCATAAAATTTTTTCTCGACTGGACTCCATGATCTTTTTTATATAAAAAATCACAAAATTACAAATAGTTTTCTGTTTCAAGAACCCAGGGCCGGCTTTCACAAAATTTCCAGTTGCAAACATCAAATTCCCTGACTTTAATGAATATTTTTAAAATTCCCCGACTATTCCCCGTTTTTCATGAAGAATAACGAATTCCCTGACTTTTCCCGGTATTCCCGGCCGCTACGAACCCTGTAAAAACCTTAAAATATTTACACATCATTATGAAACACCCTGTATATAGATACGTAACAAGCAGGTAACTTTTTATTTATAGAACGACCTTCATTTATCCTCGTTTCGTCGAGACAATACTTTTCCGTTTATATTTAAATAAATCGTCGTGTAGTAACGATTTTTCAACGCACACCACCAAATGAAAGCACAAAGTGAAAAAGACAAAGGACATAGTTCCCGACCGACTCCACACATAAAAAAAAAATACATAATCACTTCCTCACCTGCAGCTCCTTGGGGTTGACGAACTCCAGGGCGTGCCGCTTGATGGCGTGCAGGGCGGCGTCGGGGGCGTACCCCGGATGGGGATTGGAAGGGGGCGACTGCGGCGGCTCGATCTTGGCGCTCTGCGCCGCCTGCTTCCGCCTGATCAAACCCTGTTTCATGGCCTGGAAAATGAACCGTTTAAATTTCGTTCGGGTTTAATAATTTCAACAAAGTTTTACCTCGGTGTTGCAGTGTTTGTCGTGCAGGTGCGTCATGAGGGAGAAACGTTTCCTCTTCATGTTGTCGCACCTGTCCCACTGGCAGGTTATCTCCTCGCTGCCCGTCGGACAGTGGGAGGCGCACACGTGGAGGTACACCTCGTTCGCGGATTTGAACTTAGTCTCTCTGAAATCGTAGGGAAGTTAAAAAATTCAGTTGCAAGTCAAAAAAAAAATACAAACAATTTTTGATACTATTAAAAAAAAAAAGAAAAATCTGAAATCGTAGGGAAGTTAAAAAATTCTGTTGCAAGTCAAAAAAAAGAAATACAATTTTTGATACTATTAAAAAAAAAAGAAAAATCTGAAATCGTAGGGAAGTTAAAAAATTCTGTTGCGTCAAAAAAAAAATACAAACAATTTTTGATACCATTAAAAAAAAAAAGAAAAATCTCTGAAATCGTAGGGAAGTTAAAAAATTCAGTTGCGTCAAAAAAAAATACAAACAATTTTTGATACTATTAAAAAAAAAAAAGAAAAATCTCTGAAATCGTAGGGAAGTTAAAAAATTCAGTTGCAAGTCAAAAAAAAAAAAATACAATTTTTGATGCTATTAAAAAAAAAGAAAAATCTCTGAAATCGTACGGAAGTTAAAAAATTCAGTTGCAAGTCAAAAAACAAAAATACAAACAAATTTTGATACTATTAAAAAAAAAAAAAGAAAAATTGAAGTAACGCTTCTTGGAAACTTACATGTTACATTCGCCCCATTCGCACACATAGGGCGTAGTCAAGTCCCTAATAATTTTAGGCTTCTTGGGCTCCTCGGGCTTCTTCTCAGTCACGCCGTTGGAGGTTGTACTCGTGGTGGTCTGGGCGACGCTAGTACCCGCCACCGACTTGATCACCTTGGGGGCGGTCAGGACGTTGTTAGTCACGGACGAGGTGTGCATTATGGGCCGCGGCACCTGAGTGACGACCACCTGCTGCCCCTGAGGGGCGACGACGACCTTCTGGTGGTGGGTGGCCGAGCTGTTCGCCGGCTGCTGCTGCAGGATGATTATAGTTTTGGTGCCCGTCCCCTGCTGCTGGGACGTCTGGGCTACGAGGACCGTCTGAGGCTGCCCGTGCACAACCGCCGTCTGCGGCTGGGCCACCATGTAAGTACCTGGGGCGCCGCTCGTCTGCAACACGTACTGGCCCGCCTGCGAGCTGGCCACTATCTGCATCTGGCCCTGGAGGCCCTGCGAGAGCAGGAACTGGCTGGTGTTGGCCTGCTGCAGCATCACCGGCCTCTGGTGGCCGCCGGTGTTCTGGACGATGACCGTTTGGCCCGTCTGGGTTTTCAGTTGAGTGCCTGGGATAAAATCAAATTTTTAACACTTCTAAGTTAAAAAAATTGTACATAATTATAATTGTTTTGATAATTCAAGACTTTTTTGAAAACAAAACCTTAAATGACGAAAAAATTAAACAGTTGTTAAAGCACTGTGTTTAGTCTACGACTCTATTCACCTGATGAGACATGACAAGACGCAAGAAAAAAGTTTTTGCAACAGAATTTCAATTCACAATTCAGAAACAGACAATTTCAGACTCTCACCTGCAGAAATGACCATCTGGTTGGACTGTTGCATCTGCGGCTGGGACACTATAATCTGCCTGGGTTGAGCCAAAAGCACCTGCTGGTTGTTATCCACGATGATCTGCTGCAAGGGCGGCTGCGCCGAAATGGGAACGGGTGACTCTATGATCTGCGTGGGGGCTTGCACCTCCTGCATCAGTTGTTCCTCGTCTTCATCCTCCAGAATGTCCGCCGCCATATCGGCGAACAATTTAGCTGCGGCCGTGGATACTGTGGCGGGTGCCTCGTCGCCGTTTGAACTACTAGAAACTGATTCGGGAGCGGGGGAGTCCGCCATCGAGGAACCGTTTATATTGTTCGCCGTCAGCATCAACTTCTTAGGTTCGCTTTCGACTATCTCTTCCGTGGCGGGCCGCTTCAGGCTCAAACACATCTTCTCCGAGGTTTCTTCTATTTCAATTTCTTGCTTGATTTCCGTCTTGATTTCCACCTCCTCGTATTTATCGGGGTCGTTGTCCCTACTTAGCAGCGCCTTCTCGATGTGGTTCTCCACCAGGTCCAACGTTTTCTCTCCCAGTCTTAAGTCTTTCCCCAGCACCCCGTTCAGCATGGGCGGGCTCTTTTCGAATTTTTTCTCTAAAAGATCGGCTAACCTAAGCGGCTTATTCATAGGTATCTCACTACTAACGATTTTTACAGAATCTTTGGAATTGCTATCTTCGTTAAGGGGATTCTCCATGTTCGGGATCCCGTTCAACAGTCCTTCGAAGCTAGTAAGAGAGTTGTCGCCCTCCTCCGTCGAAGATATCCCGCCGATACCCACGGTACCCAACCCCGAGCTGGACGCCAGGGAATTGTTGCCGATGGAATCGCTGTCTTCGTTATCGATCCGCTGCGACTTCCCCTTGACATTGTTGCTCAGGGGGGCTAAAGGGGGAGGGGGAGGTTGGGGTGGTTCCTTTTTCCCCTTCATCGAGCTGGCGAATTGGGTGGTCGACGAAATGGAGGGATCTCCGATTTCGCCGTCGGTGAATAGCTGCCTGGCCCCGTTGATTCTGGATATCTTGGGAGTTTCCGACTTGATGGCTGTCTTTTGGTGGTTGTCGGGAGTGCCGTTGCCCTGCTGGGCCAAGAGTCGTTGTTGCTGCTGCCTCGCAGCCACCTGTACGCCAATACCGAGTTATAAGTTACTGATTCCGAGTTTCAAGTAGGTATTGGGTATACTCCTAACCTCAAATTTAAAAACTTCCCATTTTTTAATGTTTTACTTGTCATTATTTTGGTGCGAGTAAAGTTTCAACTGGGAAATAAGTTTGAAGTTAAGTGTTTCGTTTGCATTAAGTAAGAGGACAATGTTAATTTTAGTAATAAAACGGGTGATATCTACAAGAAAATATAAAATGTCTGTGTACTCAGTTTTGTTGTATTAGTTACAACACTAAATTTAGACGTTAAACAATGAAGCTTATTGTTAAGGCGTTAATGAACAACAAATATATTACTTCATGCACGAATCGTAGGAAAAGCGTTGAAGATATCAAAATTTAGGTACTATCAAATTTTTCTGTTTTAACCCAAGTTGAACGAACGAGTTGAATAATTTTTTGTGACGCTTTTAAAATTATACAAAATTAAATCAAATCAATACAACTGTACACAAAATTTCTTTAATATTTTAATTAAAGCTCTTCAATTATTGCAAATAAGCCGGATGCCAAAAGAGTAGTTCAAATGTCCCTCTTTAAAATTTGATTAAATGAACGTTAAAAACATTTCATCATTCGAAGTACTTATAAATAATTATTTTTCTATAGTTTTTAAAATTCTTTAAGATTATTCAGGTGTCCAAGATACTGTAAAACATATTAATCAGGGTTAAATCAAATCAATACAACTGTCTGTAAAATTTCCTAACAATAACCCGGGAAAAACTCGATCATTATTTCAAAGTCAGAAGAGTAGTTCAAATGTCCCTTTATAAAATTTGATTAAATGAACATTAAAAACATTTGATCATTCGAAGTATTTATAATTATTTTTCCGATACTTTTTAAAATTCTTTAAGATTATTCAGGTGTCTAAGATATCTACTGTAAAACATATTAATCGGGGTTAAATCAAATCAATACAACTGTCTGTAAAATTTCCTTAACGATAAACCGGGGAAAAACTCGATCATTATTTCAGTCAGAAGAGTAGTTCAAATGTCTCTTTTTTTTTAATTTTATTATACGAACATAAAAAATATTTCTTCGCCACCTAAATAACTTTGAAATCATTTAAAATCGGATTCATCCGAAAAAAATTAGTTTAAAATTTTATTCCCTCCGTTTCTAAACGTTTCGTCCGGTTCGCCGCGGACCCCACGTTAAAAAAAACCTTACAGACCGTTCGGAATAAGACTAGTGTGGATTAGTATGTTACCTGAGCTACATTTTGGCAGTCTGTTGCAGTCCTCATGCTCACTGTTGACATGCAATCGTTTACCTTAGTCGCCAGAAGGCTTTTGATGAGCGAGGAGCTACTACCCTGACTTGCCTGGCTTTCCTTGCTGGGGCCCGCCGACATCGTGACGGTCGTCGTGGACGTCGTGCCCGTGCTCCCCAAGAGGGCCTGGCTCAGGTGCGGGTGCGCCATCACCTTCGGTTACGAGTTACGGTTAGATGGTTACAATGTACGATTTCTATTGCATAAATTGAAGGGGCGCCATATGTTCAAAGAACTGATAGAACATCAAAAATATATTTCTTGGAAGATGAGTATTGTCTTTGCTGGTTCTTGCCTCTCTCGTAGAGGTCACTCGTAGCAATCTTTTGTCATATTTTAAGGCACAACTTTTTTTTGAGATTAGGTTTTCTGCACTGTAAAAATTTGCATTCGTAATGTGAAAATTGTACTGAAGTCACTTACGTTTTTGCTGAAAATTAAATTCTACACTAGAATGTGAAGCAATGCAGAAAACGTACCATGAAAAAAGTTAAAATGTCGCAGAAAAAGACCACCACCAACGATCTCTACGAGACAATTGAAAACTAACATAAGACATTTTTTGCATCCTCGAAGAGAAGAATTGGCTGAATAAAATTAATAAATGACATAACTTTGTGTAAAAAATTAGAAAATCAATCAAATATTTCTGATATTCCATATTTCAATAAAAGGAAAAGAAAACTGTATTGAACTTTTCTTTTTTTGTTATTATCGATTGTTTTATGTAGATTTTTTTTTAACGATTGTATTCTATCAACCTCTGAATTTATGGCACATTTCTTTGAAATTCCCTTTTTCCAGATTATCCAGAAACTAAAAGTGAAAAATTTTCAAAAATATATAAAGTAACTTTTTCCGAAAACTGAATATTAGAATTACATAACTTCAAAGTTTTTTTTTTTTTAATAATTCTTTTTTCAAACTTGACTTCTAGTTTCCAGACACATACTGTCGAAGTCTTAGAGGCTGCCCAACTGTTGTTTGCCGTTAAAATTATTGCTTACGCGTTTTGCGGACAAAAAAAAAAACAGTTAGGCAGACGGATTATTTAAAAGAGATGACGGAAGACGTGAGGATCGTTTCCAAATATAAATTTTTTTACTAAGAATGCAAAATGAGCTGAAGGATGCTACAGGGTGGTATAAAATTAATGTCTACTCTGTGAAAGGAAAATTAAAGAGAAAAAAAAAAGTGTCTCGCTACCTCCACCAATCAACTTAGGTCAACAAGAGTTTCAGGAGTAGGAGGACGGTGACTTAAAAATAAAATCGTAAATATCGGTTAGTGGAAATATTGCAAAATACTGAAATTTTTTAGTGAAGATTAATCGAGTAAGTTCTACAGGGTGCAACTTCTACCAATAAGAAATTTTTTCAAATTTCGTGTTAAAAACTTCAAAATTCACAGTTAGAGTACTATTTCTAAATGCTGAACTGACGCCCTTCCCTTCATCACCATTTACCGACACTATCTCCCTTCGCATGCATTGTAGGTTGCTCACAATTCATGTATTTGTAAAACATGAATAAACAGTGGCGGCGTACACAAGTATTAAAGTGCATTTTAAAATACTATTTATAACTTGACTATTTGATTAAAAAATAAGAATTTCAGATTCGTATTCTAAAAAACTGACTCCCACTTGAAGTTACACCCTGTGTAATTAGTATTTTTTTTTCAATTTCTTTCATTTAACGATAAAACAGCACACATGCGTTTTTGTTTTAGAAAAAGGCAATTTCAGGAAAAAATTTCAGTATTCAAAGGACTAATTTACATCAAATCGTAGCAGCCAACGGAAACAAAGGTGAAAAACTTGCACTTTACAAAACAAAGGCCAATTTTCCATGTTGGTTTCGCGTTAGTCGCCAACGTCTACGTATTAGTAACAAAAAAGTAGGTAATCAAATTAATGAGGAACGTTGGAAGGGAGGAAAATGAAGTGAAAATTAAGAAGAGACTGAGCCAACACCGAAACTAACTAAAAGCATAGAATCGGAGCGATACAAAAGCAGAGGATGATATGAAAAGTATCCAATCATAAAGAGAAAAGACGGTATATTCTGATTATAAGGAAAAATAAAGTGTAGGTCCTTGGTATCTGTTCTAAACGTTTCCTATGCAGGTTACATCACTTATGACATAATTTTTTTTAAATTATTTTATTTTTATGAAATATTCACGTTATTTTATTTTTTGTTCCAAACATCGTTGAAAAAATTGATAAGCGACTTTTTTATTAAAATTTCTCATGAATTTTAAAAAAATTTTGTACAAACCAAATTTCGTGGAGAGGAGAGGGGAGAGGGGAGGGAGAGAACCCAGTGGCGTAGTCAGATTATAAAACTGTAAATAAAAATTTCGCCAATCAAGTATTTGATGTTTTTTTTTTAATATTTCGAAAATCACATTCTTGTCTAACAGGACAAATAAGGGACGGGCAGAGGGAAGTTTACGGTTCGGGCCCGAGTGAGATAGCCTGCACTTGGAACGTACCGCCTACCGTTACAAAAAAATTCAAAGAAAAAAAAGCCGGGAGATCCCACAAACCAAATGAAAAGTGGTCGACAGGTTCGAGTTTGACAACTTATTACCTGACTTTTCGTATCGCCTTTACTACTGATAGGTGTGACAACGGTCTCCCTGCTCTGCTTAGGGGGAGCACTGAGCTGCGCCTTGAGGATTGGTGAGGCGGGAGAGATTGGCGTGCTGTCGGTGGCGGCGTTATTGTCCGCCACGACGGTCAGGGCCGGCGACTTGACCGGGGAGACAACTAACGATTGGTTTGATTTGCGGCGCACTTGTTGACCTTTGGTGGGTGGCGTGGTGTTGGTTTTGGGATTAGAGGATGATTGGATACTTATTATGAGGGGTTGGGCTCGCACCTTTATGCCTTCGTAGTACTGGCGGTCCGTCGGGTTGGCCGGCTTCATCGGGTTCGGGCCCACCGTCCCGCCAAACACCGACCTGCAAGAAAATTCAACACGCTCATGCCTTACTCCCAAGACTACCGCAACAACTACAGCTAAAATTTCGGTTTTCGGGATCCAAAAAGTGAATTTTTTGTTGTTGTTTTATTTTTAAAATCCTCATCAAATTGCATTTTTGATGTTTTATGTGTCTTTTTCACCACAGAAATTCAAATGTGAAGTTTTTGGTTAAACATTCATTTTTAATTTATTTTGACAGAATTTACATTTCCGCATAGAAATATCAACTTTTAAAAAAATTTTAAGCAATGAAATTTCCCATTTTTTCCATATTTTTTCAGTGTTTCTAAAAATTTATTTATTTTTTTTTTTTAAATAAAATTTAACAAACTAAGGGTTTATTTGATGAGAATTCTAGAATCATTTTTAAAACCAATTCAAATTATCTTAAAATCTTTTAAAGGTAAGTAAGAATTATCAAAATGAAAAAAAATTAATCTCCAACAGAAACAAACAAAAAATTAAAAAAAAATCGAACTTATTCCAATACCTGACACATCTGGGAAAGTGTAACGGCGAAATGACCCCCCGCCTCCCTATCTTCGAGCAGGAACTCATATAATGCTTGTAGAGCTCCTGGTGGTCTACCTTCCCGTCAGAACAGGGCTCGTACGTGGCCCGCAGCCAAGCCAGAGCAAACTGTTCGTTCTCGTGGATAGCCTGCTGATGGGCGTGCTGCTGCTGGATCAGCTGCTGAGGGGTCATCGATGGGGTTGTCGTTTGACTAATGGTTATTGTTGCAGCTAGGGAAATATCAAATATCTTGGAATACACAGTTAATTTTAAGAATCGGGTACCCGCTTGCAGCACCCAGCGTTTACCTTTTACCTACTAATTACCCAATACCTGTTTAGGACTTACAAACCCACTAATTACCCGTTTATGCTCTAATTACTCATTACCCGTTAAAAACTCGCATACTTTTCGATTACCCAAATACCTGTTAACAATTATCGCCTATGTACAGTTTATCGAGTTGAATTATTAAAAAAAAATAACCAAAAACAACCAAAAAAACAAACACTGATAAAATATGTAAAATTGACCTTGATAACATATAACAAACTGAAGATCGTAGCTAATATGTGGTAGGTATCGGGTAAATAACGAGTATCGGGTAATTAATAAGTATCTGGTAATTAACAGGTGTCTGGGAAATTATCGGGTGTGGGGAAATAATGGGGTATCGAATAATTAACAGGTTGTCTGGAAATAATCAGGTATTGGACAATTATCGGGTATAGGGAAATAATCGGGTATTGGGTAATTATCGGGTATTGGGTAATTAACAAGTTGTCTGGAAATTATCGGGTATCGGACACTTATAGGATATAGGGATATAATCAGGTATTGAGTAATTATCGGGTATAGGGAAATAACCGGGTATTGCGTAAATATCGGGTATCAGGTTGTCTAGAAATTATAGGATATCGGGTATCTAGTAATTAAGATGTATAAAAATTTCCCGGAAATTCGCTACAAGAAAAATTTGCTATTTTATCATCACTTACGTGTTGTCGTTGAAGTGGGCGTGAGGGTGATTAGTCTTTGCGGGGCAATTTGTACTGGCCTGACGGGGGTGCTGGGCGTCATCACCTTGGGGACGGGCGTGCTGGTGATGACCGGCGTGCTCAACGACGTGGTGGTTGTGGTGGCGGTGGTGACGGCGGTGGAGGTGGTCGCGACGGTGGTAGACTGCTGCGTCTGGGCCTGGCTCTGGGTCTGGGTGCCGCCGCTGGGCAGTGTTTCCACCAGCTTCATCCCGATGCAGGCCTTCGGGCCGTAGCTCTTACCCTCCACCGTGACGAGGGAGACGAGCGTGTCGATGACGCCGTGGTTGTTCACGATCAGGCTACAGGACCTCTCGCCGAGGGACGATAGCGAATACAAACATTCCAAGGTATAAATTAATAGCATGACGTCGTGTATCGTGAGGAACGAACACACACTTCTGTACACGTGGGACTCTAATGAACGGAGCAGGATGTCCTCGTTCTGCTCGTTTTGGCTTAATTTATTTAATACTTCTAAGGACGAGATGCAGGACGCCCTGTCCTGGCTCTGTAGACCCCTGGTGACGATTTTCAGCAGGTTCGAGACTAACAGGTCGCTCTGCAGGTCTCTAACGATAAACTCCGTGGCGATGTTGCCGAGCATGTCCATCCCGAGGTTCCTCAGGACGTTCCATTGCGACGTGGTACACAACAACAGGAACCTTATGAAAGACGTGTTTTTTACTAGGACCGGTACGTTCTCCTCTATAAAACTGAGGTTCCTTAAAATAGTGGCTATCTGTAATACTCGTTGGCCTACATAGTCTTGAGTTCCTAGCGTACGCCTCAAACAGAATACTTCACTGTCGTCCGGCTGAATGTTCAATTTAAAACTATCACAATCTACGTCTTTGGGTACAGTCTCGGTCACGTCCTCGCACGCGCACTCAACGTCAGGAATTTCGGGCGCACTCTCGAACGGAATTTTTAAACGGTCGTTGTCCACCTCCATGGGTATGTCCTGCAGCGATAGTATCGTACTCGAGGTGATCTCATCTTTGACCGGTTCGCTCTTCGACGGCTCCACCTTGACCCTGACAAATTTATTTTCGTTCGTGAGATCCAAGTATTCCTGCGATTCGAGTACGTCCTTCCAGAAGTTGTGGATCGGTTTCTTCCTTATGTCATTGTAAAAGTGCACAAACAGTTGTCTCAGAGAGCCTGCAAGCAAGTCGGTCAACTATACCGAGAGTGTCAAAAAAATAGGCCGTAGGGCGAATGGAATAGGGTTTTGCCATTTTCCTTTGGCCACTTTTTCCAAAAAAATCTAATTCTGTCCTTGTTGTTCTCAGGCTAGCCTCTGTGGGGGTTCTGATAGCGAGTTCTGTCCCACAGAGCTTAGTCCGAGAACAACAATGTGTCAGGAGATTCACCAGACATAAATCAGCTTCAAACTTATTACTTTTCATCGGCATCACGAAATATGATTTATAAATAACATTAATAAATAACGATATTGTGGGAAGCAAACAATTAGAAATGATTTTGGACATTTACTAGATCTTTGTGATGTCACTCAATGATGTACAGGGCATATAACCCCACAGAGCAATTGTTTCCTGCAATATTATCACATAAAAAGTTTATTTTGCCCCTTGCGACACTAGTCATGCTTTTATAACACCTACAGATTAGTAGGTCGCTCTGTGTCAGTAGGCATTGAGGAACAATTACATTTAAGATATGGCATAGATATGGTTATATCTCACTCATATTCAATCTCTCTCATTAATAAAGACTAAATGTGACTCTCTTGAGGTGGTAGACATATTAAATATTTAATTTAAAATATTGCTGTACATTTACATTATTTTTTTAATTCTAATACTGAAATGAAGGTTAAAACATCGATTTTAAATTGATTCAATTACTAGAATTAGAAGTTTAACAAAAACTCTTGCTAAAGTCGATATTTCAAAGTACACAATTTTTTTTTTAATGTCAAACGTCAAGTATAACTGAAATAAAAAAAATCATCGCATAAGTATCCACAGAAGTTGTAAAAAATCAAAATTTTACAAGAATATAAGAAATCTAGAGAAAAATAAGCTCAATAATCAATCAATCAATAACAGTCATACTTTCTAATCAAAGGCACATGTAGGAAAAAGTTAGGGAAGTCATTGGTCTACAACTCCTTTCCCTTCTGTTCTGTCTCAATCTTTTTTTTTTGTGTCTAATTTGTCTAAAATTCAAGTAAATGTGGCCTAGAATCAGTTTAGTTGTTGAGACAGGCTACTATCCCTCAACAAATGCTTTCTATCATAAGTTAATTTGCTTATACGCTGAAATGAAAAATGGCATAAGGAAGAGTCCCATTACTTTCGCCCAAACAAACCCTGGACCTTTTCGTAACACCCTGTATATGTTTAAAATAGAAATATGGCACCTACAGAACCGTATCCGCGCGTTGAACGGATTGAAAGCGTGCACTACTTACTGTGATCAAAAATACCGGCGTGACCCAACAGATAGTTGATTATCCTAGGGTGCTTTTCTAGCTTCAAGGTGTGCTTCCCGTCGTTCGAAAGGAGCGTGCACACGTTGATGGCGAAGTCTTGTTCATTTGGTAATGGTGATATCAACGACAGCGCTAGGCGGTCGTAGTCAGAAGGCTTGTATAAGTCGGTTGATAAGTGATTGTATTCCCTGTTGGTTTCTGTAACAAAAAAAAAAAAGGTGGGCGATATTAAGGAGCGTCAAAGTTTATTTAATAAAAAAACGAACATATTTTTGAGCGCTGTTAAATTCTTTTCTTTTATATTTAATGCATTTTTATAAAGTAAAGTGTTCAGTCAAAGAGAGTTTTTAAAAATAGCATAGAACGAAGACATTTTTGGCAATTCCGTCGCGTGTGTCTCGACGTCGATTTCGCTTCATGATCTGAAATAACATCTAAAAACGAGCCGGCATATGATATATAAATACTTTGTATTCGTTAAGTAAACAAGCTAATAGAGTTTATTCTCGGAAAATAACTTTGGAGCCGAATCGTACTGCAAGCAATTCGATTCAGCACGTCTGGTTGTTTCATTACTTTATTTCGCGCCATGGTTATGAACTGCAAGAGATGTGCGGGAGCTAGCGACGCCGACATCGCCACAACAACAGTCCGGATAAAAAAATATGCGCATCTTTTTCCCTCACTGAACAAAGTATCGTGTTTTGTTTTACAAATATCACTGTATTTTGGGAGCCTAATAAATCTGATATTAAACTGCACGAATTAATTAGATTCGTCCGTGTCTGTGTCTGTGCGGTAAACCACCTTAGCTGACGTCACGGTTCAGAGTTGCGGTCTTGGTGTATAGGTGGTGTTGGTCTAACGCATTTTGAGCAGTCTCATATATGCGAGTATTTCAGAGAGAGAGCTGAGTGAAAGTTGCAACTGCAGGAAGTCTCGTACAATAATTACTGTATGCAGAGGAAAAATATAACAAGTATATATTATGCGTATATTAAGTAATTTGTAATTTTTAAATGGGAAATTTCAACAAACAAGTTACAAATAAAATATTTCATAAATAAGTATCAAGAAATTGATACTGGTAGGTACCTATAGCAAAAGTTGTTCCTGAAATGTTTAATTTTCAACGGCCTTTCGAATGAATAAAGGTAAAATATACACAGAAACAAGTTATTGTTCGTAGAATTATGTGCCATTCGCTTTAAAATTCAATACTTCTCTATAAATACGATAGCCAGCTTGCATATTAATTTTATCGGGATATTTTTACCGAACAAGAATTGTTTAAACGGGTATATTTATAGATTATTTATTTATCATATGCATGTTTTAGCTGTTGCCAACTTACAATGCACATTCTAAACGGATATTTTTTTAACCCGGCGACTTGGAATATCAGCATAACGACTAGCTTTATTTGCATTCTCTACATGTCGCAAATCTGCGAGAAAGTCTAGCTTCGAAGCCAGCAAATAAAACTAAATTCAAGTTAATCAGTTTTACAAGCATTTTTAGTAAGTAGCAATTTTCAAAATATATATATCTAGCAGAAGGAGAAATAAATTGAACGTGTACGGGTTCCTTTAAATTGCAAATTTTAATAGAACCGTTGAAATTATCAAGGTGGCCGTACGGAACAAGTTCGATTTATTTCCCTCTCTTAAGGCACCACAATCTCCTCCATCGACTGGAAAGAGAAATAGATGTTACCTCAAGAAAGTTGTGCTATAAAGGTACCCGCACACCATCGATTTTTGTCTATTTAACTGTGTAAACAGTGCTCATACTAAGTCGGGTCATATTTAAAGCATATTTATATAAAATCAAAACACGTATTTGTCCCTTCAATTTTAAAATTCGTTGTTTGTGAACTGCAACTTATTTTCCAAATTAATTGTTAATGTGCTATAGATTGAAGTTGTCTTTATTAATGAAATGTTGCCTTTTGTTGTATGTATGTGGATGGGAACACAACTGTAGCTTGACTAAGTACCTTATTACACAAGCCCTAAAGTATCGATAGACTCAGAGACATATACGGAATTTTGAGACACCCCGGTATATGCCCATTCGAAATTCATGCGATAACGAAAAGGTAGGGGGCTAATCGTAGGTGCAGTGCGCGAAAATTGACACCTCCAGCGGCGCGGCCGCGTGTTTTATCGATTCATAAAAAGCGACACACACACACGCGGAGCCCGCCGTGTGTGTATCCGGGGTGGGGGGATATATACATGTCTTTCTTCGCGCTGCATTTTTGTTCCGCTACCATGAAATGTGGGCGAGCGTGTCGCCACTTTCAGCGATTTCAGGGAGCTCTATTATTGATTTTGTTGTTTATGATTGATGCGCACTCGGTAATGCGATATTTATTAATGTCTGTATCGGGTTACGCGGCTCCCGATCGGTGGCTCTCTGGATTTCTGCACCAGGTCGACCTGATAAACTTACGGGTCGAGCCGGATGGGGAAAAAAATACAGTACACCGGTAAAGATGTGGGAGAGAAATACCTAGATTCTGTATTAATCCACTGTTCCAGTTTGACATCCAGTGTTTTTATGTCCATTCATTGTTAAAGCTGTTTTATATTTACAATTTTTTTTTAGTAACTGAAGGTGTCTTTTTAAATATTACTTACTTTATTTTTGAAAAATAAAAATATACGTATGACTGGTAACGTGGCGGCCATTTTGAAACCTATTTTAGTCAATGCTAAGATGTCCTATATCTTTAAGAGGTAATTATACACAAACAGAGATATTGACGAAGTCATGTCAACAGGTGGTTCATTGGTCGATGTCCAGGTATCTAAATATAGCCGCAATGGGGGCAGAGAAGTTTATTTCCTGCCCAAAAACAGTTTTTTTTACGTAAAAACCACTACTTAGTTATGAAGAATATTCATACACACATCTCTAATGGAAAGTGGAAAAATATTTTCTAAATTTCGTAACACAAACATGAGAGGTTATACACATATCAAGGACCTTCTTGGAATGTTAAAAGAACAGATCGAATTCGACGATGGCCAACGCGTTAACGCCAAGGAAAACTTTTCCTTTTAATTGGTCATTTACGAGCTAGAGCTACAGCATTTCCTCGTTAGAGAGAAAGTGGGACGGGTATATATTTTAATGACGTTCTAATTAATAATACCTACTATTAAATTTATAGAAATCATGTAACACATTTAATTGCTTCTGGAAATAAAAAAATATATATCACAGTTATCACGGCCATTTTAGACCGATATTGCGTTTTGTTTTATGCAAGCGGAAGTTTTTTTCCTGTCAACTATCAGTCTATCGTCTTACGCTCAAGATGACGAGGTTAATTTTTCAACACGCCGAGCTTAGCGAAGCAAAATATCTATTCGAGAACGCAAAAGCATTTCGCGTTACAGAGATACAAACAATATTTTTTCGAAAACTGCAACAAAATAAGGCGATTGTGTTGTATACAACAATTTAATTTACATTTGAAATCGTTTGAACCGTGTTTGAATCAAGACGGTTTAGGTACGGTGACTGTCACAACGATAACAACCTAATAAACAATAAAAATTAGTTGTTTGTAAAAGTATTGTCAGAATTATGTACTGTAATTCATATTCTAAGAGTGTTTAATTTGAAATGAGCTCGGAAAGTGAAGACGAGCATTTACCCGGGGAAGTACTGGAAACGGCACAAGTTTCGAAAAAATGACAAATTATTTTGAGATTTGTTTTATGTTCAAGAACGAAAAAGACTTTGGCGTTCTAAAACATAAAAGTATTTTGCAGTTAGGTGACAAAAAATACTCACTTTGTCAACTGAAAATTTAACGAAAATGTCGACCTTTGAAAACAATTTTCCAAGTGTCATTGTCTGCATTTTTTTTTTGCAATCATAAAGAGTGAGCGCAAAAATCGCCCGTTTTTCACAATTCGCAGAGAACTAAAGAAAATAGATAAAATAGCTATTTATGATATACGTGTTAAAAGTAAGATTTTATTTTGTGAGTGAAGATGATTAAAAAACGAGCGTAGCGAGTTTTTTAACTTCACGAACAAAATAAAATCACTTTTAACAAGTATATCATACACTATTTTTTCTACAAAACTGTTAAAAGTGGGCTTTTTAATTGTCATTTTTGATGTTAAAAATGTCATTTTTTGACACGCGTGTTAAAAGTAAGTTACTTTTAACACTGTGTTAAAAGTAACTTACTTTTAACACGCGGGTCAAAAAATGACATTTTTAACATCAAAAATGACAATTAAAAAGCCCACTTTTAACAGTTTTGTAGAAAAATATGTTTTTGGTTTTAAATTACTCGTAAAAAAATAAGATGAGCATGGCTTTTTGAAAATTTTTAAGAATCGCCCCTATTTAGAGGCTGAAAAGACGCCCAAAATGAAGAATAAATATAAAAACTATTAGCATGTGAATTTTTCTATCGAATCATTCTTGATACAAAGAAAGATTTATTCTCATGACTGAAATAAGCATGTTGTTAGAAAATTTTACACCTGTCATTTTAAGCCAATTACATACTGTAATTTCGACAGTTGCCCATGGCAACCTTCAAATTTGTCACAATTTTTTTTCCTCCTAGGCAAACAAAATTAATAAATGGATTTTTTTTTTGACAGCTATCATATAATTCAAAAATCAGTACCTAACCAGAATTTTGCTTTGAAATGTTTTTATTTATTTTAAAATAGTAAATAGATACAAATAATTATTTACCAAATATTTGTTCCGAAATTTCTTCTATTAACGCTAAATGAAATTCTGGCTGGAACTCTTCTCTTCACAACGGAGAGTAACGAGGAGCATAATTATTACCTTTATTTTTCATTTCCATCAGATTATGTGTTTCATAAAATATGTATAGGTAATAATTTGATGAAATTTGGTTCTGCTGAGCCTTGGTTTTACGTAAAAAAGATGGGATATCTTCCCCCAAAATCGTTTGAATAGCTGCGAAAAGGTTTTCTTGATGCGGACTGATTCCAGTTTTTTTCAGTAAATATGGCAAATACTTTAAATTTTTTTGAGACGTAAGAATGTCTCCTATTTTGGTGCAAGAATTACATATACTATAAGGTTTTAAATTAGTTTTTTGGTTGGTCACTGCCATGATTTAATTGTAAACAATTAGAAGCTAGAGAAAATGACTGTCAATGTGACGTATAGCGAAGACGATTTTGACATCACAAGCATAAGCCTACTTGATTGCAGTTATGATTTTTTAAGAACCATTGATATATTGCCATAGACATCGGTTTTCCACAAAAACTTACTTTCCTTCTATTTTAGTAATACTAAGTGAATTATACTGCAAACATAAATATCTGAATTCAAAAATGAAATGTCTTTTTTATTACTAAAGTGAATGTAATGTGCTGTTTTTTATGTATAATAAGGATCATTAATAAACTGTCATAGACATCGCATTTCTTCAAAAACTTACTTTCCTTCTATTTTAGTAATACTAAGTGAATTGTACTGCAAAGATAAATATTTGAATTTAAAAATTAAATGCCTTTTTTATTACTAAAGTGAATGTAATGTGCTGTTTTTTATGTTTAATAAGGATCATTAATAAACTGTCATAGACATCGCATTTCTACAAAAACTTACTTTCCTTCTATTTTAGTAATACTAAGTGAATTGTACTGCAAAGATAAATATTTGAATTTAAAAATTAAATGCCTTTTTTATTACTAAAGTGCAAGGAATGTGTTTTTTATGTTTTAATAAGAATCATTGATAAACTGCCATAGACATCACTTTTCTACAAAAACTTACTTTCCTTCTATTTTAGTAACACTAAGTGAATTGTATTGCAAAGGTACATATTTGAATTAAAAAATTAAATGTCTTATTTATTACTAAAGTGAAAGAAACGTGTTGTTTTTCATGTTTTATTAAGAACCGTTAAAAATATATCATGCACCACAAAATGTCTACCTGTCAAGCCAACTTTATTTTGGCGAAAAAAAAAATAGAGAATATCAGAAATAATTGTAAAAATTCCAAGAAAAAAATATATCAAGATAATTCACATGCTAATAGTTTTTATATTTATTGGTAATATTCAATTCTTCATTTTGGGCGTGTTTTCAACACCTAAAAAGGGGTGATTTTTTAAATTTTCAAAATACTAAAAGCTGCACTCATTTCAGTTTTTTACGACAAGTAATTTGCGACAAAAAACATATTCTTATGTATTTTTTTTTGTAATTCTCTGCGAATTATGAAAAAACAGACGAAAATCACAGGTTTTTTGCAGTCACTCTTTGGTGTATACACTTTTCTTCAGTGGGAAAATATAAAAACAAGTTATTATAAATGAAATATCGCTGATTGAGCCCATTGTTGGAGTCTCTTCGAACCGAAAACGATGCGCGCTCCGCTACGCTCCTCTTACGATTTCCGCTCATCTGAATTCGCTGGTTTACATACGCCGCGGTCCCGATGATCCATCGACGGCGTAAACAAGTGTCATCGAAACGCACCCACCGCGTCGCCCAATTAGCTACCCCCCCCCTCGCGGACGCTCCGCCGGATAACGACGTTCCCCGCGGTCCGCCGCCTCAAGTGGCGGCGCCTGCCCACACGGGCCCAAACCGCTGGGCCGCGCGTCGCGCGCGTTTCCCACGTTCGGGAAAAAGAGACGCTCCGCGCGAGCAATGAGCCGCGGGCGTGCTCAAATGCAGTTTGAACTATTGATCATGCCGCGCCGTTCACAAGAAACGAAATGAGCCGTTAAACGGCGGGAGCGGTGAGGGGGTGTGGGGTTCGGAACCTCCTCGGGGTAAACAACGGCGTTGTGTCATTTTTTTTTTATTTTAATATAATTCTAAAAAACGATAAAAGCAATGGAAAGCGTTGAGTTTATATACAGGCAGCAAAAAAATTAGGGAGCAGAATAATTTCTAAATTTTTTTAGTGATTTTTGAAAGGCTGTGAATAATGGTCGTATCGAGAAAAAAATAAGCTTCTTGAAGATGAAGAAGATTCTAGTTTTGAAATATCGAGATGAAAATTTTGTTTGGGCATCACAAAAGAAATAATGCAAGGCAAAAATGTAACATTTTTTATTCGAAACGGCTCAGAAATTTGTTTTCTGGTCGTTTAGCCTGATTCGCCAGCTTCAATTCATTTTTTTTTTAATTTTCTGTACGATTGTTTCTCATTGAGATATGGGCATCTGAATGAAGTCACCTTATTTTTTATCATCGATATCTCATGAACTAACGATGGTATAGCGATCAGGTGGGTTGTAGAAACCTGAATCCATCCTCTTCAAGGGCCTTTTAGTATATTTGAGATTTTTTTTTATACTCAGCATTTGAAAAAGTGCAAAAAATGACTTTTTCTGCTGTTTTGGAAAATCAATGACTACTAATATTGCGAAAAGTACTAATGTATGTACGTTTTTTTTTATAGCTCAATACATACCCACGATGCCTGGAAATTTTGAAATCGATCAGTAGAACTGTTTTTCTTTCCGGAATCGTCAGTTTTATAAAAAATTAAAGGAGTAGGTACGTTTATTGTTCCTTAAACATCAATTAATGATGATTGAGATGAAACACATTTTTTTACGTTATTTTTCTCACAATTTCGCGTTAAATGCTAATTAAATATCGAAAAAAAAAATTATTTTGAAAAAATCTAATTTTGTAACTTTTTTTTCAATTTCAGAAAAAATGTCTTTTTCGACATCTGAAATATTCAATTTAAATTTTTTTGCAAAATTTTTCTCACAATTTTGCTTTAAATACTCATCAAATAATATCGAAAAAAATTAAAATATTGAAAACAATCAAATTTTTAAACTTTTTTCTTTTCAAAAAAAATTTGAAATATTCAATTTAAATTGTAAAAAAGAAGACGCAAAATATTTCTAAATAGTATTTGATTTTTTTTCAAAATTGATTTTTAGTTTTGATTTTTTTTTTCGATATTTGATGATATTGATATTTAAACGCGAAATTGTGAGAAAAATAACGCAATTAATTGATATTTAAGGAGTAATAAACCTACTCCTTTAATTTTTTATTAAAACTGACGATTCGGGAAAGAAAAAGAAAAATAGTTCTACTGATCGATCGAACATTTTTAACATTAAGGCGATGTTTCGCATGGTATAGCTATGTCCTATACCAACTCTCTCGGTTTCGAGAATTCAATACCTATGTATGTTTTCAGCCACGAAATTTGAATAATTCCAAATATTTCGAATTTTCACCACCAAGAACGGCGGTGACAACATTTTTAACATTAAGGCGATGTTTCGCATTGTATTAGCTACTCGTATGTCCTGTACAAAGTTAGTTTCGTAAAAAAAAACCTACAAACATTAGTACTTGCAAAAAATCAAATTTTTAACTTTTTTTCAATTTAAAAAATATTCAATTTAAATTTTTTTTCACAATTTTTCTCATAATTTCGCGTTAAATACTCATCAATTATAGAAAAAAATGAAAATATTGAAAAAACTTTTTAACTTTGTTTTACAATTTTGAAAAAAAATTTTTTTTCGACATCTGAATTATTCAATTTAAATCGTTAAAAAGAAGACGCAAAAATTTCTAAATCGATTTTTTTTTCAAAATTGATTTTCAGTTTTGATTTATTTTCGATATTTGATGATTAAACGCGAAATTGCGAGAAAAATAATAATAATTTTTTATAAAACTTTGACGATTCATTCATTTTTCATCTCAAGATCTCAAAACTCGAATATTCAAGCCCAAGATTATTCTTTCAAAAATCATTAAAAAAAAAATTGGATTTTTTTCCCCTTTAGACTAGGAGCTAAAGGTCCAAACTTGCCGGAAAAATTGGGTTTGAGAAAAAGAAAAACGGTTCTTCCCCCAGGAAAATTGTAAAAAATTGAATTCGAAAAAAAATTAAATTTGTGTGATAAGACATCATATTTTCGCCCAAAGAATTTATGGTTAACTGCTCGACCTACTCGACTGGAACACACCATGTTCATGTCCCAATACTGTCCTTTGTCAGTAATAGATGTCGAAAACCGTTATTTTTCTTGCACGAGTATACTATACAGCTAAGCCACGTGACCACCGACCTTAGGCAACTAACATAGCACGGCTGGTAATGTCAACAAAAAATCCCTAGACCTCAGCATCACCAATGTTGATGGTTTCACTTAGACGCATTCTTTTCTGTTCCGTTTCAATTATTCAAAATAATATTAAAGTTCGAAAACGACGATTTTCTTTCGTAACTCGTTAAATTTACATGCCACAATATCGAAAATTACCGAATTTACAGACCACCGCACCGGCATAAACATCGACCAATTTATTGCAAAAATATCATCCCAGTCCGCGGAACAAATTGTTTTTCGAACCGTTTCCAGCTTATTTATATCTCCTGTGGCGTCGATAATTCACATGTTATTAACCTCTAACTGTACTCGTGTCTATTGTTAAGTACGTTACATTTTCTCTACAACTTGGAAGATTACAGCGAGATAAAAAAAAAACGTTAGGTCAATTGATATTGTGTCAGTGGCTATAATTGCTTTACAAATTCCAGTAAAGTGTCGTTATCTCCCAAGCACAACAGTTAACCAAGTATGCTATTTAGAATGAAATTTATACAACACATATTAGCTTGCATATTTTTTTCGTGTTTAATACACGTCAGTTCACTTTTTATTTGAATAAAAGCGTCTATTTATTCATTACGAGCTTGTAAAATTATGGATGAAATCTGGCAACATTGCCATGGCGTGGTGGTAAAAGTTGGGTCAACTGTCATTACTGTCAACTTTGCGCGAATTCCGTAAACATGAATGAACAACCAAGGTACAAAGGAAAAGTAATGACTGAAAAGTAATATAAAATGAGTGTAAAAGAGAATGTGGATTGATGAGAATAAAATAAAATGTGCAAACCGAGAATCCATATGATAACTATCAAGAAGTTCAGTGTATGATAGTGAGACGTCGACTTGTCAAATTGAAGATTATGACATAACATCTATACTGTTCGTTTTGCAAAGAGATCCTTTCAATTTTTGTTTCAAATTGCTAGTATATTGCTTTAGATCACGAAAAATTTATTTAATATTAATTATTACTACATATATTTTCGACTGGAATAATTTTATAATCTATAATCGAGCTATTCAAATACATATAACGCATCAGTCGAAGCATTAAATACAGCGTACAGTGTTGCCATATTTCCTTTCATTGGATCAGATGTTTGTTCAAATTTGTCAAAACGTTATCTATTCATTCCATTATCTCAATAATTACATTGTAAGTGCATATTTTTATTGTTTTAAAATGTTTAGTAATATTTAATTCTTTAATTACAATTTTATTTTCCCGATCCTAACCATTTTTAAGAGCAATATTCACGTTTGATTAAAGTTTTTTCCCAACTCCCATAAGAGCCTGTGTAAAAGAGCATAATTTTTAAATTCATTTTTCAAAAAAACTACGTTGTCAATCGATCTGATATTTTTACACAAGTCAGTTTGCATATTTATTAACAGATTTCACTGATTTTGAAAACTTTCTTACCATTTTTCTTTTGGTATTATCGAACCTCCTTTTAAATCTACGGAAAAGATGATTTTCTCGACGAAAACAGACTTATCAACAGCTGGTTCAAAATATTTCGCCGCCAAACAAGCGAACAGTTCGCATCCTTTTAGATAAGGAACGTTTCTGAATCATGCATCCTTGATCTAACGCAAACGGAAGGGAAAAAAACAATGTTTTCGGTGGGAGATTAATTTCGAATAGTAATAGTTAACGTTGTAGTTGTGTACATGGTGATAATTACGTGTATCAAGGTCAATTCTGACATAACAGCGACAGGGGCGCCAGCGCAACGCGAGTTTGGGAACATCGCCCGCAAAAATATCCTGGCTTTTGATGTAGTCCTCACTTCTCAGTTCTCACCTGGTGGGGCAGAGCGATCAGGTCTGTCTCTGAGAGTGCTGTATGGTGCTGCCGCGCTACGAGGTGAAAATACCGAGTATCTAGCTTGTATCGGAGTAAATGGGGGTATTTCTTTTAATCAATTTAAAGTATGAACGCTATTCAAGATAATCACGAAAAAGATTTAGCCAATATTGGTATCATACTGGTAAAGAACAAATGTCAATGTATACAGTCAATATGATTCCTATAAAAGCCCAATATACAACCAGTAGTTGATAGGGTCACGTCGGACCGATATTGGATGTATATTGTCTGTAATACAGATATGATTCACAACCAATATTATGACAAAATCTGTCCTTTACAATATTTGGTCAATATGTGGAAAAAATATTTCCCCAATATGTTAGCTATTACTTATTTTTTTCTGCAAGTAACTAACTTCTAAACAATAACCGTGTATATGAATGAATGTGGTAAAAATACGATTAAAAAATATCTTACATTTGTTGAATTTATAACTATTCGTTCAAAATTTAATGTAAATCTATCGCTTCACTTTACGAAACGACTGAGATACTTCAGCCAAAATGTCAAACGTATGCTTTAGACATTTTACGATTAACCCAGTCTCTTCGATGTCAAAACAATATGTATTAATAGGATCAAAGAATATCAAACAAACTAATAACAGTAATAACTAAAGATGTGCCTCTTCTTCTGGTGGAAGAGGTGTCAAAATTTTACAATGTATTTTAATTATCATATTCCGGAAAAATTGTAATATGACGATAGTCCAGAATGTAGGTAACTGTAATTTGAAAATAAAAATGAAAGAGAAATCTTACGATTTGTATTCAAGTAAAGAAATTTGATACATTGAGATTTTGTAGAATTGTTCATTTTTTACAACATTTTAAAGAACTGTAGACAAATGTGGGTAGTAAAAATATGGAGTTCATCTTCATCAGCTAAAATCATTACGAAAGTGTCGTGTCAATCAACAAAGAGTTATAAGAACGTCTCAAGAAAAGGAAATAGTGGTACGCAAAAAACACTCAGACACGGTCTAATTCCAGATACCAACTGAATTGCGTATTGCTGGCTGGACACCTTAATACCTTTTTTCAATATATAGAAACACAAAATAGTTTTATACTGTAATAGGTGTAATTACAAATTAGGTATTTCAAAATATCAAACATACAGGGTGTGCCATTTAACACTCCCGCTGCCAGTATCTCCGAAATGAAATTTATTTTAGTTCCGGAAACTGGGATTGTTAGATCCCTCGAATAGCTAGCTTCAAATTACATTTAGAATTATTAGTTCAAATCTTTCTATATAGATAGCGTGGCGATACTAATTTTTTTTTGATTCCTGGAACGCGGAAGATCGTTAAATTTTGAGTAATTTTTGCAATATAAAGTTTTTCTCAATATTTACTTGTTGTCTGGCTACGACAGAGGAATCAAGTGCTTTTCCATTCAACGTTACGAGGGTAATACGAAAACTAATCCAATCACAAAGGTCAAACTTACCGACGATATTGTGCTGGTTGTAGTTGTAGGTGTAGGGCACCGAGTGCAGGGCCCTAGCGGACCAGCGCTTGTGCCTGCTCTCCTCGTCGTCGTCGCTGCCGCGGTCGGCCTCCTCGTGGAGGTAGTGCACCTTCTCCCACCGGTCCAGGTACCTGAAACAAAAAAAAAACCAAAGTGGAGTCTAGTTAGAATCGGAGACTACACTAACCGCGGTCGGGCGAGAGATCACTATAAACGGGTCGCCGCGGCACTGACCTGGCCCAAGAGCGGCACTCTCTCGCCGGGCGCGCCACGTGACAGCGGCGTCGCCGTCAGCCAGACCGCTCTGCTGTTGTGTTCGAAAAGAGAGAGGGGTGGCGAGGGGCCCCATTCATGTGCCGGCGGCCCGGGACACGGTCGGGGTGCCCGCCGTAGTAGTAGAGTAGTGCTCGACCGGTCGGCCGGACGTGGTGCGTGGTGGTGGCCGGCCGCCTGCACGCGGCCACACGGTGGCGACGTTCACGCACCAGGCCCGCCGACTGACAAGTGCGGGTGTGACGTGCCGTTTCATCTCCGAGGCAGCGGCACGGGCCGCCAATACGATGATGATTACGATCCACCGATATAAGTCGGCTGCCGTGTGGAGAACGAGAAGGGGCAGGGGGGAGGGAGGTGGCAGTCTAGTAGTCGGCGGTCACAGAAAAGCACGTGCTCGAAGCGGGCCGGCCTAGGTGGGACTGTTGCGATCTCGCTGCAATTATTGTTCGCGCTTTTAGCTATGTGGTGATATATCAAAAGATTGGCGTTAGTAAATCTAATAAATCTTCAGTTCTGACCAACGACTAAAATGTCATGACTAATTTAATCAGCGATCTTCAATCATTTGACTAATACTGATTTCTCAATGAGAAATATTAGTCGTAAAGCTTCAACCATGACTAAACGACTTAAGAGAAAAATTTAGTTATGACTTATCATATACAACTTTTGATGGAAAAAGTGAACCAAGTGAAAATTACACACAAAAACGCCCCACAGATACTGAAACTGCTCGTTTCCGAATCTCCTGGCTCAGAGTTTTTACCGCCACGATCAGCTGGTTGAGCAACGGAGACACAGGCCCCTAACGGACGCCCCTGAAAATCGATTTTTTTTTTAGTAACTTTTAAAATACTTTGTGCCTTTAAATTTCTCTTTACGGATGTAAGAAAAATCATATTGAACAAAAATAGTTTTTCCTCGAAAACAGTTCATTTTATCGATATCAACCAAGAGTTTAGTTTAAAGTTCAAGCTACCTAAAAACATTATTTTTGTGCCTTTATCGTAAAGGGTAAAGGGTAAAAAAAATTGACCTGACCTGACAAACCAAATAAGCCACATTGTTTTCAAGGGTCAATTTTTAAAGTCTTATCTGTTATCCATCGTATTAAAAAATAATTAAATTACACAAAGTATTTTAAATTATAAAAAAAAATTAAAATTTCTCCTTCAGGGCCCTGTATCTCCGTAGAGGGGCCTTCTAGGGAAAATTTTGAAAATTTTCATAGGAACTCGTCATTTTATTTTAACGTCATCTGCATAAATCCGAGAGATTGCCCACATATTCTAGGACACCCTGTATAATCTATAAACATAAACATGTTTATATTTTTATAAAATTTTAAAAGTTCCATATTGTATATGGTACCTCATTTCTTTTTAATTGCTATAGTTATTCGGGTATAAACAAAGCAAAATGAACATATAAAAATTATGTTTAATTTAATTCTAAACATTAAAAATCTTCCAAATCTTTAATTACATTGATTAATCTTTAAAAATACTAATTACAATACAATTACTTAAATGGAATTGGAAAACAAAATGTGGTACCAAATTATTTTCGCAAAACATTAAATACGTTTTTTCTCTGAATTGACTTTGGATCAGATAACTTTCTTCTAAGAGTCCTTAATGAATATTTTTTAAATTTTCTCAATTTTTTCTAAAACTGGAAATGGTAAAGTTTTCTAGTCAATAAGGACCATTTAATTGCGATTTACAATGTTGATAATTTTCGGAGGAATATAATTTATTATCAAATTTACAGAATATCACTTAACTGAAAAAACTTAATGCAAAATATTGATTACAAAAGGAATAAATTTAGAATTTGAAAACGTACCATAGGAACTCCTTTTCTATTCGCAGTTTTCGGACATCCATTATAAGTCATACTTTTTCATTTGTAGATAAAATAAAAATATTTTTAGTTATAACTAACACGCATTTGAAATATTTTAAGTACTTACGAAAAAAGCAGTAAACTTAACAGAAAAAATAAAACAATTACAGTGTAACCTCCATTATCCAAACAGGCCTTTATCCGAATATCCACTTAACCGAACGGAAAAAAACGCAAGACATTATCCGAACGAGCCTCGTTTATCCGAACTGGGTGGCCGCGGAGCTCGGGTGATATGCGAAATTTGCTGCCGCGCTTGCGTGTGCGACTGGGTTTTCGTCTCGCCCGGCCCAATCGCGGTGGGACAGGAAGATGTGATAGATTTAATGACTGACAATGACATCTTGCACAATATAGAGAATGTGGAAATAGCCGAAGAAGAAAATGAGACCGAAGGAGCTGCCGACAACAAAATAACTCATGGAGAAGCCGTGCAATGTTTTGACAAATGTATAACGTGGGCCAGTGATAATGGCGAAACGTCTCACAACATATTTCTTTTAAAGGAGATGCAGATTAGAGCCAGAAAATTAGAAAGTAAATCCCTTTCACAAAGAAAAATAACGGATTTTTTTAAATAAAATATGTTTAAATATGTAGTTTATTAACTTTTTTTTGTACATATATTTATGTATACATACTTTAATATGTAGTTTAATAAGTGTTTATGTCTTTATATTTTTTTTGTATATGTTTTTCCATATTATAATTACAAACTTGAAGTATTAAAAAAGGTTTTTAGAAAAATAACTGTTTTAATTTTAAATTTGATTATCCGAACAAATTGATTAACTGAACAAGACCTTACAATAATTAGTTCGGATAATGGAGGTTGCACTGTANTTTATTTAAATATTTTTGGTTAATTTAATTCGGTACTCTTCTCCTAACTTTATTTTACATATACGACGTCAGTAAACGAAAAATTAAGAAAATCGCTAATGCCTGATGACACACAGGTGGGGTGGAATAAATTTAATAATTTTTCGTCATCCGCTAGAAGTTGCTACGGTCTCTCTCGATAATAGACTCTTTTAGTGTGACATCACATATTTAGGCAACCCGCAACAAATTGTCATAGTTGAAATTGTACACACCGAATCTGACCCTTGTGTACTGTTTACATAGATGCTATAAAAACCTCAAATTAATTTACTTTTAAAGGGATTTGGAAGTATTTAAGAACAACCAACATATGTTTCGTAAAACATATACACTAATGTGCTTAAAACTTACAAAAAGATATAAAAGAATATTCCTAAATTTAAATAAAGTACAAAATTTACATTAACCGTGTTATTCCTAATGTTCATGCTTGGAAAGAATAGCCTCATACGCAGGTGAGGTCTCGTTGATATGTTATCGCTGTCATCATTAAGTATTTTCTCTTGTTTTGTTTAATCTTGGCATTTTCTAGTTCTACTAAGTATTTTTATTGTTTTTCTTGGTGTTGTACTGTGTCAGTGTGTTTATCGAGTGTTTTTGCTCTTCAAGTGGTTTATTATAGACGTACTCTTAACCATAACCAAACTATAAATTTAAATATATAAATTCTATAATTTATTTAGTTTGTCACTTTGGGTTTGAAACTTCTTAAATATTTCTAATACTGCCAGAATATCGCAAAATTTAAGGACGTGACAAAGAAACCATTTTTTCGCACATTAGGTCGAAAATCGATCTAGTAAATATATTTAGAAATTCTTCATGACAATGTGCACTATGGGGTTGCCTATTATTTGGCGTATGTGACGTCACTACTAAAACTCTGATCTAAGTTACAAAATTAATTATGGTGTAACAAAACAGCAACAAAAAAGCAACAAAACCCACTAATTGTTTCTATTGCAGTCTGCTAACTTTCCTCCACGAAACATTGTCAAAACGCGTAAGTCCCCTGTAACTATTTACAACAAATTTTATCTCGAATCTCAATCAACAAAACCATCCCGCGCATCGGGAATACGTCACTATAAAAGCTCGACATCCCCGACACCTGTTCGCGTGGGGACTCCCCCGTCGCGGAACCGGGTCACACTGCCGTACATCCGCACCACCACCACGGAGCGGGGTCGTCCGTAAGGCAGTTTCGCGTCGTGGCGGGCCAGACTGTTCGGCGACCGTAACGCCAAGCCAACTGGGATCAACGCATCGCCCGAACAACCTTCGCCTTCCTTATCACATCGCGGAGTCGCGTTGGCCGTCGCGGGTACAACAACAACAACAACAAACCCGAGACTGCAGCGGCGATTTCCTCCTCTTGGCCGAGGTCGAAGCCACCGCGCGCCCGTGATTATTTTTAAGGGGTAAGGCTGGCCGCACACGAGCGGACAACGTCGCCGTTGTTTCTCTTGATGCTGCTTCCCACCAGAATTTGATAAAATATAAAAAAACACGGAACAATCACACGTATTGAGTCTCTTTTCGGTTTAAGCCGGCCATACACGACCGGATGAAATCGCCATTGTTTCCCTGGTACCCTTTCTTACTGTAGTTTTAAAAGAAATCGCTAAAATTGCACAAATTACGTCTACTCTCTTTACTTTTAGCTTCTCCATGTTATATAAAAAAAATAATCATATATAAACTAGGGATCGACCGATATACGATTTTTGGCCGATACCGATATATCAAAAGCCGATATACCGATATCAAAATCAAGCCCATTATAGAAATTTTTTGAAAAAATATTTACCCCATGTCAAAACAAGGAGAAAACTGAAAGTCCAATTTGTATTTTATGCAAAAAATCTGTTTCTTACATCACAACTTGCTACAAATTAAATTATAAATATTTTAAAAATAATGTTTGTTTTGATGACTCCACATTTTTTGATATTTTTTGTTTTCTTTTCTCATGCCTCTAAGAATAGTTTTAATTTATAACTACTTAATAACTACTTAGTAACTTAATTAAATTACATATACTTGCATGTACTTATTTATACCTGTTTCCTTTATTTTTTAGATTAAAACATAAGTAATTATTCTTTGGATTTTTTTCTGCTAAAACCAATAAGTACTAATTACTGTGGCATTTCATTTCATTTATCATTTATTTTAGGCAAAGAATGATCTGCCTTGCACTTTTGTACAAATAAATTATGTTTTTTCGAGTCTTGTTACTCGATTTTTTAAAATATTTTTGTATTAGAAATATATATAATATTTCGGTCTATATCGGCCGATACCGATAATCGGCCAAAGAGGCCGATAATGCCGATATACCGATATATGTATCGGTATCGGTCGATCCCCAATATAAACCTCCCTCTCATTATTCATAGTTAAAAATTAAAAATAGTGCCAAAACGATTTCACTACCAGACCTAACCATTCACTTCCATACGCTTGTTTATGGCCAGCTTGTAATCATTCACGTGAACGAAATGACGAATTCTCATTAAAATGTACCATAGTTTACATTACTTCAACTGTGATCCAACTTTACTATAATTTTTTCAAATTAATCCCCAAGTTACATTTTTCTCTTCTCTTCAAACTCGGCCAAATCACAGTCTGACAGAAGTTAATTGTATTTATTTATAAAAAAAAAAACAACAAAATTTGTCAAAAAAACAGCAGGAAGCTACTAGAAGAACAATAAAAGTTTGCACATATCTAGAAATTGTATGTTTTCTAGGTGTAGGTAAGATCCATCTCTTCAACTGTTTTTTTTTTAATCTGATTTGGTTAATTCTGTATGACTTTAAAGATTTGTACACCTACAAACAAACTTTTGTCGAATTCTTTTTTTTTTCAGTTATCTGCATTTTTATAGTNGTTTTCAACGCATTCGACCTAGCGCAGGTGGCGCTCTCTATGAGCTACAAGCAAACCATGGATATATTTCAATCTCTCGCCCCAGAAAACCCCTAACACCAAAATTTCATCTCGATATGAGCATTTATTATGAAATAAATAAGAAAAAACTAAAATAATATTTTGCATTAAACACCCTGTATCTCTGTAAGTATCAACTTTTGGACTAAGGTGAGTTTGTCTAAATCGCAATATTTTCACGTCAGGAATCTATTCATGAATTTTGGCCCATTACATCGCGACCACCTTGTATAATATATCGGTCTATATCGGCCGATACCGATAATCGGCCAAAGAGGCCGATAATGCCAATAGGCCGATATATGTATCGGTATCGGTCTATCCCTAATATAAACCTCCCTCTCATTATTCATAGTTTAAAATTAAAAATATTGCCAAAACGATTTCACTACCAGACCTAACCATTCACTTCCATACGCTTGTTTATGGTCAACTTGTAATCAATCGTGTGAAGAAATTAGGAATTCTCATTATGATGTACCATTACATCTAACTTTACCATCATTTTTCAAATTAATCCCTAAGTTATATTTTTCTCTTCTCTTCAAACTAGTCCAAGTCACACCATTACAAAAATTAATTGTATTTATTTATAAAAAAAAAAACAACAAAATTTGTCAAAAAAACAGCAGGAAGCTACTAGAAGAACAATAAAAGTTTGCACATATCTAGAAATTGTATGTTTTCTAGGTGTAGGTAAGATCCATCTCTTCAACTGTTTTTTTTTTGGTTAATTCTGTATGACTTTAAAGATTTGTACACCTACAAACAAACTTTTGTAGTTCACTTAATATGTGACATTTCTAAAACTTGAGGCAGCAAATTTGATTCACATCCATTAACTGATTGTCTAACATAAAAAAACGTCCATTTTCAAAGCCAAGTAGGCGACATACTTATTTTTTTTCCTCCAAGACTGCCTACGACCGTCAACATTAATATTACTGAACGATTTACCAACAGCGACACGTATTTGGCTAAAAATAAACACGACCCCGCCAATAAGGACGGCAATTTTATCGTTAATATAGTATTGCAGTCTCAGGGTCGACATGGTAAGCTGATACTTGAGCAGGAGCATGTCGCCTTCGAATCGTGGGATTTATTTTTAGAAGAATCATTCCAATTACGAAACGTTTCCCAGAAAGTAAACAGTTCAATACATAGCGGTGGATGGGGTTAACGCATCCAGAAAAATCTCTGACGACGGACTTTGACGGCGAGTTTTCTCCAGAACACTGCTAGAAGGTCGGTGTTTTTGACTTGATTTTAAGATCTGTAAGAACGCATCTGCATTTTGTATTTTCTATCGATTCCTACGAGATATATCAGTTAGACGAAACCATCAGAGACCAGTACGCCTATGGCCGGCACCAACACATGGCCTTGCTTACAATTTTACAATTACTGCGACCGTACTACCGATAATTGTCGTGTTCGTTTTAAAAATAGCCGTCGAGTATTTTCTACCCGAGAAAAACACCACAATGGATACGGCGAAAGAAAGGAGATTTTCCTTACCTCAAATATATCTGCTTGAGGGCCACACTGCCATTCACGCAAGTCGCCGGTATCTTCAGGGACGGGAGAAGGTCCTTCCAAGCGTTCCTCGAATTGACCTGCAAAGATAACGAGGGTACATTATTATCGAGCATCACCTATCTTTATCTCCTAAGTTCCTATCGAGCCGAGAAGCCGCAAAAGCCTAATAATTTTTGCGTTATAATATCTCGTGTTTACTTTGCATTCCGATAATTTTTGTTTTATTTATTTAACCCGAGTTTTGTTCAGCATCTGACACTCCACTTAATTTCGTAACTTTTATGCACACGATACAATATTTGCCAGTAAGCATTTCAGTATGATATGACTAAGTGTATGAGGCACGTAGGTACTTGCAAAATAAGACGTTACTTCATTAAAAACAATAATAAACGTGAGAACAACGATTAATCTCGATTTTGTAATAACATATGTCTACTTTGAACCGTGTTTTATAACTCTATTGTCTTACAGAAATATTTCTTTATAAGATAAACCACACTTGACACGAAATAAAACAAGGGACGGCTTTGGGCGTAGCTAGAATTTTTGCTTGGGGTGGGCACAGGGCTGCAAGCTTTAAGGACCATCTAAAAAAAAAAAATCACAATCGGCAACTTGAAATTTTCAAAAACCTGAACACGTTTTGATTTCATTAAAAAAAAAAGATCGCGTAGTCAACGACTTACCGATATGCCGATATGATATTAGATCTTTTTTCTGGGATGGGCCGTACACACTCCTGCTTCCCCTTAGCTACGCCCATGATTATAATCAATATAGGGTCAAATCTAATTCATTTGAATTTAAATGTTTTATAGCCATTATACTATCTTTATACAGGATGTTTCAGTTTATGTTTCGATTATTCCTTCATAGGACTTTTTAGAGTTGATATTTGAAAAAACATATGTATTTTATAAAATATTTCCGATTTTGATGAATTTATATTTAACGATTTGTCTGATTAAAATTAAACATTTATTAAATTTGATTATTTTAAAGTCACAGCTTATAACTCATTGTGGTAATTCTAAGAAAAAAAAACTATTTTATTGTAAAAACCAATTTTTGACTTATTTTTGCTTTTTTAAATTATATTGTCAGCTACCAAACACCGGAAATTTTCCACGGATTTTTTCTCCCGACTTTTTCTCCAGACTTGTCCGAGCCATGCACACCCCTGCTCCCCCCTAGCTACGCCCATGGGGAAGGGGATGTATCGGCGTTAATAACAGAATATTATTTATTTTGAATATTTACGCATTCACAATTTGTCAGTGACAACCGTTAAACATATGTTAAAAAATAATATACTTTTTTCTGACTTGGTACTTTTTGATGTATGTAGGTTTTAACTATATCCAATTGTGTTTTGTATTCATTCTTGTCCTTTTTTATTGCTTATTTATTGTATTTGTTTATTTTTAATCTGTTCTCTTTGACACAGGAGTAAATCAACTTTGTTGATACACCTTCCTTTTGTAAAAATGTTGTTTATACTTCTTTTTTGCAATAAATGTATTATTATTATTATTATTATNTAAACTATTGGAAAAAAAAACATAAATTGAATCCTGTAAATAGTCTTAGCAAAGTATAAAACTAACAAAAACTTGAATGATAGATGGTGGATATTTTGAACAATTTTTATAGTCCTAAGATTTATTAGTTTGTTTAATAAAGGTTAACTAATTTGAAACTTTAAACACAAATAATAGTTATTGTTATATCAACCATTATTTTTATTTATCAGGCTACTTTGATTGAACAGTACTTTGTTTTCGCCTTCAAAAGACTTACAAAACTAGCCCTCGAGTGTCAAAAAATAATGATTAGATCAAGAGTTATAAACAACGAATCTTGACGATTTTTTTTTAACTTAAAGCTCTTTTCATAAGCTTTCCGAATATGTGATAATATATAACTATATCACGCTCGTGCGTCGTATATTTCATTTTACAACTAAGGCTAAAAATTAAAAAAAAAATTCCAGGTCGCATTTGAAATTTTAAAAAAAATGATAGATTTCAATGTATTATTATGAAATCTACCATGAAAAAAATCAGTGCGATTGTGGATGATCCTCGGGATCGTCCAGACTAATAATTAGTTAATTTGTTTATAAGGCCATAACTTCTAAACTATTCAACTTACCGATTCCAGATTTCGTGTGAGTCATTAGACAGTGATAAGGAACGAGAGGATGCGATGCAAAAACGTTCTGGTAATAATAAAGCAGTTTGTAAATGTTTAATTCAAAAGTCATAAGTAAATAAACTTCTTCTGTTTATAACTTTTGATCTAATCAATATTTTTTGACGCTCCAGGGTTACTTTTGTAAGTCTTTTGAAGGCGACAGAAAAAGTACATTACTGTTTTCTCGTGGAAATGAACGGAAAAAGGTTATAAGCGAAAAACATGAATTTAGGTACAAATGATACAATTAACCACCCTGTAAACAATCTTTCACCCATTTTTATGACTGTGGAAACTAATATGTTACTGTACATAATATATAGCATCTATAGTGATAAATTCAGCTTGCCGAAACAAAAAGTCGCGTCCAACTGCATATGTCCTGGCCTATTTTAATAATAAGCGAACCCTGTCTTCCCAAACTAACGCGTTGTCTTTTCCACGCGCCGACCGAGGCACGGAAATCCGTCGCGAATCGCCGCCACCTCCTGGGACACGCTGTTCTCCCGATGGCGAGTTACCTGGCACGCACACCTGTCGCGAAAATGTGCCACACCACGGCGACGGGGGCATTGATAAGAGGCGGGCGGGCAAAGGCGGTCGCTCGCCGACCTACAAAGCACGCGCCGATCGTCCGTCCTGGCGGATGCCAACGCCTCTGCGGCGAAATCTCGATCACGGCGGCCACCTCTTCAGCGGCTGGCGCGAGAACCAACCGTTTCCAGTTTCCACTTCCACACGTCAACGCTGCTGCCGCCCGTGCACACACACACAGACGATCATCGGTGTCGATGTAACCGCAAATAGGTCTCCGAAGGGCACCAGAACCGGTCCGGCCGCATATGGGTTGTGCTTGTGTGCAGTCTGTAGTATTGATTTTTTTTCCACACACCACATAATATGACTAAGACGGTCTGCCACGATCTTCTGATCTCGTGATTTAAGACTGGAAATAGAGTGCAGAAATTTCGTAAATGATTACAACCCATGTGACCATTAATTTGGTTTGAATCAGTGATTTTATTTCCTTCGTGTTGGCAATTAAATTTTAGTAAAATTAAAAATTACCAAACCAATAAGATCACGATTATGTAAAAAAAACATTTCGTTTTACCGGCTGGCAATTTTTCACATTTCATTCAACCAATCGGCAATCGGATTATCTTGATCGTTGACGCAACGGTTTGCTACGGTTCATTGTAAACGAATCATTACGATTGCTGAACTAAATTGAATTTGTGCATTTTTCGGTAGCGTCCGTCGTCCGTCCGTCCGTCTGTTATAGCTGTTTTACATTGACAATTTATTCATCAATAAATTGACGAAGTTCTTCATGAATTAATTCACGAATTTATTGGTAAAAAGTGTGGTTTTACACTGCTACAGACTTTGTCGAGTTTTTTGACGTATGAATCAGTTCTACCAATGAATCAAAGAAGCAAATACATTTCAAAAATGTCACCTCTCCACTCATAATTGTAGTGATACAACAGCGGTACCGTTCTGGCACATATTATATAAATATTAGTTTTTTTAATAACAAATCAGTAAAAACAATGCAAAACTAGCACGACGCCACACAATTATTTACATATTCCAATAACATAACCCCATTACTGATCTGAGGCTGGAAATCTGTTGGGTTGGTACTTCCGAACTTCACGAAGAAATTGACGAAAATTAGAACATGCTCTAATTCGTCAAGAACTTGATGAATAAATT
>NW_019416351.1:16439-41177 GCF_000390285.2 Anoplophora glabripennis | reverse complement strand
TATAGTCATTTTTAATTCTGAATTAGAGGATATTACTATTGTAATCGCTTAAAAATTTTTTAGCTTGTTTTAGCTATAATTTAAAATTTTTCCTGAGTACGGCTCTGAACGCTTTCAAAATATCTACTGGATGAAGTCATAACAGTATAAAAGTCAATATCGCACAAAATATCCAACAATTTTTTTCTACTGTTAGCAATATTAATTACAAAATAATAAAATATTTCATAAATTCGTATTATTTTTTTATTAGATACAACTTTTTAAATTATGGATTAAAAAAAATTGTTGGATATTTTGTGCTGTATTGACTTTGATTCTCTCCTGTCTCTCTCTCCTCCAATAGATACAGGTATTTTGAAAGTGTTCAAAGCGTACTCGGGAAAAATTTTTAATGATAGCTAAAAACCTTTTTCATTTAATACAGAATTAAAAATGACTAGATTTTGTCATAAAAATAGCAGTGATATATTTAAAAAAATTAATCTGATGATGGCCCGTGGAAGACGAAACGTCGGATTACAAAAATGTTGACGCCATTGGATAGAGCGAAAAATGTGGCAATGTAAATATGCAATTTATTTAAAATTCGTTTTCAAATAAAGACAAAAAAAAATAAAACGATTTTGCAAATTTTTCGGATTTCGCGTCAGCAGTAGACTTTGTAGTTAATACTTTGTATTGCTGAAATCTCAAATCATCCTGCGATAATTTATCATTTGTGCATTTGTAATTCGACTTAGATGTAGCAATACTGTACAAAGTTTTGGGTCAAACAATGAGACAGTTTTCTTTTATTTTTTTTTTCCGTAGAATTGAATGGTGTAATCAATTTATGAATGTTTTTTAATTTAAACAAATTATCAACAATAACTGAAAAATTCATTGTTGCAAGTCATTTTTTATTCATTTTGCATTTTTGAGCATGTTTTTGAAATGTTATTACAGATTTTTTTATTTCACCAAAACGTATATGTCAAAACGAAAAAAATGATTACCGGCAGAACTCTGTACAAGTAGAATTTTTCTTTGAAAGAAAAGTGTTTCAGGCCGAAAAAAATGAATATCAGAAACTTCTTGATTTTTTTATCTAAAAAATTGAAGTTATTTAAGACAGAGAATGGTATACTTTCACCAAGTTTCGTCAAAATTAAATTATTTTTGCGGAAATGAGAAGTAAAAATCGAAAAATCCGAAAAAAACCTGTTTATCGTATTTTTCTCGGAAATTTTGAGGTTATGTTAAAAAGTGACCTCTACGAAAGTTGTAGATTATTTGATCTACAACTTTTATATTGGATACTTATTTGTTTGACGTCAATTTTCGCCAGAAATCCCAATTTTTCATAACTTTTCAACCCCCCAAATCAACCCTCCGCCGCCCCTGCTCACGCATTTATTTTTTTTTAGGTTTATTATAAGCCCTTTGGTTGGACTATTGAATAAAGATATAGTTTACACAAGACGCATGGCTTCAATTCGATCAATGCGAGCACGTCGCTTACCATAACCGTTAATTATTTAATTGAAGGTTTTCATTTCATCAAATTCACGGATCGATATCCATAAAATTTATGACGGGCATAAAATTTATTTGTTACTCGGTACCGCCCTACACTGCGCAATGGAACCGAACCGGTCGATTTCAAATCGTAGTTATAGTTAAAAAAAAGAAGAAGAGTGAAAAGAAGACAGATGACTGCCGAAACATGTTTGTATTTTTAAATAATTCGCATTTAAAAATAGACTGTTGCTCATAAAATCGCAATCGATTAAAAAAGCTTCCCACTGATTGCGATTTTTGGGAATAATCGATTTGTAGGAAGCTCGGCTACTTTTTTGCCATCAAGGTGATGTTAAATTATAATTAAAGTAAACGTTGGTTTAAAAACAGAAAAACGTCGATGGTTTGTATTAACTGGGCGCATCGTAGAATATTTTCCCTCATTTTTTTCTTGCTATTGTCTGTGTGTGTAAACGAACACCCTGCATTCCTTAACAGTAACTATATGTTGCAGCTTCTGCATTTTTAAGTAAACTCTTAACATTCTAGTTGACGTAAATGCACACACTCTACACAGCTGGGAGGCGTAAACAATACGTTACACATGCGCTTTTAATTAATATCGTTCGAATCGCCGTCCGCTCTGAGACCTCGGAGAATCGGAAGGAAACGCTTATTTATTTAGAGATTCCTCGTCCTCCTCGCATCACCGCGATCGACTCGTAGCGTTGCCACACGTCGTTCACGGTGCGTTAACAACGACAACCGCGCCACGTCCGTCATCGCCCAGCACTCGGCAACAGAGCCTGTTTATAGAACCGGCTGGCGCTGTGTAAGCTGTAAGCTATCGGGGATTAAAACTCGGTAAAGCGGAGGAGAGAGTCCGCTAGATCATCGCATATGGCGCACTATAATTCATTTGGTTTTTGAGATGAAGAATAAGAATTCATTGTTTAAATTGAGCTAAAAAAATTTAGAACCCTTAAATTTACGAATATTTCAGTTTATGATGTTTTTATATCAGATTTCTGTTCTTATGCATGGATTTGCTTGAAATTTGGACAGTAGGTGGGGAATAGCTCAAGAATCAAAATACACCCTATGCTGATATATATTTTTACCCTGGGGGTGGTTTCTACCCCTTTGAAGGGGTTGAAAATAAATTTTGTCAAAATAATCCCGGGATTCGATAGAGCAACTAATTTCAAGAAAAAAAACTGTCTTGTAAAATTTTTTTGATAAACCAACTTTTTTAATTATGTGCGATTGAAAACTCAATTTTTCAATTGTTAATTCATTTGTTCATAAAAAAATTATTATAAACAGATCTAAATTATTATTAAATTAAAGTAAAATATCTTTAATTTTGTTCTTTAAAGATATTTCTAGCTGCTATAGAACCGAAGTTATAACGACTTTCATTTAATTAATCGCGAATAACAGCTGTTTTTCAATTGGCTTTTTCCAGCTGCTGCAGAAATGAAGTTATAGCGATTTTAAGTAAAATGTCACAACTTACTTACGAATTTATAACTTCGGTTCTATAGCAGCTAGAAATATCTTTAAACAACCAAATTAAAGGTATTTTATTCTACTTTAATAATATTTTATCGGATATGATCTCAGTTCTGTTTATAATAATTTTTTTATGAAAAAATGAATTTTCATTTGGAAAATTAAGTTTTCAATCGCAAATAACTCAAAAAGTATTGGTTTATCAAAGAAATTGTATGGGACATTTTTTGCTTGAAATTAGTTGCTCTATCCATTCCCGGGATTATTTTGACAATTTATTTTCAACCCCTTCAAAGGGGTAGAAACCACCCCCAGGGTAAAAATATATATCAGCATAGGCTGTATTTTGTTTCTTGAGCTATTCCCCACCTACTGTTCAAATTTCAAGCATATCGATGCATAAGAGCGGAAATCTGAGCTAAAAACATCATAAAATGAAATATTCGTAAATTTAAGGGTTCTAAAATTTTTTTAGCTCAATTTAAACAATGGATTCTTATTCCTCATCTCAAAAACTATAAAATAATGTTTTGTAACATTTGAAAAAACATTTTTTTCAAACGAGAGAGCAAAAAATGTTAATTTTTTCCAAAATTATAATTTTGGGGCTCAATTTTGAGGGTGTAAATGGGGTGCTGGTGAAATGTGATTATTTTCCCCTTAATCTGTTCCACTTAAGCTTTAAAAAGCTGTTTTTTAATTTTTTTATCTTTTTTCTACGAGGCGCTAATTTTGTCCATACCTAAGTGTCCAAATGAATTATAGTGTGGCGGTGATAATTCGCCGCCGCTTCTCACGCACAAATTATTGGATCCAAACGGGCTGTTAAATCCGATAAATCGTCCGAAATATCTACAAAAACTACCATTTTGTCCCGATTTCTCTTAGTTAACGGCATGTTGCACAATTTTTTTTAAATAATGTCTATTAAGGCGGGGCTCAGTGTGAGGCTGCTTTCGTACAAACTGACATTTCATTTTATATACACAAGTTAACACAGCAAAATAAATTTATGTGAACTATTTTTATCTTTGTTTGAACTGTCGTGATTTATAACATATATAAAAATTTAAATATTTTAATGCTGTTGGAGCCGATATAGGTACCACAGATTCGTAACTAGTAACAGAATTATTTTTATGTACTCGTATAACTCCCCTGCTGTTGGAACATACGACACAAAAATATTCTTTATGACTAGAAAGTTAAGCAGATTGAGATACTTGCCTGTAGATGTTGAATAAAATTGAGTTCAAAATACTTAAAATTATGTATACATTTCCATTCCTCAATCATTATTTTTTACCCAGTATGCATAAATAAATGTCAAAAGAAACTTGGCAACAGTGCACTAGTATGTTGAGTTCATTATTTCTAAATTGGCAGTCCTTGTCATGTATACAGGGTGTTAGAATTTGACCGCCTTAATTTTAACAGACAGTAGAATACATTGAAATAAACAATGACATGGGTCCTAAAGTTAACTATTTCCGAGAAAACAAGTTATCAAAATCTCCCAAGTTGATGTACAAAAATTCGATTATTTAAGGAATATTCACATAACTGCGTGCATAGAATACCATAAAATACAATGTTTATTGTCCAACAATACGCAATTCAGTTGGTATCTGGAATTGGACCGTGTCGGAGTGTTTTTTGCGTACCACTATTTCCTTTTCTTGATGCTTTTTCCAGCGAGTTCGCGAAAATTGGACTCGAGGGTGTCGCGCTTGCATCGAAAATGGTGGTGGACATTTTGAGCATATTTTGTAGTTTGTTTTGTACTTGTGCGTTTAAAAATTTACAGAATTTTGTAAGTACCTAAATATTATTTTTAGTGCATGTGATTATTTGGATGACGTGAATCTTTCGGTTCTTTAATTACATATTTTTCCAATTCATAATTTGATTAAAAGTTAAGTTTCTGTTTTAAGAGATTCATAATTACTAAAACTCGAGCTAAAATTTAAGAACAACACTATCTTCGTACTACAAAATTGATAAGGCACAGCTGATTACTTTAACCTATAAAATGTCGGATGAAGAACTGAGTCGGTAGAAAGGAAAATTTGCGAACAAAAGAAAGTATGAATGCTTGAGAATTACAACAGAAAATAGCTAAAGCTGGAAAAAAGCTGTTGAAGACAAGATTGTAGAGCCAGAACCTCCGCACACCGTTCGAGGGAAACTAATCCGAGTGATCACGAAGTGATTCGCTTGGAAAAGTGTAAATACTGTGATACGATTATTGCAGCCAAATATATTCTAAACAATATACTGAAATTATTGAAATGTTAATTTTTAAATGAAAAAATGTGATAATTTATCAAAATGCATAAGATTGTATCGCCGTGATGCAAAGTATAAATATTTCATTGGTTATATGCTGCTGCGGCTGTATTTTTTACTTCTGGCATTGAAAGTTTATCGTACTTTGTAAATAAGAAAAAAAAATCAAAAAACACTTAATTTGAAATTTTCCCATTTTATTTTATTATTCCAAATTGAATTACACAAATAAACACAAGTTGAATGTGATCCATTTCTAATGACTAATTTGTGTATCAAAAAGTTTATTTAAATTTCCCGCCACCTATCATCATTCATTCCATTCATCTATTTATTTCTCTGTGAAATATGCGGCAACTTACTTTATTCTTTCCCTCATCTATTAATTAATAATTCAAGTATATGTCTATATTTTTTTCGTCTTACCATTTGCATTTTTTTTACCCGTAATTCGATTATAAGAGTACGCACCAGGATTTCCCATAAGAATCTATGTTAAAAATTCAACCTTTTGGCATTACAAAAACAAAAACAAATCGATAAGTAATTCAAGAAAAATTCACAGAATTTGATTCCGCATTGCAAAAAATACGCAATCGGCTGCATTTTTTCGCAGCACCCGTCCTCCTTAAAACAAGTCGGCCACGACTACGTCGCAAAAACAGGAAACAAAAGCGGCAGCCACCCCGCCTGCGTCAGTTACGGGGGATACCTGGAGAAAACATTAAAATTGGCACGGCCCGAAGCCGAACATACCCAAACACGGACGCGCCTCGATTCTCGTCAGCTTGATTCCAACAACCGAACACGCCAGGTTCCCTGGCGGTGCCGACAGCCATAACGTTAGCCGCCTAGCAGGTTCAGCGACCCGTGCGATCAGGAGAAACTCGTTCGCCGTAGCACGAGCTCGACAACAAATCATACATCTATCGAAGTTTTTTTTTCGCCGGGAATATTCGGGCGAATTACCGCCGTACGGCACGATAATTTATTCGGAACGAGTATTAAATTGAATCTTATTCGGTAATATTTAATTTTTTACTTTAATATTCACTCTGATAAATAATTTTTAATTCTAATAGAAGCAAACGAACAAAAAAAGTCGAACGTAGTTAAAAAAATGTATAACTTTCCTGCTCATTATTTGGTAATGATACCCATAACTACAAGCGTATCAGTGTACAAACAAAAATTATCGTAGCTGTGTCCTGTGTCTCTACGAGCAAAATACTTTTATTATACACCTTTTATCGATTATTCCCGTTTGAAACCTAAGCCACGGCGCCACGACCTTCAACTGAAAATTACATAATTCCACATTGCTCATTTTCAAATTTAACTGACGGTTATGTTTATTTTATGGGGCCCATGAAATTAAAGGCAAATACGGTATGTGCACAAATAATTAACGATTAACTTGGGATTAGTTTTGTTGTGCGAATTTAACGCCAATTTAACTTTTTTAGATGTGCGCCATAGTTATCTCCCAAAGCAAACGTGCATAACGAATAGTTTATATACATATGAATACAATATTTGGACCATAACAATGTCCTCTATGTATAAATTTAATAGCGGGGAAAAAATTTGTTACACCAAACTGCAGGGACGAAAAATTACATCCAATTTTGCATGAGGTTCGGATATATTTTTTGCACACATCCCCAAAACCCTGCATTTCTGCTTACGTCCTTGCGCTCCTGCCCATTCATTTCAGATCGGTGGATTTTTAAAACTAATTAGAAGCGGAAACATATTTTTTTATTATTGTTTATCGCTTATCTGTAATTTTTCTGTTAGATATGCACTTTGTTCTGGTTGTGATATAACTGATATGAAAATAAATCATTATTATTATCAGTAATACGGAGAGTAATAATTTGTTTTATCTCGTAACTGGAGAATTATTATTGATAATGGTAATTTTTTACATCTAAATTAGAGTACACAAAATATTTTTTTCTCACATGTGTTACAGAGACTAATTGTAAGTTAAAAATAGATAAATGTGAGTTCATATTACTTTATAAATTCGTACTTTAATTTGAAAAATTACTGATACAAGCGCGTTACTTTATGATACTAATGTGATATTATTGTGACATACCGAACTTTCCATAGAAAAAATATGCAAGTGGCAAAGTAACATTAAAATTAAGAAGAAAAAAAGTTACCAATGATCTCGATCTTCTAAAGTTTTGGAGATATACTGAAACATATTTTAACAATTTGTGAACAAAATTGAGCCTTGGAAAATCCCTTTTATTCCCAGAAAAATCTATTTCTTTTTTAAAGTCTGGGATCTAGGGGTTCTAGCCTCTAGGTGTGCCAATAGGTATACTGTTATATAAAAAATAACGTTTCAAATTATTAACATTGAGAATGATTAAAGTATCGGTAGTATAACACTAAATGTTAGGAAAATATGTAGAATCTAACAGTGTATAAACTCTCAAAGGGTATAAACTTTCAAAGTATAATAATGTCCGGTCACTACCGCTGGGCACAGGGGTGGTTCGATCGGAGTGATTTAGTGTTTGTTTGGACCTTTCAGTGTCGAAAAAAACTGGTCCAGATATTTCAAAATGGTGAATTCTAAGATTTGACCCTGTTGATGCTTAGCGTGAAAATTAAGTTTTCCAAGACATATAAGGGAGGGTGTAAATTTGTGTATAAGAGCGGTTTATCAGTATATGGCTTTTAAAAACAAAATAAAAAGGAAAAATTTGTAACAATGACTTGGTAGTATTGGTCATACGTCGATAAGGTTGTGCAGTAGCGGTGGTCGCAGCATTTTCGTCGGNCAAATTATTAACACTGAGAATGATTAAAGTATCGGTAGTATAACACTAAATGTTAGGAAAATATGTAGAATCTAACAGTGTATAAACTCTCAAAGGGTATAAACTTTCAAAGTATAATAATGTCCGGTCACTACCGCTGGGCACAGGGGTGGTTCGATCGGAGTGATTTAGTGTTTGTTTGGACCTTTCAGTGTCGAAAAAAACTGGTCCAGATATTTCACGATTACGTGAGTGGTAGTGGGAAGGAAAATGGTGAATTCTAAGATTTGACCCTGTTGATGCTTAGCGTGAAAATTAAGTTTTCCAAGACATATAAGGGAGGGTGTAAATTTGTGTATAAGAGCGGTTTATCAGTATATGGCTTTTAAAAACAAAATAAAAAGGAAAAATTTGTAACAATGACTTGGTAGTATTGGTCATACGTCGATAAGGTTGTGCAGTAGCGGTGGTCGCAGCATTTTCGTCGGTATTCACAGTTACTTTGTGATTCTGGAGGTAGGCGATGGAAATATATACAGGGTGGTACTTTTTAGTGTTTTCGAATTCAAAGCGATTCGTATTTTCGGGAAAATTGGAATAAGCCTGTATCTCCCCATATATTTTGCATGTTCTTTTGTAAATATATACCTTGACAAAAGTAATTTTGAGTTTATTTTACTTTATTTGTCATTGATGATAATTTCATTAGTTTTATGTCAAAAGTTTGTTTAATCGCGAATTCTTAAATTAAATTACGTATTGTTTCAAGTTTTTTCCAATGTCCTGGTTTATTTTTTCCGAATTATTGGCCCTCTGTGTCCTTTTCCATGTTGTGGATCTGTTCTCTGATCGGTTCGTCCACCACACCAAGACACTGAATTGAGGAATCCCTTACCGCCACCAGAGTCCCACCCCGCGACCTTGCGACTCAAAAAAAGGTGTCCAGGACCAGGATAGTCACGCACAAACCCGCACACCTAGCCGCCGCGTCTAGTTTGGATCGTACGAAGCCGAGCGGTATCAACCGGGCGAACGCGGCAACAACAAAAATCGGCCCGCACCGTGACTGTTTACTACTGAAATTCGCCGCCCCCGCCGGCCGGGATGGAGCACTCGGTGAATTGTAGTAGGTCAGGGTCCGTGTCTGTGCGTCCTATTCGCCTCGTCGTACCGGCAGCGACAGGATATGCAGTCGGGCCCGCGATACGGAACGGTGGCGCGAGGAAGAGGCCCGCTGCCGCTGCTGCCGATCGACAGTCACTTAGTGTGGCGGTCCTCGCTCCACGGCACCGGGTCGCCGGTCCTCGTGCGAGTATGTGTCTGTGTGCACTAGGTCAGGCTTTGTTTTCCGCGTGTTTATCTGCCGAGGGGGGTCGACCGAGCGAGTCGCGTGCTGGATTTTTTTTTAGCGGGCGCACGCCGCTACTACTATTACCAGCGCTATTTGGCTAAATTCAGTCGGGTCGCGGGAATAAGGGGGGCGCGGGAGGAGAGAGTGGTCGGCACATTCGGACGAACAATTTGTAAGGACTATTGCGCTTTACATGAATTTTATGTAAAATTGCACAGATAAAAAGCGTAGAAATTTACATAGACCTTTTGCAAATTTTCAATGGTTTGCAATACGTTGCGCAGATTTTCGTTTTGAGTGTAAATTTTCCTTTTACGATATTATTATCTGTAATTTATGTAAATATTCGTTTAACTTTATTGTCGTGTATGAGAAACATAAATATAATAATTATAATAATCATTTATTGTAAAGAACCACAAGTACAGATTTTCACAAAAGGAAAGTGCATCAACAAAGCTGATTTACAACACTTCCTGGGAGAAAAGTAACGGAAAAAGTAAAACAGATAAAAGAAATATCGATATACATATTTTAATATTAACCGTATCGAACTTTATCTAGTTTTTACACAGACTTATTTTACTTACACTATATTTTGTTTTCAAACGAACTACCATCGAAATGGTTCAAATTCCAAATGCTCTTTGACACAGGGACTAAGGCAAAATCCTCATCAAGCGAAAAGTCTTTACGCGAATGAATTTCGCGAAAGTTTCTCCAAAATAGTTACTTTTGTATCTAGAATGCGAAATGGTACTTTTTCGTTCAAGAATCGCTAAGCTCGGCAAAATATCCTTCCGAGAACGCAAAAACATTTGGCGTTCGAGATGTAAACAATATTTTTATGAAAACTGCAATCAATAAAATAANCTATTTAGGGGATGAAAAGACGCCCAAAATGAAGAATTGAATATTACCAATAAATATAAAAACTATTAGCATGTGAATTTTTCTATCGAATGATCCTTGATACAAAGATTTATTCTCATGACTGAAATAAGCATGTTGAATTAGAAAATCCACCCTTACGCGCTCAGGGGGTGGAATCATCTCCAAAAATAGAAAATATCAGAAATAATTGTAACAATTCCAAAAAAAATATATTAAGATAATTCACATAATAGTTTTTATATCAATTGGTAATATTCAAATTCTACATTTTTGGCATTTTTTCAACACCCAAACACCTAGATAGGGGTGATTTTTTAAATTGTCAAAATACTAAAAGCTACGGCCATTTCAGTTTTTTTTACAAATAATTTGCGACCAAAAACATGATTTTATGATTTTTTTTAATTCTTTGCGAATTGTGAAAAAAACGGGCGAAAATCAGGTTTTTTGCGGTCAGTCTTTAAAAAAACGCTTTGGATGAATAAATGTGCATTTTTTGGGGTGATCCGAATATTTCTACTTGCACCAGTGGCGTTCGTACGAGAAATGCACAACCGTTATTAAAAAAAAATGGTACGCTACTGACTTTTTCCCGTTTTGATATTTTTTCGGAAATCCACCATCAATTCTGAATGAAATTGGTCCCTTCAATTTTTTTCCGAGGATGCACCGTATTTGAAGAAAAAAATAAAACACATTTTATTGAAAGTTGTGTATTTTTAATTTCTATTGATATATTATCTTGTAGGTTCCTGTCAATATTTCTAAATAAAATACAACCATCAAATTTCAAGCCAGTATCTTTAAAAAACTCTGAATTACTTAATAAAATTAAACTTTCGACGCTATGGTCAGCATATTCCATGTTAAAAAGTACACTAAATGCCAAAAAAATGTAAATATCAGAAAATTTCCAAAACTAATACCATATTCGAAAAACAAATCAGTTTGGATAGCGTCCGAAAAAGTTCAGGATTCTGACGAAAGAGGGAATTGAGAGATTTTTACAAGAAGCACCTGATAATTGATTTCTACTAGAATAGGTAATACAAATTAATATAAATCGAACGATTTAACTAATTTTGGACAACTTTTCAGGTAATTTTAATAATTGGTGTTTGTGGAGCTTTGAGAACAGATGAACTACTAAAGATAACGATCGATTATTATATAAAAGATTCAATTATTATTATAAGAATTTCCTATTCCAAAAGTCATACTCCGAGATGTTTTGTGATTTCAAATCCAGACCAAATGAAGATAATACCGCAAATACTGTGCTTTAAATTCGACAGTAACTACAAGTCAAAGATTTTTTGTGAAGTATGTCAGGGAAAAATGTGTTAACCAAGTGGTTGACGTCGACAAAATAAGGAATATGCTAAAATAAATTGGAACTTATCTCAATTAGCCTCATCCGGAAACTTATACAGGATTCAAAATTAACTCTAGAAATTATGAAACTTACAATAATACAGATACGGGGAAAATACATATATTTTAAATGTACCTAAATAAATGATAAGCAGTGCAATTGAACTATAAAAAACACTTTTATCAGATAGATAATCAAATCCTAGTAATTCCATCCATGGTAAAACAGTCTTATTAAAAAAAATTCCTAACGCAATAATTTTAACCGACAAAACTTAGTAGCAAAAAACAAACTGCATATCACTAACTTAATTACCGTTTCACAGAATCTAGTCCGTAAGCCAAGAAAGCTCGTTTACCTTACATAAAATTTCTTTGGAGAGTCGGCTGAAAGCGAGGCTATAAGGATAATCAAACGAGGCCTTAAATATAAGGCATTTACATAATGCGTGTGTAAGTGAGCATGGAGCAACTTTCCGAAATTAACATTATGGGAAACGGGAAATAAAATGTTAAATCACAGTATCGATTAAGGTAATTTAAATTATTGCTAATTTGTGCCCGTACACGATTAAGCGAATGAATTATTGCTCGACTTCGTTTAGAATCGGATACGAAATATTTTGTATCCAGTTTCTTAATACAAACAATTCACAAATAAAAAAATTTCAACTTATTCCAGATAAAACATGTGAATGTAACATACGTAAGTTTCTTTAAAACGCAAATTAAAATAAAACAAATACGTCAAAGGAATGCACAAATTATTGATAGAACAATAATTGTGATCGATATTTCAAATAAGAAAGCTACTTTTAACTGTATGAATTGTTAATGTAAATTTTTCCAAGTAGGTAAAGGCAACTTAGTAACGGAAACATTTTACAAACACTTGTGTCAATCCATCGATAGATTCTAGGAATATGAGATTAGAATTAATCTCAAAAACGTGTTCTATAAAGCAATAACCAGATTTATACCTATATTTAAGAATAATAGAAACATTCCATTACAAGCTAACTGTATATTTTATTAACGCCGGAAATAATAATTGTTATAGTTTATATAAATGCAATAATAAAGAAGTTGTAAGTTCCTCATTGTAATTACTGGGTACGTTAAAATAAAATGCATACTATTTCAATAAGGCCGTATTATTAAAAAAACATAAATTGAACATTGCTCATTGATAGGCAAATTCCAATACTGGAATAGGTACTTTCAACCTGAAAGCATGATTTTTTAAATTATATTTGACTATACACTTAAGAATGCAGTTGTAAATTATTTTAACATCCAGAATGTTAACATACGATTAATTTCAGATAAAATATTTTGTACAAACACAGAGGAATGCGAATATTTTATTGCACTAGAAAGGTAAAATCGGAAATATTTGCGTTACTTGTGCCAAAGAATCCGTCATAATTTAAATAGAAACCACCAGCATAATTCTAAAATATTCCGTAGTTTTTACCTTGGCTCGCGAGGCGATAATTAAAATCCATTGCAAAACGTATTTATTTAATAAAGTCGAGCACGCCACAGCACAACAATGCGCTGCCTACATACTAAAGATTAAAAATAAAACTGATATAAAATAATTCCTATCCTTGTAACGTATTTCGGTACTTTTCCGTTCCTTTTTCAAACCAGATTGTTTGTTTACGCGATGGAGAAATTCAAAGTGAGAGTACCGACTTGACAAATGCTAGCTGCAGTGAAAAAAAAATCTGAATGTGTCCAGCGCTACACAATGCACGCCTTCTGAAATTTTTTACACCGGCCGAAGGCACTTTCCGATAGAGTTGACCCTGACCTTGCTCCACTCCACCTTCCGTGTCTCCCGAATCGCGAGAGAACTCTAGACGAGTACGGTTACCGCTTAGCAGCCGATTGCTTATTATCATCAAGCCCTAGCCGGGCGGCCAGAGACTCTAAACAAAAACATCAACACATGCACACACATCTCGTCCATGTCCGATTCTAAAAACCGGTGTGTAATGGAAATCGGTACTGGCGAATTTCATCATAGACTTTTGTCAAGGACATCAACTCCGAATATAAAATACATTTAATAAAGCCGTTCGAGCGACAAAAAAAATAGTGTACCTACCTTTATCCATCCCCCTAGGGAAGTAACGAGAGAATACAAAAGATACAGGTCGACCTCCCGGCTGCCGAGAGTAGGGGCCCTCTTGAACGGCGTCCTGTGGGAGAGGCGAAACGTTAAATAATAACGGATTCCAGATCAAACACAGTGACTTACCCTCGGGTCTCATGGAAGTGCTGCAGGTCCCGAAGGAAACCATCGCGTTCCTTCGCGTACGTGGCCTGATCCTTCCCGAGAATCTTGGCCATAGTAGAACCCCCGTTGACGGCACTGCACGTGTCACAGAGTACCGAACGTCATGACCGGCAGCGGACGCGACCCCAGGACGCTAAAACAACGGTCCCGACGTCCGTTTAGTTCACCTCCCGCAATTGGGGATGCTGGAACCTCGCAGTCGTTGGCCAGGCAGTAGACGACTCCCTGCGCTAGCTAGCACGACGTTGCACTCACTCTGACCGTAATAATGCGCAGAACCATCGCTTTCGCGGGCGCTATCCGCTTCACTATCACTACCGCTTAAAGATGCACCGTTTATAGATAAAATGCACTGTCCTGCATAATTCCGGATTGATTTTTTTCACGATAATGCTCTCCGGAACCTCACAGTTTTAACCCATGATGCTTGACAAGACTATTACAACATGGCTGCCGGTTCCCCGTTATTGTTAGGCGCGAATAAAACATAATTATTCCAGTTAATCTCTGTCCACCGGACGCACAAACTCACTTACTTGCTACAGCACTCACCCACGATAAAATTTACACTAAGTACGGAATTTTCTTTGGCCTTTTTTGCCCGGGAATGAGTAATAGAAATTACAGTTTTTAGATTTGACAACACAAAATAATAGTTCAAATGACAACCAACGACCGACACGAGCGTCATCTATAAAAAATCCCCGCAAACTGCTGTGGGAAAGTCGCTGAACTCAACGGGCGGCGGCAAAAGCTTTAAATTGTTTATTGCGGTTGCGCCAGTAAAGGAAATTTCAATTTGAAGAATGTGAAATGTGATCTAGATTCTAGATATGACATATAACCTAGAACCTAATAATAATTTCCTAATTTCCATTATCATCTAATAATAGAAGGTAAAGTGTAAAATATTTTTATTTCACTCTATTATTTGTCGAAACATTACAATATTAAGGTTCTTAAATTATACGTATATCAAGTATGTAAAATACATTTATTTCAGTTACACAGTATGCGGTCGGCTAAATATAAAAAATGAACTGAATGAGAATACCGATGTGATTGTTGAAAGCATATCTTATTTTGTGGGTTACAAATATAGTAAACGTATGTGATCTTATATAACAATTATCTTGGAAATAGAATAGTTTCATTAGAATATTAGAATTTATATTCCAATTCAAATTATTTTAACTACACGAATCAGTTTTAGAGATTAATAATTTATTAAACACATTTATTGTGTATATTATATTTTAATGCTTTCTGTTAAAGAGTGCCTCGATGTGAAAGAAAATAATTACATTTGAATTTCCCGCTCTTTGTCAGAATTTTTATTTGACAGGAGAGTATATTATAAAAAAGTACTTACAAAATTATGTACTTAAGTGATATAAAGTATATATTTTTAATCAATTCATTGGATCAAATTGTATATTTTACAATCGCTACCAGGCCTATCTCTGGATTCTCTAGTCGCTACCTTTTCTATCAAAAATAATTTTGACATTTCAAATTAAATTTTTGAAGTCCTAATCGGATTGGATATGATAAGGATCAGTTCAATGTTCATCAGTTCACTTTAAATTCTAACCTTAAAGGTGACCACGTTGTAAATAGTTAATTTTATGAGTTTGTGTAATGGTTTATAAAAGAAAAAAGTACCACTACGGAGATACTCACTTGAAAAAGAAATGGAGAACAAAACGAAGGACTAAAGATTTAGACCAGGTAAAACTATATCTTGTAAGATAACTTTATGGAATTTTACATAGTGATACATCAAGTAGATTAGACATAATATAATTATTGTTACAGATCGACGAAGATATTAAGCCGGAAAATGCGAGCCGCTTGTTGAATCAAGAAGTAGATCTCGACGTGCCAGGTGGAGCTCAGCATTACTGTGTACATTGTGCCCGACACTTCATAAACAATACCGCTTTACAAGATCATTTTAAAACAAAAGTCCACAAGCGAAGACTGAAAGCCTTAGAATTGGAACCTTATACCATCGAGGACTCAGAACGTGCCGCTGGTTTCGGAAATTGGAAAGCGCCTACTAAAAGGAAGATTGAGACACAACCTCCAACTGCAGAAAATACTAGTACTGGGGACGAAAACAACGAAGTTGACAGTCCTAGTAAAAAGATGAGAATAGATGAAGACTCTTAAAATGTTAAGTTACTTGAAACTTGTATTTATTGTACCATTTCGTGTAAAGAGACAGTTTTCTTCAGCGTTATATATAACGGGGGACAAAGCTCACAAAACATTTGCAGTGCTAACACCGGTGATCGATTTCGAGAAACAGTTAGAAAACAAAGATGTTTTGGAAAGGAATTTTAAGGCGAGGCAGCTACCTCTGGATATAGATAAAATAGAAGAGAGGTGGAAATTCTTTCACGATATAGACATTCAGAAAAAAACTTTAGAATTAACACGGATTAAGATAGGAGCTCTGGTAAGAGAATTAATGAAGGACGAGGAGGCTAATAAACATGAAATCGAGAAATATAAATTACATTCGAGGTTAGTAAAAGATGATTTAAATAACGTTAAACAATATTTCCACAATCTTGAAGAGGATACCATGTTAATTTTACTTAATTTACCCAACGTTTTACATGAAAAAACACCGCTTGAACTCGTGACACTACACAAGTTTTTAGAAAATTCTGAAGAAAAATCGCTATCTCATATGGAAATTGCGGAAAAATGTAAATTGATCGAATACATAGATCCATTTACGTGTTACTTTAAATCCGATGCCGCCTTATTCGAAATGGCAGTCTTAAATTATTTTAGACACTCGTTACTAGATTTGGATTACACACAATTCTCCAATCCCGATTTTTGCCGCAGCGTCATCGTTGAAGGTTGTGGAATTAAACACGAGGAAAAATCAAAAGTTTTTATGTTGGAACGACACGATCAATCCAAGGACGACGTAAATCGTTTACATTTATGTGGCGCAGCCTCACTTTCTTCATTTATGGCATATTTCTGTAGGCACACCATTCAGCAGTCATACTTTCCGTTAATGTATTTCTCCGTTGGTAGAAAATATCAGCCGATTAGCGAGAAAACTCCGAAGAACTTGTTCAATCTAAGCCAAGAATCGGTTATAAATATCTTCACGTCGACATTGGAAGAAGAGGATATTTTAGACGAAGTATCTAAACATGTTGTTACCTTGTATGAGTCGTTGGGATACCATTTTAGATTAGCTTACTTACCGGCCAACAAGCTGGATGAATCGGAGAGTCTCAGACTGTCAATTCAAATGTATTCGAATCACCTGAAAGACTATGTGGAGGTGGGGAATATTTCCGCTTATGATAGTTACCTGAGTAAACGGTTATTATTTAATTATAGCGTTGATAAAGAACGGAGGTATCCCAAAATTATCGCTGGGACTTTAGTGAACATACCGAAACTGTTGGGTTGTGTTTTAGAAAACAATTCAGTGAAAAGCGCTAGTTTAATAACTTCTTTACTGCAAAAATTTATGTTTGTTTGAAAGTTTCTTTGTCGATATAAAAGTTTCTGTAATCTATTACATACCCTTTCTTCCAATAAAATACAAGGCGTTTTATTTTACAGATGTATAAACCTTAATATAAATAAAAACAAATGAAGTTCAGTAGTTCAAATGTAATTTTCATGAAAAATGTGCACTACTAAAGCAGGTCAATTCTAAAGATTTGCCCTCAAATGGCTTCTTTTAATATAGCACACTGTATATATTATTTTTCTAACAAAGTGAATTTATCCGCCATCTCTACTACTTTTTGTGAACTAAAAACTTATCATCTAAGCAAGCAGGAGGCAGGCATTGATCTATTTTGATTTCATTTCGAATAGGCAGTGTGCGTTCAGATTTTCATTTTGATAACGTCACTTTTCGACAAAAAATATTCTTGCTCGGATTGTTACAAAAAGGATCAACAAATAGCAGTGACACTCAGTTTTGTGCTATTTTAAAAAATTTTTATATTGAATACGAATTAATGAACATAAATCCACGTCTATTACACGTGGCCATAAATAGTTTAGATTTTTGCCATTCTGTGTGCCATCATCACCCACCCACTAGTTACTCTCTCACTTCATTCTATTTTCACCACGTTCTTTTCCATACGAAGGCTGTTGAGGTTATGCCACCGAAGTTTTAAAAAACGATTTTTCGTTTTTATGCATAATTTAGAGTTGTAGTTATTTATTTCATTTCAGTTATTATTTATTTCGGAAGCAAACAGTATTATGGAAAACAGTCTGTCGATTTACAATAAGGAAGCAGATAGTGCTGTAAGTACTTGAAATATGGCATCAGTAATAGAAAATATATGATAATAATTTGCAGCAAGAACAAATTAATTTATTAAAAAGGCAGTTGTCGGAGATCAAGAAACTGATCAAGAATAAGACGGTACAATCTTCCGATGATCCTGAGCTGAACAAAGTTATCACGGAAAATGTAAAGTTGAAACATAGATTGGCAATTCTAAATAGGGTAAGTGGGTAATTTATTTAATTACTATGTATTATTCTTGAATGAAAATTTTAGGCGATTGCACTACAATTGAATAGTGTGAAACTTGCTGCTGCGAAGCCCATTGACAAAACTAGAATGCAGAGTATTACCGACATACTTACCGATATATTTTCATCAGCCATATCTAGGGCTTTCCCAGATATTCCGGACCCTCCTGTTAATATTGCATTATCTGGAAGTAATGTCCAATTTGGTGATTACCAGTGTAATTCTGCTATGGCTTTGGCTAAAGTTTTTAGGCAGTTGGGTAAGAAAGCTGTACCGAAAGAAATCGCTCAAAAGATTGTGGAGAGTGTACCTTCACATGAGCTTATCGAAAAGCTGGAAGTTGCGAACGCCGGTTTTATAAATATTTTCCTAAGCAAAGCTTACGGCGTTGAAAGTTTATCGACTATTTTTGAATACGGGGTGAAACCTCCTACTTTGACAAGGAAACGTAAGGTTTTGGTTGATTTTTCATCCCCGAACATTGCTAAGGAGATGCACGTCGGACATTTACGTTCGACTATTATAGGAGACAGTATTTGCCGATTGTTGGAGTATTTAGGCCATGACGTTTTACGTATTAACCATGTTGGTGACTGGGGAACCCAATTCGGGATGTTAATTGCTCATTTGCAGGAAAAGTTTCCAGACTATCTAGTCAAGATGCCTCCTATCAGTGATTTGCAAGGTTTTTATAAGGAATCGAAGATAAGATTCGATGAGGATGAAGAATTTAAGAAGAGAGCTTACGCTAGTGTCGTTAAATTACAATCGTTCGATCCAGATCACAAAAAGGCGTGGGAACTCATCTGCGACATCTCTCGAAAAGGTAATTTCTAATTATTACCGTTTCAGACCTTGTTAGTTTTTGTGTGTAGAATTTCAGAAAATCTACGACCGTCTCGACGTGAGACTCGTCGAGCGAGGCGAATCGTTTTACCAGACACGAATGGAAAACATTGTCAAGGAACTAGAAGCCGGCGGGTACCTAGAAGAAGACGAAGGTCGAAAAATCCTTTGGGGCGGCGGGACCATCCCCATGACGATTGTAAAATCCGACGGAGGTTTTACGTACGACACCTCCGATATGGCGGCCATAAAACACCGTCTCTTCGAAGAAAAGGACGACTGGATTATATACGTCACCGACGCCGGCCAAGCTACACATTTTCAGACGCTGTTTGGGTGCGCCAAGCGAATAGGCGTGTTGGACGAGAGTATCCACCGGGTCGACCACGTGGGTTTCGGCGTTGTGCTCGGTGAGGATAAGAAGAAGTTCAAGACCCGTTCTGGGGATACCGTTAAGCTTCTGGACCTGTTAGACGAGGGGTTAAGGCGTGCGCTCGATAAACTCAAAGAGAAAGAACGGGATAAGGTAAGTTTTTGCTTTATTTGTCGAAGAGAATGTCAAAAATTGAATTCGTTTTATGTTTTCTTCATCACGACAATCTAAAAAAAAAACTTAAAAATAATTAATGTTTACCGTTTATTTTTTGTCTGCCTAACGCCTTGTTCTCTTAAATCAAAAATGATTTTAATAATTTGTTATTGTTGTTTATATAAAAGGTTCTTACACCTGAAGAACTGAAGAAGGCCCAAGAATCCGTGGCATACGGTTGCATCAAATACGCCGACTTGTTGCACAACAGACACCTCGACTACGTATTCTCCTTCGACAAGATGCTCGAAGACAAAGGCAACACCGCCGTCTATTTACTGTACGCCCTCACGCGTATAAAATCGATTGCTCGCAACGCCAATTTCACCCCCGAGAAAATCAAGGAACTCGGCAAAAAGGAACGGGTTTCGTTAGACCACGACAAGGAGTGGAAACTCGGGAAGGTGCTGCTGCGCTTCCCCGACGTCCTATTCAAAATAACGAAGGATCTCTGTCTGCACCACCTGTGCGAGTACGTCTACGAAATAGCTACGACCTTCACCGAGTTCTACGACAACTGTTATTGCATAGAGAAGGACTCGTCGGGAGACATCGTCAAGGTGAACCACGGAAGGATTTTACTGGTGGAAGCGGCGGCTTCGATTATGGAGCACTGCTTCAATATCCTCGGGCTCAGGCCCGTGTCGAAAATGTAAATAAAACAAAGTGAGTACATATCTCGTTTTATTTGTTACATATCTTTTTGTCAGTATAGAGAGTCTAAATAATATCAACAATAAATTTGAGATTTAATAAGAGCTAAAACATAGAATATATACATAAATTTACAACAAAAACACTTCGGTGAGTACATTTGGATACCAACGATAGTTTCAGATACCCTGTGAAGGCAAAATTAACCTAATTTTCGTGTTTCTAAAATGTCAATGCCTACTGGCAGAAAATGTTATTTTGTACCTACTAGGTTAGTAGGCACAATGTACCAGTAGGCGTAGAGTATCATTGACATACACTGTAGGCTTTTCATCCACATTCAAAACATACCAAAAACTAATTTCCGATCGAAACAATTTATTGTCTTAAAAATCATTTACATATCTTCAATTTTTTTTCATCACTGAAGTGTTCACAGGAAAAAATACTCTATTCTACAAGGTTTTCCCTAATTTTGTTCCGAATCATATTTCACCTATAAAAGAAACATTTTAAAAATAGCAAAATATCATTTCTTTAAAACTTTTTTAACCACCTTAATCGGGATTAAAGTGAGAGGCATATGTACACGAGGCGGGGACAAATGCGTAAAAAAATAAATTCCTGAATTTGCTACACCGTAAAATATAAAAATTCTGCAACTTAAATCACCTAGTCTTTGGTTTGAGTTTTAACAGATCTATAACTAAGGATAGCGTAGGGTAGAATTTGGCACATGTAACGAGTCCGATAACTTAGTTTCACGAAGCGAGGCTCAGTCCTAGGCGGGCCAGGGAGATATTCTTCCTCAACCTTATAATTTCCCAGTAGACATCGTGAGCTGAAATGAAAAAAATCAATTGCCAAAACAGAATTTATAAATATCACTACAGCTAGACTCGAAAACAAAGTTATTTTTTTGGAAAAACACTGCTAAACGTTACGCCAGGACGTAAATCAATTATCAGACATAATGAAGTATTTATAAATTATAATTATGATGAGAGAGATAAGACGTTCACATTGTTTTGATCTTGAGTTAATTTTAAGCTGTGTGATCTCATCTTACTTTCAGGGAACACATGCTGCGATAATCTTGTTGCTCCATAATTGTTTTTAAAAAATGTGTAAACTTACCAGAACTTTTCACCAGACCCCTTTCAATGTATTTGAGATAATTTAAAAAATCACAGACAGCGATAATCTGAAAAACAAAAAATTGATAAATTATAAAAGTATTTTAACTTTTTTCTGGAATACCCTGTAGATTTTTACACTTTTTGTTAGAACCCTCTCTTAGAAACAAATAGCGCAAGAGATTTGACCAAAGCTGTGCTATAAGTGTAAAATCTTAGGTTATGTTGGATATGACTGCCTACTGTTCATTTGAACTACCAATGATCTCTTTCAAATATATTATGCTTGTAACACATACTTTCGGTCAAATCTTTCACACATAGACCTATCAAACTTTATAAATGTTCCAACAGAATGTGTTATACAGGATGTTTAAAACATATCAATACATATATTATAGATTTTTTTTAAAGAAATGAATTTTAAGTGAATAAATTACGTTGTACTCTTCTGATATCTTCAAATGCAACGAAGTTACAGTCGATTCTTAAATTTATAAGTGATTATTTAATCGTTAAAACGAAACCTTACCCTATTCCTACACAGTTGCGATATGCTGTACCAATTGTCCGACTCTCCGATGTTCATCCTATAAAAACATAACCTTGGGACTTCTAGTAACGCACATTTTCTGAAAGATAAAAAATAAAACATGTAAATCAATTACGGTGTTTACGACTGTAATTACATTATAGTCTTCAATTGCAAAATCGTTTACTAAGAATTCTGTTTCATGTTAATTTACGGCAGCCGGATGCGATCATAAATTTATATATACATTTTTTAAATGCATGCACATTAATAACGATCGTTCGTGTCAGGTACATAGTCGTTTTTATATATATTTAATTAAACGAAACGTATTGACTACGGCTACTACGACCCGTAAGATCAAAATTACCCGTTTAAGTTATAACCATCGTTATTTGAATTTTATTAGTTTTTGAAACCGAGCAAGACTTCCTGGAATAAAGATAAAGTTATCAAGTACATAAATTAACTGCCGATGTATTATATAAACGGAATTTTTATGATGTTCTGGTGACTCATATAAAAAATATCCGTGTCGTATTTCTGGGTACTTACTTAGGGAACATGGCTTTTGTCTTGTCGCTGACGGCTTCGATTAGGATCGTACCGGCCTCCACAGCGATGCTGACTTTACTCGATAACTCCTTGTTGTTGAAGCGCAAGCACAGGTTGATGTCTTCGTTGTAAATTCGTTGAATGAAAGGGTCAGTTTTTCCCAACACGGGCTTTTGACGCCAGACTAGGAACTCTTTGTGGAACTCAGGATCCACCTGCATTTTAAAAAATATAATAAAGTAATTTATTTGTTTTATCGATATTTTTTTTATTATGGTCTTTATTACACTTTAGGGCAATCGTTAGCAGATGTGCGATGGACTTTTTTCACTTCCCCTTAAACATTTATAAATACTTTTAGGCGATGTTGGTTTATTTTTATATATAACTAAAATATTAAGAATTAAAAGATTCTTACTCATCGGAGATTTTGACCAATCTCGGTCTTTTGTTATTCAACGTTGTGAATGTTTTATTATTTTGTGCTTCGATGAGGATTTTCATTTTTATTAACTTTTCGTTATAGTTACTCGTGATATTTGTTTTTCTGCTTTATGTTGGCTTAGATTAGGTTAGTTTAGGTTAAGTACATGTTTTTAATAAAAATCTTGCATTAAAATTATTTATACCTTTAACTTTCCATTTTATTTTCAACCATCTTCATTTTTTTTGTCTTTTAGTCTTTATTATCTTTTTTATTAACATACCTACTACTGTTTGTTACTTGGAAAATTTGTATTTTGACTGCTGTAAAGTGTTACAGATCCCATAATCCTATATAGGTAGGTAAATAAACTTAAATTTGTACGCTTAGCCAATCAGATCTCTATATTCTAGAATTATGAATTTTGCCATAACCTAAATGTTGTAGAGCAAATCCAGAATCTTTACTTTGTACAAATAGGGTTGCCAGATGTGCTCGAAAAAAAAACCGGACAGCATTCCAAAAAAAAAAAAAAAATTAAATAAATAGATTTTGAGATAAGCTATGAGTCATACCAAGGCAGTACAGAAGTTTACGGAACTATCAAGCAAGGCGGACTTTTTCATTTTTCACTCTACGAATCCAGTGCATTGTTGCCTATTAGATTTGCGCAACTAATTCAGCGGCGAAATAAATTCGTTTTCCGTGCGCTGTTGCCGCTGTTACCGTTTTTAGGCAAACATTTTTTCCCAAATTGCAGGATATTTTATGAATTCAACAAAAAACTGGACATTTGCTTGTCCGGTTTACCAAACATTTTTCAACCGGACAGGCATCAAAAAAACCGAACTGTCCGGTCGAAAACCGGACATCTGGCAACCCTAGGTGTAATCAGTTTTTGAATGTTTTTTAATTTCAACAAATTATCAACAATAACTGAAAAATTCATTGCTGCAAGTCATTTTTTATTTTTTTGCATTTTTGAGCATGTTTTTGAACTGTTATTATAGATCTTTTTAATTCACCAAAAAGTATATTTCTAAACGAAAAAAATGATTACCGGCAGAAGTCTGTATGATGAATTTTTTAAGTAGAATTTTTCTTTGAAAAAAATGAATATCTCAGAAACTTCTTGATTTTTTTTATCTAAAAAAATTTGAGGTCATTTAAAACAGAGAAAGGTATACTTTCACCAAGTTTCATCAAAATTAAAATATTTTTGCCGAAATGAGGAATAAAAAACAAAAAATCAGAAAAAAAATCTGTTTTTCGCATTTTTCTCAGAAATTTTGGGGTTATGTTAAAAAGTGACCTCTACAAAAGTTGTAGATTTTTGCATGATCCACAACTCTTGTATTGGATACCTTTTTGTTTGACGTCAACTTTTGCCAGAAATCCCAATGATACAAGTTTTCATAACTTTTCAACCCCCCAAATCA
>NW_019416351.1:2854-12926 GCF_000390285.2 Anoplophora glabripennis | reverse complement strand
TTTAGTGTTCGTTTTTTGAACACTGTTATTTTAAGAAAATAGTGTGAGGAAAATTTCAGCAATTATGGATAGAAAGAAGAAACTGTCAAACTATTATTGTTCAGTTCAAGGTTGCTCTTCATGGTCCAAGAAAAATCCAGAATTAAGTTTTCATCAAACCATTGAAGAAATTTTCAAAATATTATTGCCGATAGATAATACTCCCTGAATTTCATGAGGGTTGTTAGTAAGTAAGGGCACTAGTCTGCAGACATAATATAAATTTCTAAATTTAAATTAACTTTGCTCAATTTTCCCATATAGTACCACATGATCAGCCTTAAAAACTGCCTCTCCTTCTAATATACAACGAGAGTTTTCGTTAGCATATATGTAAATAGGAAATGTATTCCACAACGGATAAGTTCATAGTTATAACTTAATAAAATGTACATTACATTGTAATGCTAGAGACAAATAAAGTAGACATAAATACTTGCCTTAAAATTTATTTATGAAATATTTGAAACCTATAAAATAACACAAAAGTGAAATAACCGCAGTTTGATAACAAAATTACTAATAATAATGGCAAATAAGACAAATGTTGTTCAAATGAATGTGTAAACGCGAACGGCAATGTCAAAATTACCTTGTTTCGGAGCTTACTGCTTTCGCCGCTTGGTGCGCTTGCATCTTAAAAATTATCGCGGATAGTTAATCCAAGATCAATAAACTTCAATGCGTTTCGACCAATCAGGATCGACTAAATTGAGTCAAACTGATGTAACTGACAGAAGTGACGTCAATTTGACATTTTATATTTCTTTGGCCCTTATTACGTTACGCATTTGTTAGTTTATTCTTGGACTGTGCAGTAGTTCATAGGTAACTAGGATCAGTTCCAGAATTGCGTAATATACGATCGTAGTTAGAGAATTATACAACATTTACAGAGAAAACAGTTTTTCTTTAATTTACTGAAGAGATCCATTTCGCGATGCTCACCTGTCTCGTCTTTCGCGCCGCCTATTTGCGGGTGCAAATGGGGATTGGGAGAGCTAGGCGTAGACGTCAGGACTAGGGTCTTCAGGGCCGCCACCTCGGCGGTGAGCACGTCCACCTTCATCTGGCTCTCTTTTAGCGCCTTTTCAGCTGCCGCCTGTTTCTCGTTCGCTTCGCGTACCATGTTGTGCGCCTCCTAAAACCAGACGAACTCGTTAGTTATTCAATCAAGAATCAGACCCTATGGCCGTCGCGTCAACATTCCACGTCGAGCGGGGTTTCCCAAAGTAATTATTGTTGTGATGCGTAGGTTTTTTATTTTCTGTGACGGACTATAAAAACAACAGATTAATGAACGATGACAGACATGATAATGGAAATTGTTGGTAAAGTCGCACACTGTATTACCCACAATTTGCAACCAGCGCTTTCGCTAGCTGTACGATGAAGTATACTGTTCCGTTTCATTTTTAAAAGACGTCCCCTGCGAGTATGTCGAAGGTATGGTGCGAGGAAATTTTACTGAAAATAACAAAACAAGGCCACATGCTGGCACGTGACGAAGTTAAATTAAATCTTCACGATGTTCTGTGGAAGCCGCAGAATGCAATTAAAGAAACTTTCCCCGTCGTTTAACCTAATGAAATTGTGAATTTTCCTACACGCGCGCTTGGTATTTTTGTAGGAAACTGAATCTTTATTTGCACGAGTAAGTATGACGCTTGAATTCAAACAAACAAAATAGTTTTTTTTGTCAGAATCACACTGTGAGACGTGCGGTATAATCAACACTTGAACTCGCATAAAATACAAGGCCGGGTATTTCTAGCTACAATCGGAACTAGAATCGCGTTAATTAAGTAATTTTTTATACAAATTCCCAACCATTATTATCGTATCCACCGTAATGCTGCACAAATTACGCTTATTATTTGCGTACCTATATTAAGGTTTGCATTTTTTTCTGTGGACTAAGCGATTCCACATCCTTAGGTAAAAGTGTTAAATCTGAAACAATACAAGTGTGCATCTCATTTGACGAAGCCATTTACTGCACAAAGCGCCTTGACCCAATCCAATTTTTTAATATGGCTTATGAACTCACCTTGGTACGTACAATGTGTCTTTCTATAAAAAAGCGAACAATGCAATTCCTCAGATTTCATGTAAAACCAAACCCGTTTAAAAAAAGTCACCAAATATTAATTAAAACCCTAATTTGCATGAAACGTGTTTTGTATACACTTAAAAAATGTTTATTACTTGATAAATGTCGTATTCTATATTCAGTCAAACTGAACACAAAATTATATAAAAGTACGGGATATGTTGTCCGTATCTCGTTTATCTTCAGGGATACGGGCCAAAACGCCGTATAACCTGACACGAGACGTCAGAAGTTCTTCACGACTTTTCGTTGCTGCCTAGAAAAGATCACGGCGCAGCACACAAAAGCAAGTGCCTAGCTCGTAACAAATTCGACTGCTTTCCGTGGGAACACGCACGAACAATGGAATGCGAGTGTTCGCCGCGGACACAATGCGACATTTGCATAAAGTTACATCGTTCGAAATACACCCGTAGAAACAAAGCAAACGTACTTACAAAATCGTCGGTCGTCGTCAATTTGTCGATTTCTAATTTGAGTTCTCGCAAGCTGAAGCTGAGCCCTTTGTGTAACCTGCGTTCCATGTTGGCTATTAAACCACACTCCGGGCACAACTAACATTGGACGAGAATGGATGTAACCCAACGGCTTGATAAGGTGGTATCGCGACTATTTATAATTTATAAATAAAAGGAAACGCCCGAGGACCGGGTTTACGTAGCTTTTTATCGGCAATTAGGTTGATTTTGTAAGCCGTTGAAGCAATATGTTTGATTTGTTGCGTTTAACTTTGATTTGTTCAATGTTTTAATTTTTTCTCTGCCTTTTTTTGTTTTTTTTTTGTGAGCAAAAGAATTAAATAGACCCTTGCGCTAAATAAAAACAGTATTACTAGTATTTTTGCCTATTTCTCATACAGACAAAAGCAGACAAATAAAAAATACACATCACTATATCACCCACTATTTTCTTTATCAAAACTTGTAACGGCGTTTCTTCTTTAATTGGGTCAAACTGTTTAAATTAGTTTATTTCGTCGATTTCCACAGTTAGAGATATACTATGACGTTTATTCTATTATTTCTTAAGTCTTCTTTTAATATTTGTAACCGACAAGGATAAAAGTTGAATAATTTGACACACTTCAATAATCTTTGTGCTCGTCTAATATTATATTTTATAGATCGTGAGTTTTCTCCAACATAATGTTTATTTTTTGCATTCTCAAATTGCTTTAAATGCAATTTTTTCAAATTTCAACATTGTTTGGGCGCGTCCGTAAAGTATTATCTGTTCTAATTTAAAATTTGTTGTATGTTCTCATTAATTGATAAAATAAAACCCTGCCAGCAAGATTTCCAGGGTATAAGCTTATTATTAACACATTTTTTTAAATGATTTTCGCTTAATTAACCACAACTGACAATGTACCCAACAAACAAAGACCTAAGCACAAACAAATAACTACAGACAATGTATTTTCACTTCTATTTCAACATTATTAGCAAGGTGTTAAAAAAGTTTTAAAAGCAAAATGTTGACAATATTTTGATCCATTTCATCACCTTGCATTGTAATCGTTTTAAATTTATGTGTTTTTTAAACGAGATTCTTATTTTCAAACGATGCGTGACACTAGATGATTAAGCTGTATTTTTAGATGAAAAAAAACTAATTAATATTATAGCGGTGGCTGAATCTCTCGCATTCCTTTCTATTTATTGCTTGTACGGGGTGTTCCATTTGCGCGAGCCAAATATTCCATGGGGTAGAACGCCTAAAAATTATCAAAAACAAACTTCAAATGCCCAGTTTCCGAAATAAAAATGAAATTAAAATTCCTACACATTTCCTGAACATTTTTCTTAATTTTGAGAAATTTTATCACCCATTTGTTTATGCAAATAGAGACACACTTATACAGGGTTGGAAAGTCCCCATGGTTCATCCGCCGTTACGTGAGAGCGATAAAGTAAGTCATAGAAATCCGTGCGATAGAGAAATAATGAAGGCGTCTAATATTCACCGCGAATTTCACCCTTCCACAAATAAGAAGTGGATCTTATTATTGTAGAAAATGTGGATGATATTAAGCCTTCAATTTTCGTCGGTCATTCAAATGCTGAAATATAACCTCACTCTTTTGGCTTTCAAAACCAGACCGGTCTTTTCGCACGCACGTAAAACCAAGTCAACCAAATTAAACTCAATTAGACCTATCAAAATATTGTTTTTACTGTACAATCGACGTAATTAGAATTATTCCAGCGCACTTTCTCTATAGTCAGTCAAACAATTAATGTCGGGAAAGGTGAAACAGCGAGGCTCGGTTAATTATGAAATTTTAATTTGATAAATTCGATAAGAATAAAATTCGCGAAACAATAGCTGCGTTTCTGAATAATTGCTTGGCAAATCGGGATAGCATTACAGATTCCTTTTTTTTTTTTGTGTAACTAACGAGCTAAACTGGTATCAGAATGTTTATAAAACTATGGGAATTTAAACAACTTCAAGGATAAAGCGGATTATGTAGGATATGAGCGATGTAAAAATTCACTTAAATAAATTATATGACTGGCAGGCTACGTACAGGGAATCCCAACCAAACGGAGCACCATTTAATAAGTTGTACAGTTGTATATTTTGAAAATAAGCAGACTACTTTTTAGTATATATAATTTAATTAAAAATAATATCTCTCTTGTGAAGTATAGGTACTCTGATTAATTGATTTGAATATACGTAATATAATTTCAACAAACTTTTCGACTCTTACTCAAAGCCAGGTACATTTAAAAATCGTTACGGTTTATATACGGGGACTGAAGAAAACATCTTGTTTATTTTTAACTATTAGAAGCGTTGCTAAAGAGAATCGGAACGTCGAAGGACGAAATTATTTTTTTTTTACTGCGATGAAAAGATTTGTACCGATAAGTTCGTACATCCTGTTAACACGGCGTATGACAAGTTTATTAACTATAATCTAATCTCTAATCAGGCCCTTGAACCCACAAGATCAAATGAACGTCCCGTAATCGTTTTCAATTTCCTTTGATAGAGAACCTCAGTTCATCTGCACTAGTGATTTCGAAATTTCGATTAATACATCCGGGATCAAGTTTATCAACTTTTACGTGAAAAAAATAACGTCCAGGAATGTTTAAATAATGTCGACTGTCATTCAAATAAGTAATTGTTTCCGGCTTTGACAAGTCGTCGCTTAAATGAATACCCAACACGTAGTTTTAAATGGAATAGGCAAAGTTACAACTAATTAGTCGCCTCCAGAATTACTGGAGTAATCTGGAATTTGTAGCATAATATGAACCTACCTACACATTGCTAATTTCGTAATCTTACTAATGAGCAGTTAACCTTTAAGCAGTTTGGTGTTTGGCCCCCCTTTTTTATAATCCAAAATTACAATGTCCCTAAATTGCTCAAATAACTATGCCACTGTCGCTAGATCTGTATCGAATAAATTGATCGATGCGAAGCTTCAGCAGACATAAAATTACATAAAAAATAACCGAACCTACAGCGAACTCTGTACCACATTGCAACCGCTCTAACATTTCCGATCCCTAGTAATTAACTCTATCGTTAAGAGTAATATCTAAATTGTATACATCTATATTTCTCTTGAAGGTTTCTGTGTTAAAAAAATATCGATTTTCCAATCACGTATAATTACGAATGGCTGTAATTATGAAAATAGATCAAGGTACTTTCTCTTAATACAAACTTATAATTTGCGTTTCCTGTCTCGCCGCCGCCGTCGTCAATATTTTAATCGTGCTCGAGGAATTTGGGTTGAACAACCTACCGACCAAGGAGGCTACAGTGGGAACACGCTCCTGTTTAGATTATCGTGTAGTACTACCTGTACTCTTGGTCGATACCACTTTTTTTCTACCGACTACAATGGCTTAGAACGCGATTAATACGCGATGCCATCCAGGGCAGTTCAGTAAACCTAGTTGCCAGCGACCGCTTTCTTAAAATGGCTGTTAGATAACACACAACAGGTTCGTTATGAAAATATGTCTGTTCATTTAAATGTTTGTTAGGAAAGAGCTTCTCAGTTATCTGATCTATATTTTCGGATCACGTAAGGGTAGTTAGATCACTCAAATCGAAAGCGCGTAATTGTAACCTCAAAATTCGTCTAGTTGTAATTTACTCCAGTGATTAATTTTGATTAGAAATAAGCAACTACGTGCTTTCAAAAGAATCTGAAATGCGAGACGTTCTGGTAACACATAAAAGCTCAAGAACGCAGTACGTAGAAACTAACTACCAAGGACTTCTAGAGAAATTGTTTCAGCTGTAACTTATAATGTTTTTCATACAGTCTTTGTCAAAGTAATCAGCGGTAAATTTTTTCGCTATCTACGTATGAAACTTCGTACGTGCAAAACTGCGATAATATTCCAAAGAAAATCGTATCTGCTTTGCGTGGTATGTGAAAAATCGCGAACTATTCATTACTTGGCAACATTATGCATTCAGAAACGATTTCATTTCTCGTTTAACGCACGAACGAAACATGTCAAAAGCTATGCAAGCCGTGCAAATCACGGACTTAGCGGTATTCTGTATGCTTTAGAAGCAAATACAAGCTAGTTCATCTAGAACCAGCTCCTGATGGAATCGAAAGGTTGTTAAACTCCAATCCGGCATCTGAAGGTTTAAAGTGTTCGAAGTACCCATTGTACACCAGGAAAATTAGCGAAAATAAAAGAGAAACTCGAAAAAAGTCCTATCCGCTANCCGGTCGAAAACCGGACATCTGGCAACCCTATGTACAAATAATGAAACAAGGGAGGTGTTTTGTTTTGATGTTGTTTAGTTAGGTTAGGGGTTAGATTTTTTGTTTTAATCTAAGTGTGATTATAAGTAGATGTTTTAATTTTATATAAATTTTATTAATATGTGTCCTATATTCCTGTTTGTGTATATAGCTGTCCCTTGCAGATTCAACAGATAATTTTAAGATTTAAGATGAAAAGGTAAGTCTGCTTGTATATTTCAAATTATCCTGCTATTTACCTCATTAGTGTCTTTTCAATTAAGCTGATATTAATGATATTGTACATTTTGTGGAAACATGATTTTGACGCCGATTAACGATATTTAAATATAAACGACGTCTTAATACTAAATTCAAATAGTTTGTGCTGTTAATATAAAAAAAAACTATTATAATTTAATTGTTGGAGTATTATATGTAGAAATATTCAGGTATTGCGTAATAAATTGTACAAAAATAGGTAAAAATTAATTAATTTCGCAAAAACATCGAATATCAAACTTATATTTCAAGGCTGGCAATAGTTTTGGCCCCAAAATAGCAGTTGATCGTGTTATTTTATCAATGTCTAGTGACTTTTTGTGCCCCAAGTCCTTAAATATCCTACCCCTAGGTCCCTAGAAATACAAAAAAGACGAAAAAATATGCTTAAAAGAAATTTCAGTTACCTAAATTTTAACGGCGTTGCGTACATCAAGAATGTAACATTTTTTAAATGAATAGCTCAATCACCCTGCAAAAAAATGTCATAAACTTATACAAACCTCCAGTCCTTCCTTGCTCTCGATCTCGCAGGTAATATGCACCACTTCCTTCACGGGAGATTCCGGTGGTGAATTTTCACGGCCGTATTTGAGGTTGAAATGGGACGGCGATCGCCGGTGTCTCTTCGCGAACAGCGCCACGCCTGTAAACAAGCCCGCTTTTAAACTAGAATGCGTAATTAACATTGCAGAGTACAAATTGTTCATACGTGTGCACTATGTAAATGTCCAATTAACATGATTAACCCAATCCTCTGGGAGGAAAACGTGTAATTCCCCGCGAAAATAGGCTAAATGTCTACTAAATTGTTCTATTTGGCTAAAAGACTGAGTACCCTGTTTGTCCTAGGCATATCTACTTAGGTGTCAAAGCTCTTGCAAGATCTAAAAGTGTTACCACCAAATTTTTTGGATAAAATAAAAAAATATGGGAAACGACAATATTTAAAATTGAAAATACGTCGTAAAAATTGATTAAATTCACGTTGAAGTAACTTAGTATAATAATTAATGTAGATATAATTGTTTTATTATTTTCATTTAATTCACGGAAATTCCCCGGATTTGCATAAATAGAATCTGAAAGGTGAATGTAAATAATTCATGTGGTACACCGTACACCAAGCTGAAATAGACTTAATTCTATTTTAAGGCTATATTAAATGAAAATCGATATTTTCGTGTCAAGGTCAGGTCCGTAGGCCGTAACTTGAAAAACAAATTAGTTGGAAAAGCATTATCCCTCATCGAATGATCTGTATAAACACACGAAAGAGCGTTTAAATTAATTGATATTCATACAAATTTCCCAGAGCACGGTCGTACAAAATTACGTTCACGGTGCCATATTTTATAGTTTGTTAAACTTTCGTTCAAGGAAAAGGTAAATGAGAAAGATGAGACAACCACTTGCTCTTTAAAGACGTGTTCGTTCTGTGCCATTCACCTTAGCATCTACACTAATGGAAAAAATTAAGGGACCAAAAAAAAATCTAAATTTTCGGCGGTTTTCCAAATGGCTGTATCTTTGATAAAAATGGTCGTATTGAAGTTTCAAATTTTTGGATCTTGCAAAAAAAATTTTTCAAGCAACGCGTATCGCGCAATCTTAATGAATATCATGAAAAAAAAATTTTCTAAATTTTTTCGATCTTATTTTTGGTGTGCGGACTTGAAAAAATTTTTTCCAAGTTAACCACCTTATGGATTAGATAGGTTGTTCATTTAGCTTCAATGTCTTTTTTTTTGGTCTCGATACGACCATTTCTCGCTGAGCTATCGGACTTTGAATGAAAATGGATCATTTTCTCTTTATTCATCGATATCTCAGAAACCAATGGTTGCACAGAAAATCGACGGTGGGTTTCAGAAACTTGAAGGTCCTGGCACGGTTTTTTAGAAAAAAATTTTTTTGTATCCTTAATATGACTGAAAAATCGTAAAAAATAGGACTTTTAGGGGTCTTCTAGAAAATCACGTGCCACATTGAGAATATTGGGAAAATGACTAATGTTAAGTGTGCCTTTTACAGGTCATTGTACCCCTAAAAGCCCTACAGAGTTTCAATTCGATCCATCAAGCCGTTTTTTGTTTCATTTGATTGAATTTTTTAAAAAATTAAAGGATCACGTTTTTTTTGCGTTTAAATGCTTATAATCTGTAAAAAAATGAAAAAAACATGTTACGATACGTGTTACTTGAAAAAAATTTTTTTTTGCAAGATCCAAAAATTAAAAACTTCAAGCTTCAAATTGCTTTTTTTTACTCCAATACGACCATTTTTATCAAAGATACAGCCTTATGAAAAATCGACGAAAATTTAGATTTTTTTTGATTCCTTAATTTTTTCCATTAGTGTAATTCTTAGGATGTAATGAATAACAATCGATTTCTTGATTAGTAGTCCAGGCGGTACTTGTTTCGGGTTGGGTAAAACGCATATGATCGGAGATTTTTGCTTTAACGGCTTCTAAATAACATCAGAAATGATAATATTTCTATGCAAATAAAAAAACCCTGGGCTTAATTGTTATTGCAAAAAAGTATAAAAAAATAACTAAAAAATTAATTTTTTTCTTGGATTTCTCGTCGACAACTTAGCAACTATTCGTTTTAGACAAAAATTGAAGAGGAAAAAAAGTTCTGTAATTAAATTTTGTTCAAGATAGAGTTAGTTGCAATTCGAAAAAATAATTATTGTTGTTGCAAAAATCGGAAAAATCTTTTAAAAAATTGCAAAAAATGCTAGTTTATTTGTAATTTTTTTTCAGACACTTGAATAATACCTAGGATCTTCATACTTTTTCCAATTAAACTTCTTAGTGCATAGAATCATCACACCAAATTTCATCCAATTCGGTTCGATAGTTTTTACATAATAATTGTTTAATTTTTTTT
>NW_019416351.1:0-2214 GCF_000390285.2 Anoplophora glabripennis | reverse complement strand
AGCATAATATACGTTCGTTAACTGATGTTTAGTTAGGACGTCTTTAATGTTTTTAAAAAGAAAATTTGTGGAGTTTAATAAACTGACTAAATTTTTACAATGTGGCTTCCAATCCATATGTTCGTCGAGTGTAATACCTAGAAATTTTACTGGTTCCGTGATACATTTGAGGTATACATCATTAATCTTTACAGATAAGGGTTCACAAATCTTTTGCCTATTATGGAAACGAATTGTCCTAGTTTTTTCACTATTTAAATATAGGTCATTCATGTTGAACCAATTGTTGAGTGACTGCAAAACTTCAGTACATTTGTTATTTAAACTTTCGTCATTTTTTTGCGATATTATTAACGAGAGATCATCAGCATATAGGGAAAAGCAGATGTTTTGTAATACCGAGTCAATGGCATTTATATACAAAATAAATAATAAAGGTCCAAGGATGGACCCTTGGGGCACCCCTGTACCAACTATTTTATACTTAGAGGCAACACATGATTGAAAGTCATCTCCACGATATTGTATAGATGTAAATTGTTTCCTACCATTAATGAAAGAGTAAACCCACTGCAAAGATTTACCTCTGACTCCATAGTCTGATAGTCGGCTAAGTAATATTTTATGATTTATGCAGTCGAATGCCCTGCTGAGATCACAGAATATCCCAACAGGACACTCTCCAGCTTCAATGAAATTAATTAAATCATTATATAAAGAAAAAACAGCTGACATTGTTGATTTGTTTTCACGAAAACCAAATTGTTTGTCTGTCAGAATACCAAACCTATCTAAAAAAGTAACAAGACGATACTGAAAAGCATATTCAAAAATCTTTGAAAAAGAGAACGATATGCACACAGGCCTATAGTTTTCCATGGCGTTACGCTCACCTTTCTTATATATTGGGACCACCTTTCCAACTTTTAGTATATTTGGAAAAGTACCCGTAAGAAAAGACAAATTTACTAAGTACGTAAGTGGCTGAATCAAAATAGATATTACTCGTTTTAAAAGGAATGTAGGCATCTCATCGCCGAAGATTTTTTGTTTTTTAATTTATTCCTTAATAAATTGTGTAGCTCATCCTCGATATTATATTAACTAAAAGTTCATTTTAGTCACAAAAAACAACCTATAAAACATCTAAAAACCTTTTAGTCATTTTTCAAGAATACAAAAAGAAATAAAAAGACCTGGAAGATCATTTTTAATTCTACTTTCTTATGCGAATAACCTACCATATTTTAATTCATTTGAATTTCGCTTAACATACGTATTCTACATTTTATATTTCACGATTTTCTGATACAATTTAATTTAACTAGGAATCTAACGCGCCTCTAAACAGCAGATATTTGGCAACACCACGATACTTATTCTGTGGCAACACTGTAAGAAATTAACCAGCAACTGGTGCGGAAATATTTGTTCTGAAATGTGAACGATGAAAAATTGCATTTGAAATATTATATTAATTGAAAAAAAACCATACCTCATCGGGGATCGAACCCCGAACCATTGGATTCCAAAGACAACGTCTAGCAAATTACGCCACCGAGACCCTATTTAAATGTTTGCATGACACGGCTTATATACTTAATATTTTCCTCATGAGGTACAAATAATTATAAAGATGAATATATTGGTAGACGGTTGAATACTAATAATAATATTATTGACATATGTTGAAGAATTATCAAAAATATAAAAAAATAAATTGTTGCATTTTTAAAAAAGACCTTTTTAATTGCGAGCCTAGAAAAGTAGTGCTGCAAAGTATTTTTTATGCTAGTGATTTTAATGTTGTTATGTTTATTTAAACCCCGAGTGGAAATTACCATGTCGGACCAGCTTAGAAGTGGATTATTTTAATTATGTAAATATTACATCAGTAAATGTCGAACGGTCGTAAAGTGTTTGTTATCTGAAAAATTTTTCTAATGTTAAATTTGTTACCTATTCTCCTCAATTTCTCCGATAATACAGGAATATACGAGTATTTGTATTGTTTCAATATCCTTAAAAACTCTTTCAACAAAATTTTCAAGGTTTTGATTGTTTATGAGTACACTTTTTATGAATTTCAATTCATTATTAAAAATTTGATGATTAGAATTAAAATTTAGATATTTGTCAGATTGTTTTCCTATAAACGCTTATTTCTTTAAACTTTATTTGTCATTTTTCTTAATTAAAATATCTAAAAAGCGT